>NW_006773959.1:26197-73094 GCF_000442215.2 Lipotes vexillifer | reverse complement strand
CCCCCCCGGTACGCGGACCTCTCACTGCTGTGGCCTCTCCCGTCGCGGAGCACAGGTTCCGGACGCACAGGCCCAGCGGCCATGGCTCACGGGCTTAGCTGCTCCACGGTATGTGAGATCCTCCTGGACCAGGGCATGAACCAGCGTCCCCCGCATTGGCAGGCAGACGCTCAACCCCTGAGCCACCAGGGAAGCCCCATCTGTGCCTTTAATTGCCCGTTTAAATAGCTTTCAGCTCTTGGCAATTCAGTATGATAAAACCTTTGTAGTTAAAGTCACCATGTGACTTTAATATACCACCCTGACAGGGAAAAAAGTGCAAAGGTAAAAGCACATGAACCTAATGAACAAAGTCAACCGCACAGATCTGATAGATGTGAGAGAATTAAGAGTAAAATTACCCATTTCCTTTATTGTGAATAACGCCTTCCAGAACATGATCATTATAAAATGCTCATTCTTACTCAGTGCCCTCACGTCTTGCCCTAATCCCCTACAGGAGCAAGTCTCTTTGACAGTGGGCTGTAGTTCAGTCACCAGTAGGCAACGAGAATAAAACTGATAAACGTGAGTCTCTCGGCCCTTAGCCAGGGAAACAATAACTTCAACCGATACGTCGTTAACAGGCTGCCCAGCAAGAAAACTGAGCTCCCCAGTCAGGGATTTAAACCCCATTGTGCTTCATTGTGTCCCCAGCAGATGAAAAGCACAGATGAAAGAGAGAACCAAGATAAAACCATGAAGGGCCCCCCAAATTCAACAAGAGGCTTAGTACACGATAATCACATCAGTCTGTTCAGGTCAAACACTAATACTTCTCTGCCCATGCAAGTCTTCTTAGGTGCAGCCAACAACTGTAGGCACTTGTTTAAAAAGGAAGGTCTTAATGCAGGGGGTGGGGAGACAGTATGGAAAGAAAAGACAAACCTTCCTATGGCCAACACTCCGTGTTTTGTTTTGTAGGACGTAAAATTTACTTTATGCTTCTGAGAATTGTTTTTCAGCCATAAAGCTTTCAAAAGTCTGGTGTACCTAATTCAAAGCCTTTACAATTTATGTTATAAAATTTATTACAGTGCCCTTATAAATCAGCACTTGATGGTAACAAATTATCAGAATGAGCTGTATATTAAAAAGATAAATCAGAATTAAATAGTAAAAAGAGAAGGTGTTTCAAATCAGACAGCCAAAGCACTAACTAATGGGAATATTTGTAAACGTGACAGTGATTTATAGCAGGGCTCTTAGAGTGCATAGATCCTGCACAAGTTTTTGCATCTAACAGCAGGGACTTTCCATCCATTGTTTATAAATCAAGAAGTTAATGAAGAGTCAGGGATCTGTAAATCCAGACACTAAATTAGAAATTTGTAGCTTTTGATTTACAGTAAGTTACCTCAAGAATTACACATATAAATAAGCAGAAAAAGAAATTACATTTAAAATCAGGTGAAGGTTAACATTTAGAAATCAAAGTAGTAAATAGCACAGGGAAGATCAGCTCGGTGCTTTGTGACCACCTGGAGGGTTGGGATAGGGAGGGTGGGAAGGAGGGAGATGCAGGAGCGAGGAGATATGGGAACATATGTATATGTATAACCGATTCACTTGGTTGTAAAGCAGAAACTAACACACCACTGTAAAGCAATTATACTCCAATAAAGATGTAAAAAAAAAAAATTACCGATACCAGCTCAACGAATTCTACAACTCTGCATTTCATAATTTTACTTACATAATATATATTTTAAAATTGAACTGTGTCCTGTAGTCTCATAAGTATTCATTACCTTAAAAATAATGCCTTCTGATGGATTGGACAGTGAAGTTGTGTTGATCAACTCATTTATAATCTAAATAATGGAGGAAAACTTTGCAGTTTTGTCCTTTTCTATAAAAAGCCGACATGCATATCTTCCCCAGATACACACACGCCCAGGTTGCATCTTAGGAAGTTCCAGAAAGCCCGGGTTTCATCTGACATTTAGATACCTAATTTATCATAGCACATCCTGAAAATTAAGTGCATTGCCATTTAATTGATGTGAGGTTACTGGGACCTGTAAAATGGAAAGGATCTTTTCAATGATTGACCAGGTCAATCTGGTCTTTCCTTTATAGAACATTTCTTCATTTACAGTTTTCAAAGGAACGGGATTCTAAGGTGCTCCAGATGATTGGTTTAAAACTTCACCAAGGCTTTGTCAGAAGAACAAAGTGAAGGCAAGGACCAAAGTGAAGGGATCCAAAGATGAAGAAAACAAATTCCTAGGGCCAACTCCAGTGTAGGAGATGAGACTCGTATTCCATGAGTACAGAAGGGTCTCCTGTTCATGGGTGCCAGGAGTTCAGCTAAGAAGTCCCTGGGTTCCTCAGATCCTGGGGCCCAGCGGCGGTCATCACAAAGACCTGCCTGGGTACTATACTGTGAGGAAGCACACATCCTCAGTACCGTGACCCCCAGGAGCACTGGGAAGTGAACGGCATCTGTGCATAAGTGGTTCACTTCCCTTGCTAGGTCAGGGAGTACAGGCCTCCTTATGTGCAGACCTGTGCTTTTCTGTAGCCTCAGGATTATCTCAAAGACTCGTTTTTCTAGGAAGTGCTTGGGTCATCAGAATGAGGCACTGAAGGAAGTCCTCTGGCATAAAAGGAAAGAGAAACTGGCTTTATCGGGGCTACAGTATTGCTCACTGTCAAGAACGCATCCAGCGAAGAGACATCCCAACAAGAAATGAGCTTCAGGTCTCTTGGCCCTGGCTCCCTGGGGTCCACCTCCATGCCGTTCTTCCTGAGAGAGACAGGCTGGCAACTGAGCATAGACACAGGAGGAAAGAACTGGACTCTTGCAGCACACTTGTTATGATTATATTTGTTCTCCCTCCAAAATAGACTTTTATGGTATTAATTAGTACAGACTTTTTAAGACATTCTTTTTCTGGCAAAGGACAGAGAAATTCTCAAGCAATATATAGCAGAATGCCGTGCTAACTCAAGGTAATTCTTAAGTCCAGCCTCTCTCTCTCTTTTCTCCTGGGAAATGTGTTTTTCCACAAACTACTCTTGGTTCTCTTCGGACAATTCCATTTCTATTTTCTCTTCTCAAACAACTGGTATTCTCTATTTGCTCGTGGGTTTTCTTCCCTCTTAAATTTAACATGACCTTTACAAAATTCACTCTCTTCTGTAGGCAGTGTCATGCAGTGATTAAGAGAAAAGGCTCTGGGAGACTTCCCTGGTGGTGCAGTGGTTAGGAATCCACCTGCCAGACGTAGAGAATGGACTTGAGGACACGGGGAGGGGGAAGGGTAAGCTGCGACGAAGTGAGAGAGTGGCATGGACTTATAAATACTACCAAATGTAGAATAGATAGCTAGTGGGAAGCAGCCGCATAGCACAGGGAGATCAGCTCGGTGCTTTGTGACTACCTAGAGGGGTGGGATAGGGAGGGTGGGAGGGAGATGCAAGAGAGAAGAGATATGGGGATATATGTATATGTATAGCTGATTCACTTTGTGATAAAGCAGAAACTAACACACCATTGTAAAGCAATTATACTCCAATAAAGATGTTAAAAAAAAAAAAGAATCCACCTGCCAATGCAGGGGACACGGGTTCGATCCCTGGTCCGGGAAGATCCCGCATGCCACAGAGCAGCTAAGCCCATGCGCCACAACTTCTGAGCCTGCACTCTAGAGCCCGCGAGCCACGACTACTAAAGCCTGTGCACCTAGAGCCCGTGCTCCACAACAAGAGAGCCACAGCAATGAAAAGCCGCGCACCGCAACAAAGAGTAGCCCCTGCTCACCGCAACTAGAGAAAGCCCACACGCAGCAACGAAGACCCAACACAGCCAAAAAGTAAGTAAATAAAATAAATTTAAAAAAATAAAAAAGGGAAGAGGCTCTGGAATCACATGGACCTCAGCTTCAATCATGACCCCACGAGTTACTGCATAATCAAGTCATTTAC
The DNA here is from genome assembly GCF_000442215.2 of Lipotes vexillifer. Classification (NCBI taxonomy): domain Eukaryota; kingdom Metazoa; phylum Chordata; class Mammalia; order Artiodactyla; family Lipotidae; genus Lipotes; species Lipotes vexillifer. The sequence continues at coordinate 69,122 of NW_006773959.1, read as the reverse complement.
CTCCCCTGGGCCTGCACATTAAAACTAGTGCCTGGGTCATAGAGCTATTATAGGGATTTAAAAGATAGCCCATGTAATGTGCTAGATAGTCTCAGTCACATAGTAGGGACTCGGTAAATGTTAGCTTTTTACATTCTCACTCCATCCCTTCAGTTTCTGCCTCCAGTTGTGACTGATAAATTATTTTCTGACTCTCTGTGTTCAAATTCTTGAGAAAGAAAATCAGGTTGGCATAACTGTCCTATCAAACCACACAGCTACAGGGCTGTCCATGGCTTAATGAGTCTCCAGTCATGCCCTCTCCTGACAGCCTCACCATGGCCTGGACATGAGTTTAGGTTATAAAACCTGCCTATCGAAGAAGCAAAGGCTATGAGGGAAGCAGTTTCCTGAAGGAGGGGCAGGGCGGATTGGTATTGATCAGTATCCTGGAAAGAAAGTATTTATAAATGCAGGTTTTCACAGTATTGAACCAATGTTTCTTTATATCAGAAATAATCATGGTAGGGCTTCCCTGGTGGCGCAGTGGTTGAGAGTCCCCCTGCCGATGCAGGGGACATGGGTTCGTGCCCCGGTCTGGGAAGATCCCACATGCCGTGGAGTGGCTGGGCCCGTGAGCCATGGCCGCTGAGCCTGCGCGTCCGGAGCCTGTGCTCCGCAACGGGAGAGGCCACAACAGTGAGAGGCCCGCGTACCGCAAAAAAAAAAAGAGAAAGAATCATGGTAAATGCTTGTTATTGGTTTTGATGAGTTTGGCTGGTAGTATACATCTGCGTTTTACTTAAGCCTATTTACTTTGAGAATTTCTGTTGTAGTTGAAGATCATCAATACAATGATAATAATTCAAAGCCAATTTTAGAAATACAAAGTAACATTTTTTCTATGAAACTGTCTTCATAGCAATTAGCGTCTGACATGGCAGTGGGCAGAATTAACGTGAACTGTGTCTGCCATTGCCTGTGTGGTGAACATCTTCCTGAAGGTAAAGGGGCTTCACGTAGCAGATAGGCATGCCAAAAAATATCCACATAAACCTCCTAGGAAGGGGCACGAGAGCTCAAACTCAAATGAAAGCATCTGTGCAGAGAGGTCTGTGGAGCTGATGAGTATGTTATTTACAGGCCAATTCTGTGAGGTTTGCTGGCTGAGTAATTAGGACAATTGCTACTCTGGCCTTTAGCCCCTGCTCTGACTCAGCTCACACAATTTATCTACCCAAACAGACCAGTTCTCCACCACTCTTCTGACCAAGCACAGTGCTGTCTATTCTGGGGCATAACTTTATTGCCAAATTATTGTCTACTTTGGTACAATGATTTATTTCTTCTTAGTTCATTTTAAAACTATGAGGAAATAACTTTTGTAACTCAGTTGTTAAAGACAACAAGACACGGGTGAATTCATTCATTCACCCATTCATTTAACAAATGTTTTCCAAGGACCTACTTATGGTAGACCTTGTTTCAAGTGCTTGAGATACATCAACGAACAAAACCAAAACCAAAATCGTAACGTAATAGAGCTTACCTTCTCTGCAGGTAGAAAATGAACAAGATAGGGACTTCCTGGCAGTCCAGTGGTTAAGACTCTGTGCTTCCACTGCAGGGGGCATGAGTTCGATCCCTGGTCGGGGAACTGAGATCCTGCATGCCTCGTGGCCTAAAATAAAGTAAATAAAATAAACAAGATAAATAAGTAAAATATAGGGTATGATGGAGAGTGATAGAGATTGAATTTTTTTTTTTTTTTAACTAGCAAAGAAAGAAATTCTTTCCTTTTAAGGTGGAGGGGTAGATATAACATTAGTAAGACTGGGAAAACACTGCATGGAGAAGGAAAGTCTCTCACATGGACAAATTCTTCTACGGGCAACGACTCCCCAGTCGCCTACAGCCACGGGTAGAACAGAAGTTGAGGGCCTCAAACCAGCCAAATCCACCAGAGAGGGAGTGAATTCTACTGGAGATCAGAGGATATGTTAGGTAAGGCCATAAGGCAAATAAAAGCAAGAAATAGATCTAGAAACCTGGTAATCAGAAGAGGAGGAAATGTCAGGCATGTACTGAAGATAAGGCCAGACATACGAGAGGACAAACTGAAGACACTCTCCTAATAGGAGCTCAGAGGTAGGTAGGGGTAATCGGGAAGCAGATCCCCAAACAGGATCTCAGTAATAGGGGACAGAACTCAGCCAAAGAACTTGAGAAGCAGATGTGGAACAACTCAGCCAAGCTAACCTTAACTCTAAATCAACGTTCACCCTCAACTAGGAGCTTTGAAAAATGTCTTGGGGCAGAAGTCACTTCATTCTGTCTCGGCCTGCAGGTAAAAGGAAGGGAGGGTGGCTATGATAGTAATTTCAGGGATACTTTTTAAAGTTCTTCACAACCGGTATTACAGTGCAGTGTCCAAGCAGAATGGAGACAGGTCCTAATGCTGAAGAGGGTCCTGGAAGGCAGTTCCAGGTGTGCCACCTTAGTTGCTGAATGGATCATATGGTAGTGAGGGGGGATGTCTAGGGCAATGACAAAGAGGACGTCTGGGAGCTCAGCGAAGTGGCTGATAATCGGCTAGTACTCAAACACCTCAGTATATTGATATAATTTGCCCATCTCTCAGGTATTAGCTCCTAAATCCAAGATCCTTGAGGAAGAGCTTTGATGACAAAAAGTAGCTTCGTCCATTCATAGCATTTTGGTCCATGTGAAGAGTGCAGTGTAGTCATTACAACACAGAGTTCTGGCCAAGTCATTTGCAGGCTGTGTCTCTGGCACTTTGCTTATTCTCTCCAGGCTCTGGATCTCCAGTCATGAAATGGGATGATGACACCTACCTCACAAGGGTGTTGCGAAGATCAAAGGGATGGGAAAATGTGCCAAGTAGTGACTAGCACATAGAAACTGTGCAGTAATCACTGGAATAACGTTGCACTAGAATGAACCTAGATGAGATCTCGGCCAGTTCCCGGGTATATATGAGAAACCTGACATCCCGGGATGTTGTCATTTCCTCGTGGTCACCCAGTAGTTTAATCACAAGCTCAGAAGAGGAACACAGGTTTCCTGCCTCCCAGTTGCAGGCTTTTCATTCTGCGTTACACTGTTACTCTTTCACCCTTTTACAAATAATGTACTGGAGCTTTGCACCTGTGCTGCACCAATAAGATATGCATTCATGTTACTGGGTTGGCCAAAGTCCGTTTGGGTATTCTGTAAGAGGTTATGGAAAACCCAAACGAACTTTTTGGCCAACCCAATAGTAACTTTTTGCTGTAGAACGTGTAGTAGGGAAGAGGAAAAAGTAAACATAACATGAGATTTTATGCATAAAGCATAAAACCTATAGAGGTATGCTTAACGAAGGGCCTTGGAGTGTGGCGATGGGGATTCCAATGAAAATAGCACACATTTATATATAGGCTACGAACTCATTCTTTCCAGAATGATTAGTCAGCATGATGCCATCTATTTATTGTCCTCACAAATAATTCCCAGTTATTCTCTAAGTTGACTCTCCAGAAGCTCAGGTGGGGGAATATATTCTGACAGAACACAGAAGATCTTGCCCTGGGAACCACTGCCACTAAGTCTCCCGTGAATCTGCATTTCTCTCTCTGTCTGGCAGCTTCAAGACAATGTTTAGAAGCAGCGACGTTAAGTAAATAGCCACAGCGTGGAGAGTTCTTTCACCAGAGTAGCATGACCCCTAACAGCTGGGGACAGCAAACTCACATTTAAAGAACACTGCCAAATGTGTCACCCTACTCCCTGCTTTCCCTTTAATTACCCCACGCCAGTACATGGGTTTGTGTGTGGAGACAGCAAAGGAGACAAGCAGGAGGCCTGGATTTTAGCCGCCCGCCTTCCCTGTCTCCTCCCCCATCTTCAGATCTAGAAAAGAGCAGCTCCACTGATGGAACTTGAGATGTGCTTCCATGGTTCACTGGTGTCTGGGTTTGTGTGTGTGTGTGATTCTTCCATAGACACAAACCCTTAACAGTTACTAAGGCAACAGAACATGTGCTACCTTCCAAGAAGCAGAAGACTCAGTCACAATCTGTCAGAGAACAACTGTTTGCCAAGGAGCTCTCCCAGAAGCACTAACCTCAGTTTAATATGTTATTGATTTTCTGAACTGTTAAGTATGGTTTATAATGGCAATAACCTACATGATACTACACATTAAATCAGTTATTACCTAGTTTATTAAAGCATTAATGTTGCCAACCTACATGATACTGCACATTAAATCAGTTATTTCCTAGTTTATTAAAGCATTAATGTTGACATAGGCAGTTAGCTGAAAAACTGATGATGTGTGTGAAACTTAAAATAAGAGATTTCTAAATGAACATTAGTTAAGTATTTTTAAATGGCTTATGGGAGCTCTTCAGTACCTCCCAGACTCTTCTTGTCCTTTTCTTTTCTTCCTAAAAGAAATGAGCCTGTACTGTGAAAGTATGAAGCTCCTCTGGGTTTAGTGAGATAATCCACAATTAGCCACGGGAATACATTTGCGTAGTTAACTGAATGTCAGCTACTGATTGAAAGGTGTGTGTGCTTGTGCACATGCGTGCAGGTGGAGAACTTGGGAATTAGGTAGAGAAAAGAGTTCTAAACTATGTAAAAACACTAAGTGTTTCCCCATTGTTAATGCAAGGAAGGATTCATGTCTTTTCTTTTACAGGGAGTGTGTTAGTCTGCTAGGGCTGCTGTAGTAAAATACCACAAACTGGGTGGCTTAGAGATAAATTTATTTTCTCACAGTTCTAGAGGCTGAAAGTCCAAGATCAAGGTGCCATCAGGGTTTGTTTCTGGTGAGGCCTATCTTCCTGGCTTATAGATAGCTGCCTTCTCACTGGGTCTTCGCGTGGTTTTCCCTGTGTGTGTGTGCAGAGAGAGCGAGCAAGCTCTGGTGTTTCTTCCTCTTCTCATAAGTAATCCAGTCCTATTGGATTAGGACCCCACCCTCGTGACCTTATTTTTCCTTACTTATCTCCTTAAGAGCCCTATCTCCAAATATAGTCATATTGGGGATTAATGCTTCAACATACAAATTTGGTGCAGACACAATTCAGTCCATAGAAGAAAAGTAGCATGACATATGGAAAGACTTGGACCTGGTTTGGGGTCCCATTGATTCCAGGTGTGTGACCTTGGGCGAGTTACTTCATCTTTCTGTGCCTCAGTTTTCTCATCTGCCTACCTTTCAGGTTGTTAGCCTTTAATAGACATAAACTGTAGTTATTTTCATTTCTTATTTCAGGCAATTGCACTTTAAGGACTTTGCATTACTCTTCATATAACTTGTTAAAACACTGTTATAAGAGGGTTCTCTTTTAGTCTCTGAGTGTGTTTTGTTGTGTTCTTATATGCAGGGGGTAGTGGTTTACTTCCAGTTTGGTTGGAAGTTGTTTGAGGTCAGGGTACGTTACGTCTTATGTTTCTTGTCATCTGGCACCTCACATGGTATATTTTACATAGTAGACACTCAAGAAAGTCATGATAATTTGGTTGGTTAGAAAGCTATGCCACCTGCCTACTTGATTTTGGGGTTGTTTTCTCTGTCCCTCCCCCTCCTTAAACATAGCCCTATTAATGAATTTTAGCACTTTGAATGGGATTGCTGAAGTGCTAAAGTTAATAATTAATGGCTGATGTTTATGCATTATTTTCTACCTCATTCTAGAAAATAACTGTCAGTATATGTTAAGTCCTGAAACAAAAGGATCCATTTGTGTTGATATCAGCTACTGAACTAAAGTCAATCCATTTCTGACGAAGTTCCTCCAAAAAGGGCAGAGACAGACTGTTAACAACTAAGTTTAACTTACTGTTTATGTTAGTTCCTACATGGCAATATTTTTACCTGTCTTTATAAAGGGTCTCTGTAATATCTTTCAAGCTCCTATTATTTTTAAATTCTATCTGAAGACTGTGATTTTCAGGACGGGAATATGTTGACTCACTGTGTGATTAGTAATTTGAACAAATAGTCAATAATGTCTGTTACTGCTAAAATGAAGTAGAAGACATCTTACTTCAAGGAGCCTGTGGTCCAGTATGAGACATAATCTATAGTGATGTAACAAATGAAAATATAATACTCTAATCAGGATTCAGATGAGAATACTATTTGAGCTCACCAAGATTATAAGTCACTAGAGAGAGAGAGAGAGAGATGAACTTATACTTACGTCTTCACCATGACTGCTTTGGTGTCAGATATAATTAATGTTCAGTAGACATTTATTCCATGAATAGCCAGTTTCTTTTTTTATTGTATTAGTTTAAGGTGTACAGCATAGTGATTCAATATTTGTGTATATTATATTGATACTACATTAAAAGTTATTATGAAATAATGGCCATAATTCCCTGTGCTGTACAAGACACCCTTGTTATTTATTTTATACTTAGTAGTTTGTTTCTCTTAATCCCCTACCCCTATCGTGCCCCTTCCCCCTTCCCTCTCCCCACTGGTAACCACTAGTTTGTTTTCTCTATCAGTGAATCTGTTTCTGTTTTGCTATATATATTCATTTGTTTTATTTTTTAGATTCCACATATAAGTGATATCATACAGTATTTGTCTTTCTCTGATTTATTTCACTGAGCATAATATTGTCTAGGTCCATCCATGGGCTAACCAGTTTCTTGACCTACACTGGAAATTTTTCTAACAAACATTCAGTTTCTACTTCATTTTTTCTTCATGATTCTAGATGATAAAGACTGTGAGTAGAAATAAAACAAGAACATTTAAAAGACTTGCATTGTTAAAGCTAATATGTACTTATGTATGTATTTCTATGCATGAGTCAACAAGATACATCTCCTTTATTAATAATGCAATAATAGTGTGATGTTTTTATGTATAATCAAATTAATTAAATGTTTACCCACATTACTCAGCTCTCAACCTCTCTGTAGCCTCCAGCTTAGTTTATCTTCTTAAAATCTGGGTGTAGTCTGTTGCATTGTGAAGTCCCAGGCTTCTGTCAGAAGCTAATATCGGGTGTATCAGGTGTATTTCACACCAGCACGTGCCCCTTTGCGAGCTTTTTGTCTTAACTTCCTCTTCCTATGAATGATACTGTGGTCTCCCATGCCTGTCTCAGCTGCACAGGTCACCAGTATCATTCATCTTTTGCATCTACCTTTTCCCTTTCCTCATCCCTCAGCTGCCAGCAGTGATTAGGATATGAGATGTTTAGGAGTTCCAAGGCTGGCCCAGTCATTTTTTCTTTCAGTTTCCATTGCTTCTAGTTCAAGTTATCATTATCTCTTACCCAAAAGTGATTGTCTAGTCACCAGTTTCTCTTTGCTTCAGATATTAGTGTGGATCTCTCTTTTACTCAGTGTCTATATAAATATGATCTTGATTCCACCTTAGCATTGGTCTGTTACCTCCATTCGTACCCCACCAATCTATTGCTTACATTATCCACTTACTTGGAATGCCCTGCTTCTCCCCGTATCCACATATCTAAAGCATGTCTCTTCTTTAATCCTGTCCAAAGCCTCTGTTTCCATAAAGCACTTCTCTCTCCATTAAACTATAATACGTCAGCTGCACCCTTTTGATGATATTTTTCACAGGCTCCCTATTACGATGGTAACTGGTATACCTAAAGCTTTTTCAGGTCAGAAGCTGTAATTTATATAGTGTCTAATCTTAAGCTATATGTCTAAATTTCATCATCACTGGCTTATACCCAAGAAGCGTGAAGAGAAGGAAAGTTTAAACCATCCTAGGTTTATGGAAGAAATACAGTAAATAAGCAAACGTAACAGAGTTTGGGAACATGAGAAATTTGGAACACAAGCAGGCAAAATCATGTACTGGAGTATCAGACAAAATCATGTATTATTGTATTTCTTAAATAGAGAGATTCTTAAACTTTCCTATAAATCACAATTATTAGAGAAACTCTCAAAGATAGACATATAGATAGGTGATAGAAAAATAGAGATATGTGTTGATCAAACCATTTTATTGTCCCAGACCCTTTGCATTTAAGACATTATTGACTGCTATTAGCGGAATTCAGTAGGGATGGCTTGAAACAATGGCTACATGGCGAGTTGGACTACATAATCTTCACTTCAAACACCAATTTAAGTGAATTTATAAATATCAACATCTAAAAATTACCTCGGAAAAACATTTTGTCATCATAAAAGCATTATATTAAGAAAGTGTGCTATTTTTCTGTTTATCAGGAATACTATCAAATACCAATTATTTAAAAAATTATAAGTAGTTGTCTGTAGCATATGTGGTACCAAACAGAAGAACTGGAATTAGTTACTCCCTTTAAGCAGCATTTTTAGTGACTTACGTTGCAATGCCATGCAGAGGGTGCAAAATAATGGCTATTATTTATTTATGCCAATGTACATTGAGAGTCAAAAAGTAATGATGTTTAGTAAAGGCTTAAAAGTAGTTAGAATTTAAGTCTCTAGTTACATTGCTAGCCCATTCCTGGTGGATGTCAACATATTTTTAGTGTTATTTCACAAAGTGAGAGTTCCAGAAAACTAGACTCACAAGATGCTCCAAGATCAAAAGAGCTCATATGAATATAATATAATTATAGTAGTCAAATAATTCAACTAAATAATTGAATTAACAAATAAATTGGGGAGAAAGTATACCTGTTCTTTACAGTATAATTCCAGTTAATAAGTGAAGAAGGGATGAAGGAAATAGGAAAATCACCTTTGGGCAAACATCACAGAAAAAACTAGTGTGTGCAAGAACTGTTGATTGATGCTAAAACTAGTGGATGAAAGTATGGAAAGAAAGAAGATATTTGTGTAGTCTCAAAAGCTGTGCCCACAAGACATTTGTTAATTACAAAAGGAAAACCAGTAACTTTATATTGAAGAAATCCAAGCAGACACCACTGTCAGGGAGGAAGAAAACTTTCTCCTACCCACTAGATTCTTCTGGCTTGTCTAAGAGTTAAATTGACATGAGACAGATTAACAGGAGAAAATCTAATTTAATTTCGTACATCTAGATACCCCACATACATGAGAGGTTCAGAGGCAGAAAGGTAAAATGAGGTATATGTGCCATCCTGAGTTAAGGAATGGGATTAAGGGTATGGAGTTTCAGAGGGGAGGAGGGTAAGTCAGAGGACCATAAGAAGAGTATATTTTTAGAAATTAGATATTTGTCCTGCCATACAAATAGGTCATAAGAAGTTATTTCCATTAATAACTGTTATTATGGCAAGACCCTCAAGTTAAATTTTTTAAGGGAAAGGTAAAAGTTTATCTTGAGCTCACAGGGTCTAGATTGCCTGCAGCTCAAAATAATTCACATGCCAAAGTGGCATATTTTAGGGGGGCCTGTTCTTAACCCTTTCACCACCTAAACAAGTGATCAAGTTTAACAACACCTCTAAGACACTTCAGCATCGTGAATCCATGATATGATGCACTGAGGGCAAATTATTTCTTTGGTATTCTTGCCAAAGATGTATAAGCTCACTCTAATTGTAAGAAAACACCAGACATACCCAAACTGAGGAACATCCTACAAGATAACGGACCAGTACTTTTTAAAGGTGTCTATAGGGACTTCCCTGGTGGTCCAATGGCTAAGATTCCGTGCTCCCAATGCAGGGAGCCTGGGTTCGATCCCTGGTCAGGGAACTAGATCTCACATGCCGCAACTAAGAGTTCACATGCTGCAACTGAGAAATCTCGCATGCCGCAACTAAAGATCCCGCATATGGCAACGAAGATCCCGCGTGCAGCAGTGAAGATCCCGCATGCCGCAAGTAAGACCCAACGCAGGCAAATAAATAAATATATATTTTTAAAAGTGACTATGTCATGAAGCACAAGGAATGACTGAGGAACTGTCACAAAATAAGGAGACATGACAACTGAAGGCAATGTGGGAACCTGTTTTGGCTAGTAGACTAAAAAAATAACATTAGTGAGATTAGCAAAATTCAAATAAGGTCTGTGGTTTAGTTAATTGTATAGTATCATTGTTAATGTTCTGGTTTTGATAATTTGCATTATGGTTATGTAAGGTGTTAGCATTAGGAGAAGTTTGGCGAAGGATATACAGAAACTCTCTGCTAACTTTTGTAACTTTTCTGCAAGTCTAAAATTTATTTAGAAATTATTTCAAAATTTAATTAAAAAAAATTTAAACCCAAGAACCAGCTTGAAGGGGCTCCAAGTGGACAAACTTGGGGCAATTCAGGCATCAAAAAGCATAATGGATTTTAACACCTTGAATACAAAAATATCCCCCAAATAATATGCAACTACATGGAAAGGGCTGATTATTTAATGGTGAAGGGGGGCAGAATGTTGCCCCCCCAAAATATAGTAGAGAACAACCCCTCATGAGGAACTAATGTATTACAGTCACAGAGCCCAGACATGATTACATCTGTTCATCCTGGAATTTCACATTTTAGTGAATAGTTTTCTCTGTTTAATTTTAAAACTTTCCAAATTGGACTTTACATACTGCCTTCCTAAAAGGGAAATTCAGCCTTGTTAAAATTCAACTTTATTTTTCTTCTTTCAGTTGTAGGTGAAATTGTGAACAAATTAGCTTTCTTGCTCCTAGGGTTGTCTGTGACTTTCTTCAACAATAAAAGTTGTCCTTTATTTCAACATTGTATATTATACTAATCAAAAGATATTTATATGAGAATATAAAGAATTATTTAGTAAATGATGGTTTGAAATAAATAAAATTATCTTTTTTTTACTAAGTTGTGCTTGACATACAGTATATAAGTTTCAGGTGTACAACACAGTAATTTGGTATTTTTATACATTATGAAATAATCACCACAGTAATTCTAGTTACCATAACTCACCATACGAAGTTACTGAAATGTTACTGTGTGTCAATAACATTCCCTGTGTGTACATTACATCCCTGTGACTTACTTATTTTATAGCTGGAGGTTTGTACCTCCTAATCCCCTTCACTGCTCCCCAAACCTCTTTTCCCTCTTTAAATCATAAAATATTTCCATGAATTAAAGAGATAATTGTAAAAAGTGAAACCATAAAGATCTAGAGGTAGCTCTTCTCTTCCTCTTCCCTTCTTTTCCCGAATAGCTCAATCATAAAGCTGTGAGGTATAGACAAGCAGGACAGGCATTTGCACCAGGATAGGGAAAGCCATGGTGGCCCAGAGTGAGGTAACATGAGCATCTGCATAGGAGGAAGGCCTGGAGTGGGTGCTGGGGCCTGAGCAGGGTAAACAGGGAGCCCAGGCATGACGGGTGGCCTGGCTCAGGGTGTTGGGACTGGGTCGGATAAAGAGGGAGTCCAAGTGGTGGTGTCCACGTGCAGCAGCCCTTGGGGTCCAAGTGGGGTAAGGAAGTCACTGCTGTAAGGGAGGTGGTGGTGGCTGCAGAGGGAGATTGGTGCACCTAAGGGACTTGATCAAATAAGTAAATGTTTTAAGGATAATGAGATCAGAGGAGAAAATGAGATTGAACTATGTGGTGATGGATTATAATGGGAGATGTTGGTGTGAAATTAACAGTTTTCAGTATTGTAGAAATGCAAGGAAATAAACATAAATGTAAATGTGTACATGTGCATATGTGTGTATGTGCAAATATTCCCATCCGTCCACAGAGGGAGAATGGGAACAGTGACACCACAATAGTAATAATTACACCTAGAATGCAGATCTTGGTTCCTAAATACTATTCTCCCCTAAAAGGAGTCAGGGTTCCTTGGCTGATTCTAGGGCCAAGAAAGGGTAAGTGCAGATGAGCTTGGAACATCAAATTGTAGCATTAATAAGTACTCAAAGCCATGTCAAAAGGACAGAGAAGCCAGCTTATAGGAACTCAAGTCTCAAAGTATCTCCCTAAGAAATACTTAACAGTTCCTTTCTTCTGCTTAATTTTCTATCAGGTTGTTTATGTTTTTATCATACAGCTTTTTGAGATTCTGTATTCTGTAAAACAATCCTTTCTAGGTGATATGTGTGGAAAATATCTTCTCTCATTTGTAGCTTATCTGTTCACTATCTTTGAGGTATCTTTTAATAAACAGCCATTATTAATTATAATATAGTTGAATTTATCAACTTTTTTTTCTTTATGATATGTGCTTTGTGGACCACGTTTCATAATTATTTTCCTACTACACATTCATAAAGATAGCCTCCTATATTTTCTTCTAAAAGTTTAAAAGTTTTACCTTTTACATTCAGTCTTTAACCCACGTAGAATCTATGTTTATATATGGAGCAAGATAGAGAGGCAGTTCCTTTGTTTGCATATGAATAACCAATTATCATATTGGTTATTTACTATCCTATGGAATAGTCATTCCTTTTTCGCCTTACGTATTCTGTCCCAACACTAATACCATACTGTCTTAACTATGATAACCTTATAAAAAATCTTAATATCAGATAAGAAAAAAAAAATCTCCTGAAACTGAAACTCCCACATACCAGCCAAGGGCCACGTTTGCAAATTGGTTACCTTTCTAAGGATACTAGTCTCAGGCCTGCCGTGTTAACTCTTTTCTGCAGAGGACAGTTGACCTGGACCTCAAATAATAGAAACAGAGGTTTTAAGGAGCCTACTGGGAGAGAATGATGAGGTGAAGGCAACAAGGTGAAACCTACTAGGGAAAACAAGAGCCTTGCATTCAAGTGCAAAAGATGGATTAATATACTGGATGGAGGAGGCCCAGCATGATGGCAATTAATGTGAAAAACACCCAGGAGGGTTTGCTCCTTAATATGAATTAACAGTGTTAACTGGCCCACTGGAAAAAGTAATGGAATCTTATTATAAATTAATGGAAGTGTCATATCCAGATCAATGGACATAGAATTCCCACAGTATTCTGAAACGATCAAACATCATTTGGAAAATATATGTACTTCTGAGGTTCTTATTCTAATGCATATATGAATAAATAAGGGAAGTGCAGTAGATAGTGTTGGCCGCTAAAGTGACACTGATATATGAGCGCTCTTATCATTTTTGAAATGAGGGTTTGAAAATTTTGAAATGAGTCTGAGAGATTCTCTTTTGCTCCATTTGGCAGAATTGAGACCAAAGCGGGCAGCTTTAGGAGACAGATACGGAGACAATATAAAAGGGAAGTAGACCAGCCTAACTATGGAATTAGCTGACTTGGGCAAGAATGTCTTCCCCAATAATGGAAGTATTCACACAGTTGGATGAACATGTGTCTCTAGACTGGCTGAGGCATTGAAACTGAAGATCTATAGAATCCCTTTCTATTCTAAAATGCTTGACCTGTGGTTCTGTTAATTTAGACGTTTCCACTGTGCCCATGGCTCAGAGGCTGCTGAATGGACGGTCAAAGGAAGAACAAGAGTCATGACCTTTGCCCGGTGTCTCAATCTCATTATGAGCACTGCCACAGGAACCCCGGGGGATGCTCCCAAGCCCTGGGAGCTCATTTCATAACATTGCCTCATACAGGCAGGCCCTAAATTTGGAGACAAAACTTTTCACTGGCAAGATTCATGCCTGAAATTCCCACCTCTAGAATTAATCTTTAAGGATTATGTGACAGAGATCAAGACACTACGTCAGTGATCAACACTATTAAATTTTAGATGCAATTTCATTATATACCAGGAAGTAGTCTCTTGGAGTTAATACAAGCTTCTTCTTTGCCAGTGCCCATGTCAGCTTTTCTCCTCCAACCCAATTAGAAGGTGCTCCCAGGTCCATGCTGGCCCCTAGAAGTGCTCTGTCCAATATGATAGGCACTAGTCACATGTGGCAGTTGAGCCCTTGAAAAGTGACAAGTCCAACTACAGTGTGCTGTAAGTGTAAAATATACATTGGATTTCAAAGACTTAGTTCAAAGAGGAGCATGTAAAATATCTCGTTAATTTTTTATATCAACTACTTGTTGAAATTTTAATTTTTTTGGTTATATTGTGTTACATAAAATATATAATTAAAATTAATTTCACCTGTTTCTCTTTACATTTTGTAAAGTGGATATTAAAAAATTAAAAATTACATATATGGCCTCCACTTGTGGCTAATATTATATTTCTAGTGAACAGTGCTGTTCTAGACCCTCTTAGTTCTAGTAACTAGACACCCCCTTTAGAAATTGTATCTTTTAGTGACAAAGTAAGTTTGCATCGGGTAGACTTGGATTCATTTCCTAGTTCTGCCGCTGGCTATATAACTTGAGGCCATTTAGTTATCTGGTTGGGTCTTGGTTTCTTTATTTGTAAAATGGGACCATTAATACCTGTCAATTTTATTGTACACATGGTGCCATTTTATAGATTTGCTGTTCTAAAGTTTAAAAGAGATAAAGTTTGTGTACACCTCAGCGCCTGCCAAGTGTAGGTAGGTCCTTAGTAGCTCTCCTCATCCTAAATGTCTTTAGAGGTACCAAATGGACTTTTCAAATCTTAAGTCTCCTTAGGGCGTGTGCAGCTCCTTGTCTCTGATGTGTTCTTTGCACAAGACTGTTCTCTAAAATGCTCTACATAGTCTCCATAGAAAAAAAGATTTCCAATAAACGGTACTATATATTCAAGAGTCTCATGCAAATGAAAATAATTTACATGATACAGAATTTTCCTTTAGGTTAATTTGTTTTTAGCCCATGTGCCACTCCAGAATTCTACAGAATGCTACAGGCACCATTGATTTAATTGTTTCCGGTTTTATTTTACGCTACAGATTTTTTCCCAGTCCAGAGGAAATATTAGTTCATTTTCTCTATACAGGGAGGGCAAAACATAAGCATACAAATAGCATAATCTCCTTCCCCAAAGGAAAATCAGTCATCAAATTCCCATATCATTCCCCACCTACAGTGAGGATAAGGCCAGAAAGGCTACACAAAAGTCATTAAAATAGAAAATATGCATTAGTCACTGTTTCTTTTTTTCTAAAACTGAAGTTAATACTTTTTATATGTTACTAACTTTCAATGAGTCAACATGTATTACTTTAAAAGGAAAAATATATCCTGAAAGTATTCTTTATCCATATTTTGATGTGAAATATGTTAGGCTTTTTAGTCTATATCACATGACACTTTTACACAGAAACTGGGGAAGAATTAAGCCAGACTATCAACAGTTCTCAGCACGGTTATGATATGATTTTTGTTACAAGAAGTACTTGTCATTGGTTTAATATCTTCCTGGGGCACCTGTAGATGTGACTCATATTACTGTACATGAATGGATACTGAGTTGACTCTTTGTAAATGCTCTTAGGTAATGTGCGTGTGTGTGTGTGTAGGTATGTATATGTGTGTGTTCGTGTTGATGTCTATTGTATTTCTCTGGCTAAAATCCTAGTTTCTTCTCTTCTATCTCTATGATTTACTTGGTTGGTTGATTTCTTGATTGATTGATTCATTCATTCCACACCATGCGGCTTTGTGGGATTTTTAGTCGATCCCTGCTCAGGGCCCTCGGCAGTGAGAGCTCTGACTCCTAACGACTGGACTGCCAGAGAATTCCCTAGTTGACTTTTAAAATTAAGGTATAATTTATATAGAATGAAATTCAAGTTTTTTGACATCCAGTTTCGAGAGTTTTGATAAAAACATACAGTTGTGTTAACTACAACCACAACAATCAAGATATAGAATAGTTTCATCACTCCCCCCTACCTCCAGAAAACGTAACCTATTTTCTGCGTCTATAACTGTTTTGCCTTTTCCAGAATGTCATTAAATGAAATCATAGAGTATGGAGCCTTTCGAATGTGACTTCTTTCATTAACATAATGCCGTAGAGATTCATCCACATTATTGCATGAGTCAGTAATTCATTCCTTTTTATTGTTGAGTAGAATTCCATGATATGGGTATAACATAATAGTTTGTGTTTCCATTCATCAGTTGAAGGATATTTGCTTTTTACAAGTACAAGCTGGTATAAACACCCACATAGAGGTTTTAGTATGACTATACATTTTCATTCTGCTTGAATAAATACCTAGGACTAAAACTGCTGAGTCATGTGGTAAATGTATGTTGATCTTTATAGGTAACTGCCAAACCATATGCCAACGTGGCCATCCCATTCTTCACTCCCCTTGGCATTATATGAAGGTTCCAGGTGGTCTGCATCCTTGTCAGTGTCTCAATTTTAGACATCCTAATAGTTGTATAGTGATGGCTCATTGTGATTTTAATGTGAAATTCTCTAGTGACTAATGATTTTGAGCATCTTTTCTTATCCTTATTTGTCATCCATATATCTCCTGTTTCGGTAAAATGTGTGTTCAAAGGTTTCACCGAGTTTTTCTCCCTTTTTTCCTTATTATTGAGAGTTTTTTATGTGTTCTAAATACAAGTTCATTATCAGATATGTGATTTGTAAATATATTCTCCCAGTCTGTGCATTGTCTTTTCATTCTCTAAATGGTGATTTTTTTAAGGACGTAAGTTGTTAATTTTAATGAAATCCAATTTATCATTTTTTTCTTTTATGGATCATGTTTTGGTGCAGTGTCTTAAGAAATTTTTATCTCACCCTGGGTCTCAAAGATTGCCTCCTGTATTTTCCTGAGAACTTTTATAGTTTCATTTTTACATGCAGTTGTATGATCCACACTGAGTTAATTTTTATGTCCTGAAAGAAATTAAGTTTTTTTTAAAAAATTTTTTGCAGATAAATGTTGACTTGTTCCAACACTATTTGCTGAAAATAATGTCTTTCCTTATTGAATTGCCTTTCGCCTTTGTCAGAGTTTAGTTGACCATAAAGATATGGGTTCATTTCTGTACTATTCATCTATATTTCTGTTCCATTCATCTATGTAAAATTTTTTTTTCAGTACCATACTGTTTTGAATACACTTGTTCTATAGTAAGGCTTAAAATCAGACAGTGTGAATCTTCAAATGTTGATATTTTTAAAAAATTTCTTTCAGATATTCTAGTTTTGTTGACATTGTATATTAGTTTAGTAGTCAGCTTGTCTAGTTCTACAATAAGTCCTGCTTGGACTTTTGTTGGAATTGTGTTGAATATATAGATCAGTTTTGGGGGAAACTGACATAACGATATTGAGTATTACAATCTATGAACACACTTTATCGTTCCTGTTGCTTAGGTAGTCTTTGATTTTTTTCATCAGTGTTTTGTAGTTTTCAGTGTGCAGGTCTTCACACATTTTATACCTAAGTATAAAAGTATAAGTATACCTAAGTATACCTAAGATTTATACCTAAGTATTTCATAGAGCTTTTTTGGGTGCTATGTTAAATGGTATTTTTTTCCTTTTTCAACTATATGTTGCGAATATATAGAAATAAGATGGATTTTTGTATATTGGCCTTATATCTTGAGATGTTACTAAACTCATTTCTTGCAGTAGCTTCTTTGTACACACTTCAAGATTTTCTATGTAGACAATTATGTTCTCTGCAAGTAGAGACAGTTTTATTTCTTTATTTCCAATTTGTGTGTCTTTTCTTTTCTTCTCTTATTTTATGAGCTCCAGTACCTCTAGCTCAGTGTTGATTCCGACTTGTAAAAGTGGATATCCTTGCCTTGTTCCTGATTGTTGGGTGGAGATCATTCAATCTTCCACCACTAAGTATGATGGTAGGTATAGATCTTCCATAGAAGCCCTATATCAGGTTGAGAAAGTTCCCCACACCAATTCCCAGTTTGCTAAGATTTTTAAAAAATAAGGAATGGCTATCTGAATTTGTCAAATGCTTTTAATGCATCTAGTGAGGTGCTTTTATGATTCTTCTTTATTTAGTCTGTGAATATGATGAATTGGACCAATCGGTTTTCTAATGATGAACTAGTGTAGCATTCCCGGGATGAACTCTACTTGGCCATGATATACTATTCTTTTGTACATTATTGGATTCCATTTTCAACTTGTTAGGAATATTTGTGCCTACATTCATGAAGGATACTGGTCTGTAGTTTTCTTGCAGTTTTTTGCCTGGTTTTGGTATCAAGTTAATGCTTGCCTCATAAGATGTCGGGAAATATTCTTTCCTCTTCAATTTCCTGGAAGAGTTTTTTTAATTTGCATATTTCTTATTTAAATGTTTAGCAGAATTCATCAGCAAAGCTATGTGGGCTTGGATTTTCTTTGTGGGAAGATTATAACTAAAAATTCAATTTATTTAATAGATAAGGGCTATTCAGGGTATACATTTCTTCTTGAGTGAACATAGGTACATATATATACACCCGCACAACACACACACACACACACACACACACACACACAGCATTTTTACTGTGCATTTGTTTTTGTAAAATTTTTATTTAGGATATTTGTATCTGTGTTTATACATCAGATTAGCCTGCAGTTTAATTTTCACCTACGGTTTTGAGTTTATTTTCATAAAGGTTGCTCATGTTACAACTTCTAACATCAAATGTGTGGGATTTTTTTTCCCACATCAACTAATTCGCAAACTTTCCAAACACCACCTGGGTGTCCTAAAATTCAGTCACGAAACTGTCTGGAGTTGGAACACATCCCACAGATTAAGGTTTCAATCCTACAAGACAGGCACCTCCACCCTACCCCACTCCCCACACACATACTTCAAGGAGCAGTGGCAAGTTTAGGCTGTCACCTGTGCTCTGATCAGTAGGAACTGGAGTTCCTGTGACCTCCTCCTCAGGTTTGATAATTTTGTCTAATTGCATAGAGAACTCAGGAAAATAGTTTGTTTACTAGATTACTCGTTTGTTGTAAAAGGATACAACTCAGGATCAACCAGATGAAAGAGTAGCATAGGGCAAGGTATAGGGGGAAGTGGCACAGAGCTTCCATGCACTCTCTAGCTGTGTTACCCGAAAATCCGGTTTGCCTCTTGGTGGGTGTTGAAACAACAGACACAACCAAGCCAAAGCTAGGGAGAAGGAAGGATTTACTATTACTTCCAACAAGTAAGGAGAACACCAGGGACCTGACCCAAAGCAGTGTCCCCCTGAACAGCAAAACTGGGGAAGTTTTAAGCTAAGGGTACATGCATGTTCATGAAGGGGCTTGAGCAGAGGAGAATTCAGCATAGAATTGGTACAAAGGTCAACAGAGTCGAAGCTTTAATTGATTGAAGTCAGGAGGGTCAACATCATCATTCTATCCTCCACCTGGGTGGGGGCCTTAGTTCCTGCAGAACTCAAAGATATATTACTATGTATATCCCTTGAGGAGGAACTAGGACTCTGCTTTATCACTGCCCTATTGTTTGACCACCTTTTCTCTGTTCCTGTATTCCTTCGTTCCCTTAAGCGCATTAATTACTGAGACCTGTTCAAGGGCAAGCACTGAGGTCAGGCTTAGATCACAAACTGACTTAGACCAAAATAGTTTCTCTTATGTCAAAGTCCTTCCGGTTCTCTCTCTCTCCAGGGACCCCCAAACCATCATGCTCCTAGCACCCCCATGTGTTCACCAACCAGGAAGATGACTGAACCCCTTCCATTAGATTTTTTACAGAGGCCTAATTATGATTGATTAAATCATTGGTCATTAGTGATGAACTCAACCTCTAGCCCCTCCCCACTCTGGCAGTCACGAGGAAGGACTGAATGTTCCACCCTTATAATCACTTGATTGGTACCCCTGGCAACCAACATTCCATGACTTGAGGCTTCCCAAAACTCAGGTGTAGTTAAGGGGGTTTGTTATAAATAACAAAAGATGTTCCTTTCACCTTTATCACTCCAGACCTGTTTCAGGAACCGGGAGGGAGGTTGGGGGTGGTGGAGACAGGACAAGTATTATAACAAAGATGCTTCTGTGGCTCTTATCATTTACAAAATTACTAGGTTCAGGACCTCTAGCTAGGAGCTGGGGATGAAATTCAGAATATATATTTCTTATTATGTAAAAATATCACAATTACTTTGCTTCATTATCCTTTGACTGAGTATATGATCTGTAGTGATGTCTTCTTTCCCATTCCTGAAACTGGTAATTTGGTTCTTCTCTCTTTTTTTCCTGATTAGTCTACATACAGATTTATCTTTTTGTGTGTTTAATTCTCTGAAAAAGCTTTCATTTAATTGATTTCATCCATTCTTTTTTGTTATGTTTTCTTTCATGCTCTCCTCTGATCATATGTTTAAAAAATCCTTCCTTCTGCTTAACTGGGTGTATTTTGGTCTGTTTCTACTTTTTAAAGTGGAAGGTTAGATAAGGGATTTGAAACCTTTTTCCTTTCTAATATAGAAATTTAATGCTTTAAATTAACATGCAAGCACTGCTTTAGCTATATCCTACAATTGTTGATATAATGTTTTCGTTTTCATTCAGTTCCAAATAAATTCTAATTTCCCTTTGATCACTTCTCTGACCCATGGTTGTTTAGTAATGTATCATTAGCTTCCAAATATTTCAGTGTTTCTCAGATTTTTTATGTTAATGATTTCTAATCCAATTTCATTGTGATCAGAGAAAATACCTTTCATGATATGAATAATTTTATATTTATGGAGATGTGTTGTTGCCTGGAATATGGTCTGTCTTGATCAGTGTTCTATGTCCACTTGAAAAAGTGTTCTATTAAGGAATATGTTACTAAAAATCCATCACATTGACGCTATGGTTTTTCTTTTTTTTTTTGACGTCATTTAAAAAAAATTTTTTATCGGAGTATAGTTGATTTACACTGTTGTGTTAGTTTCAGGTGTACAGCCAAGTGAATAAGTTATACATATACATATATGCACTCTTTTTAGATTCTTTTCCCATATATGACACTACAGAGTATTGAGTAGAGTTCCCTGTACTATACAGTAGGTCCTTATTAGTTATCTGTTTTATATATAGTAGTGTGTATATGTCAATCCCAATCTCCCAATTTATTCTTCCCTGCCTTATGCCCTGGTAACCGTAAGTTTGTTGTCTACATCTGTGACTCTACTTCTGTTTTGTAAATAAGTTCATTTGTACCATTTTTTTAGATTCCACATATAAGCAGTATCATATGATATTTGTCTTTCTTTGTCTGATTTACTTAACTCAGTATGACAATCTCTAGGTCCATCCACATTGCTGCAAATGACATTGTTTTGTTCTTTTTTATGGCTGAGTAGTATTCCATTGTATATATGTGCCACATCTTTATCCATTCCCTTTGATGGACATTTAGGTTGTTTCCATGTCCTGGCTATTGTAAATAGTGCTGCAATGAACATTGGGGTGCATGTATCTTTTTTGAATTATGGTTTTCTCCGGGTATATACCTAGGAGTGGGATTGCTGGACCATATGGTCCTGCACAAGCTGTTTGTATATTTTGGAGATTAATCCCTTGTCGGTTGCTTCATTTGCAAATATTTTCTCCCATTCTGAGGGTTGTCTTTTGGTCTTGTTTATGGTTTCCTTTGCTGTGCAAAAGCTTTTAAGTTTCATTAGATCCCATTTGTTTATTTTTGTTTTTATTTTCATTACTCTAGGAGGTGGATCAAAAAAGATTTAGCTGTGATTTATTTCAAAGAGTGTTCTGCCTATGTTTTCCTCTAAGAGTTTTAGAGCGTCCAGCCTTACATTTAGGTCTTTAATCCATTTAGAGTTTATTTTTGTGTATGGTGTTAAGGAGTGTTCTAATTTCATTCTTTTCCATGTAGCTGTCCAGTTTTCCCAGCATGACTTACTGAAGAGACGCTTTTCTCCATTGTATATTTTTTCCTCCTTTGTCATAGATTAGGTGACCATTGGTGCATGGGTTTATCTCTGGACTTTGTATTCTGTTCCATTGACTTCTGTTTCTTTTTTTGTGCCAGTACCATGCTGTTTTGATGAGTATAGCTTTATAGTACACTCTGAAGTCATGATTTTTCTTAAGGTTAGTATGATTTCATCTTTTTTATCCTTTATCTCCACCTAATTATAACAAATAATACCTAATAGTTTCCTACAGACTTCCCTGGCAGTCCAGTGGTTAAGACTGTGTGCTTCCAATGCAAGGGGTGTGGGTTCGATCCCTGGATGGGGAACTAGGATCCCACATGCCATGCAGCTTGGCCAAGAAAATATTTTTTAAAAATTAAAAAAAAATACTGCTGCCTAACAGTTCCCTATAGAGAGAACTCCATGGTTTTTAAACTGCATAAAAGTATTGCACATTCAGACTACTTATTTTCATTTATAAATAGTAAAAATCATAAACAAACTGAATCCTGGTAGTGAATTAAAATTATTTACAGAGTCACACACTAGAAAAGGTGGCGGTGAGGAGATCAGAAATTCATTTTTTTTAATGGGTTGGTGTTTTTTTTTTAATATTTTATTTATTAATTTATTATTTAGTTTTTGGCTGTGCCAGGTCTTCATTGCAGCACGCAGGATCTTTAGTTGTGTCACGCGGGCTTCTTAGCTGTGGCACACGGATTCTGAGTTGGGGCATGTGAACTCTTAGTTGCACATACATGTGGGAATCTAGCTCCCAATCAGGGATCAAACCCAGGCCACCTGCATTGGGAGCATGGCGTCTTACCCACTGGACCCCCAGGGAAGTCCCGAGACCAGAAATTCTTAAAAGACAGGAAAAGCAGAGGCTTTCAGATTGGTTAATTCAAAGGACTTGAAACATCTGCAACAGAAAACCCCATCATATTCAGAAACACTCTGTATCAGAGTAAGTGAAATTGCAACACCATGGAGGATCCTAGGTCAGCTGTGAGAATGAAAGAGCTAATCCGTGAACAGCACATGCTTCATCCTGCCCAGCCCTGAGCCTCCCCCACCCCTACTTACATTGGGCATAAGCACCTGTGCCATTTGACCACCTTTAATCTCCCAAAACTGCGCTCCAAAGACAGTGATGAGCTTAAGATACCTGTAGACCTGCACAGAAGGGAAACATTAGGACACAGCTACCTCGAAGGGAAAAACATTTGTCTTCTGATGTGAGAAATTACATCTTTCTTTTGGCAACAGTGAGGGTCATTAGCCTACCTGAAAGCTCTATGCCATGTATCCCCCAAAGGAGACCACTGAATAACTGACACACTCTGCCCTCCCATACAGAGGAGACTGTAAGTGAATTGGACGTCACAACTCTAGAGCCATTGCATGCTAATTACTGAGGCTAATCAAATGAGTCCTTTATTCCTAAGTTTAAATGAACAAAGGCTTGCCAGATATTGAGGAAAGTAAAAGGGAATATCATGATGAACAAAGTGAACTATTTCTGGGGGGAAAAAACACCCAGATATAATACCGAAAACAGAATAGAACGTGATCAAACTTTTAAATTCATATTCTTCAAATTTTAAGGGAAGAAAATGGATTCATGAAATAAAAAGCTGCTATGGAAGGAAACAAGCAGAGGACAAGATAAAGTTCTTGCACATTAAAACTGTTAATGTAAAATTAAAAACTTAATAGATACCAGCTGCTCAGGCCAAAGTCATCCTGCCTCGCCCAGGCTTTGATGGAAAAAAAAAGACAAGGTTCTTAGCAATGACTTCTGTCAGTCTTCGTTCATCTGGAATTGTTTTTATTTTGCTTTCATTTTTAAACGATAATTTTGCTTACTAAAGTATTCTTGGTGGGCAGGTTTTTCTTTCTTTTTTCCTTTCTGCAATTTGAATATCTCACAGCCTTCTGGCCTCCACTGTTTCTGTTGAGAAGACAGCTTAGGGTATATTGTGGCTCTCTTCTACGTCCCAGGCGTGTCTCTGGATGAGACTTGCCAGTGTAAGGAAGGACAGACTTATGTTGAGGAAAAGGATCCTGCAGCAGCAAGTAGGGTAAAGGGGAGAGGAGAGGAGATAGAGGCAGGGAGGAGGGTGGTGAAGAGAGAAAGAAGAAGGTTAAGGAGAAAACCAAGGGAGAAGGCACGAGGGCTGGAGACATTGGCTAGACAGCTCTCTCCTATTTACAACACAACAACTACAGAGTTCAAAACATCTTTTACATGCGAAATGGCTTTTGTCAAATTTTGGACCAGTGTTCACTGTAACACTGTAGGAGTTTCCTTACTTTTTGGTTTGTTTTCCCTGAACATACAGGCGGCGCCCAACTTATGATGGTTTGACTTAGGATTTTTTTACTTTAAGATGGTGCTAAAGCAACACGCATTCAGTTGAAACCAACCAACCATACTTCAAATTTTGAATTTTGATCTTGTCCCAGGCTAGAGATCTGCCCTCTGGTCCTCTCTTGTGACGCTGGGCCCCAGCAGCTCCCAGTCAGCCGTGGCATCACGAGGGCAAACAACCGATAGACTTAAATCATGCTGTCCCCACACAACCATTCTGTTTTTCACCTTCAGTTCAGTGTTCAGTAAATATCATGAGATATTTAACACTGTCTTATAAATGGGCTTTGTGTTAGAAGACTTTCCACACCCGTAGACTCATGTGGGTGTTCTGGTGTGTTTAAGGAGGGCTACACTAAGCTATGATGTTCATTTTGGTAGTTAGGTGTATTCCATACATTTTTTACTTATGATATATTCAACTCATCACAGGTTTACCGGGATGGAACCCCATAATAAATCGAGGAAGATCTGTGTATCAGATGTATTTTCCTGTTTTATTTGAATATGGTACCTGTTCAAGAATTTAGCCACTATCCCTAAAAAAATGCAGATGAAGGGCAGGAGGCAGAAGAGGATCTACAATAAAAATACATTCTTAAAATCCTTAAATCTCATTTGTGACCAGTGGCTAAGGAGGATCCAACCTCTAAGGAATCCCCCCACCCCACCCAAGTGAGCCACGATTGCCTGACTCCTTACCTCCAGGAGAGGCCAGGGGGCAGTTCTCTCCTCATCAGTTTCTGGAAGTGGTCCTTAGGGTCCATGGATCTGCAATGGCAGAACTGAGATTAAATTTCCATCTAAAGAGGAGGAAATCGCCACATGTGGTCGGCATTTTCGAGTTTTCTGATGAAAAGTGACATTCGTTTCTAAGCAAGGTTTAGTATCAGTAAATTAAATTGAAACGTTGACCAGAAAAAAAATCTGTCATAAACTCGATCGTACTACATCTCTTAATTAAAAATCTGTCTAAAATTAGTACCAGAACATTCTGGGTTTCAGTGACAGGTAATGCGCTAGCACTTTTCTTACTACTGCAGCTAACAGTTCTCTGCCTGCCACTCACTCCAGGTTGAGTGCTGTAGATTTGTTCTCTCCCTACTCGAGGGCAAATCTGAATAAGAAATGGACGTTGCATTTTAAACTGAGGTGACATTTCTAAATGATTGAAGAAACTTGAATAATGAGAACACGGATTCTAAGTCAGTCATAGGAGTCTTAATTTAATTTTTAATTTTTTTTACCTTCTCCATGCTTGAAGCAGGTTCTAATACTGTGCTGTGGACCTGTTATAAAGCATGTATAAAAAGGCACTGCAAAGATTATTTGCATGGCTCTTGAATGTGATAAAAACACTTTTTGTAATAAATTATTATAGAAAAGCCCTTAAATGTTAGTAGCAAATTTATGAATGTTTCTTTACATTAAAGTGGCAATAAAATAGTTATTTCGTATGGAAAAAAATCAACTGAAATAAAGATGTTATTTTTTCCAGACCAGAGTGAAACACATTTTCACCTTTTAAAAATTCTACTTATAGGTATTAATGTACATGAAAATAACATATTTGAATGTTATATAAGACATCCAGCCTTTAGAATACAAAAGTGCTCTGTGAGAATGTAAGTGAGGTAGAAAAACTTTAAAACTGGATTGTGCACTATAATTTTAAAGCGCTCTGCTCTCTATAATCCTTAACCAGGAAAGTGTCTCTAACTAGTTATTCTCACTCCTGTGTAGTATATTTATGCTATCTTCTGGCAGTGGTCCCTTCAGCTAGGATTGTTCAATTTAACGGGCTGTACTAGCATCAAATAATTTGGTATTTCCACACAGAATCACTCGCTGTCACTTTCTAGGTTGAAAGTAATGCTCTAAAAATGGAATAAGGCCAGAATAACAGCTCTGCTTAGTAAATAGAAATAGGATGATGTTGCAACATCACTCTTCTGACAGTCTGCTAGTCCCAATATGCCGGAATAGAGGCTAAATATTCAAAAAAAAAAAAAAACTGTAAAACTTAAACATTTGGAAAATACCAAGGGAAGGGATGAAGCAACCCAAACTCTATTGCACATAGCGCCGGCAGAAGTCTAAATTGGAGAACAGTTTGGTATGTCCACTGAAACAAACAAGAGCATAGTTGGTGACCCACAGTTCATTGTTTAGTAAGTAAGGCTTATACACATGCACTAAGCAATGTTTACAGAATGTCCTGAGCAGCATTGCTCCTAAAGGCAAAAAAATGTAATCAGCCCAAATGGCCTTATGTGGGAGAATGGGCTAATTTATTCATTGGAGGAATATGCACTGGGATATACAACAGGAAAAAATTAATGCACAGCAGCTGCATGCGTCACTATGCAGTTCAAAAACGAGTGACAGAAAAAGACATGCTCTAGGATTATATTCATATACCACTAAATGAGGCAAAATTGAAAAACGAATTGTTTATGTGTTTAACATATAAGGTAAAAGCAAGAGAATAAATAATATGCATTTGGACCGTGAGTACTTCTAGACTGAAGAGAGGGAGGGGAGGTCAGGAAGGAGTGGACAGGGGACTCTGAGCTACTGATAATAGTCTCTTCTGAATTTGGTGCCGGGTACATGAGCACTCCTTTAATTGTCATTGTTTCAACTGGTCTATGCCTTTTTATAAGTGTGCAGTTTTTCATAATAAAAAATGTGATTGTGAAATAAATTTATTTTACAGTTGGCAGTTTGCTTAAGAGGCAGACTTTGCTGCGGAGCTGTTTCTCTAGAGTAGAGGACATCATTTACAATATTTACAGTGATTTGGACACAACTCCCTTTAAGGGCCTGCCTACAACAAATTGGTCTTGATGTGTAATTTTTTAATATACTGTGGAATTCAATCTGCTAATATTTGTTGAGGGTTTTTGCATGTATGCTCATGAGAGATGTTGGTCTGTTGTTTTCTGGTTTGTTCTTTTCTTAATTTACTTATTTTTGGCTACGTTGGGTCTTCATTGCTGCACACGGGCTTTCTCTAGTTGCGGCGAGCGGGGGCTACTCTTCGTTGTGGTGTGTGGACTTATTGAGGTGGCTTCTCTTGTTGCAGAGCACTGGCTCTAGGTGCGCAGGCTTCAGTAGTTGTGGCTCGCGGGCTCTCGAGAGCAGGCTCAGTAGTTGTGGTGCACGGGCTTAGTTGCTCCACAGCATGTGGGATCTTCCCAGACCAGGGCTCGAACCCGTGTCCCCTGCATTGGCAGCCGGATTCTCAACCACTGCACCACCAGGGAAGCCCGATCTGTTGTTTTCTTGTAATGTCCTTGTCTGATTCTGGCATTAGGATAATGCCGGCCTCATAGAATGAGTTAGGAAGTATCCCCTCAGCTTCTAATTTCCGGGAGAGATTGTGGCAGAAATGATATGATTTGGTCCTCAAATAAATTGGTAGAATTCGTCAGTGAACCCATTTGGACCTGGGGCATTCTGTCTTGGAAGGTGATTAATGATTGATTCTATTTCCTTAATAGATGTAAGCCTATTCAGATTGTCTGTTTGATGAGTTTTAATTAGAAAATAATCTCAAGATACTAAGAAGTCAACCTGGATTTAGACTCCACCTAGATTTTTCCCAGATTATTTATAAGTTTTAACATTGCTCTTCCCGCATTTATTTTGACAATGTTTCTTCTCACCTTTATGGAATCACACCAAAGTACCCAACCTAGTTTTCATACTAGCTACTCTCTGTTATCTAGTTTGTATTGCTTTTAACTATTAATTAAATTATCCAGTTATCAGAACATGTCAAGTAGTATAAGGAATCTCATAAAAAACACAGGTTATTCTTGGAAAACTTTCATGTACCTGTGGGAGAGGGCCTACAACAGAGCAGCCTACTAGTGCTGAGTCTTGAGTATGCCCATC
This sequence comes from Lipotes vexillifer, assembly GCF_000442215.2. NCBI lineage: Eukaryota > Metazoa > Chordata > Mammalia > Artiodactyla > Lipotidae > Lipotes > Lipotes vexillifer. The sequence goes on along the minus strand of NW_006773959.1, from coordinate 41,191 downwards.
GCATCAGCTGGCTTGCTGTACAGAGACAGTGGAGAGCACTTGTTCATTAGGTGAACTGGGTGAATAGACATAGGTTTGTTAAATGAGCTCATGATACATTAAATACCATATAAAGTACTTACGTACAAAAGAAATCTGAACTAGAAAGCACGGGTGGCCCGACACTTACGATCTCTCAGTCTCCCAGGACTTCGGTTAATTCCTTGTACAATAGTGAGAGCGGAGTTACCCATGGAAGGGCTATCCTAGATGAGGGAATCTCTTGGGATTCCTTGGCGGGTGGTAGAGGAAAAGGGAGAGGAAATGCACATTTCTAGTGCATTTCACCACCTCTGCATATATTACAGAACACAGGGTTCTCTCTAGACCACACAAGTCTAAGGTCCTTATTTTAATCAATGCAAATTAAAAGGCTCCTTCTGTAAAACAAGATTACTTTTACCACACAGCAGTTGGCCAAGACAAATGACATTTTAAAACTGATTATAACAAATTAAAGTTTAAAAAAATCCTGCATGCCAGATGTCTTCACTCAACCCTGGTTAATATAGTACTCATATTATACAGGTTTGTTTGTTTTATTATTGAGATCGTGCTCTACAAAATGTGAACCTAGTATGTGTTTTTTTGGTAAAGATGGCGGAGTCTGAAAGGTTAAGTCTCATGGTGGAGAGAAAGAAATTCCTGACGTCAGGGAAAAAATGGGTTGAATGAGGTGTGTGTGTGTGTGTGTGTGTGTTTTCAGAAAATGTAAGTCACTGCTTTCTTATTCCCAAAACAGTTTGTAAGTGGATCAGGTGAGAGACTATATATGAGAGAAACAAACAAACAAAAAGCAAGAAAAAGAGCAAGTTTTAAATAAGAAAAAGTAATCATGTATACTTTATTTTAAAGTGCCTTTTTAAAATTTCTGTTGTTTTCATCTACCTCTTCCTCTCCCTCCCTCCTCCCTCCCTCCCTCCCTCTCCGTTTCATAGAGGGGCTTAGGAATAAACATTAAATACATGAAATTAGAAAAGACTAGGAATTTAAAATACATCATAAATGAATGTAGAATTAAGAAGCATGGAATAACTTAAAGTATTTTATAAAGTATTTTAAAGGAAAACTTCTATCTATTTATTTTCTCATACAATATTTTACAGTGAACTCAGAAACTGGAACAGTAAATGAAACCAAACCTGGTTTTTCTGTGTGCGCATTTTGCTTCTTTCTCTTCAGATGAAGGCTGTCTCTGATATAAAAAATAAAAAACATATTCCAGGACAATCATGAGTATTAGGGGTACCCATCAATTCAGTTTATGGAAGACGATGTGGCCCCCTAGGAGGCACATACTAAATCTTAAAACATATGACCAAATGAGTGTTCCAAGACTGAAACAAAAGTGGCAGTGAATTGGTAAAAACATTCAAACCATTAAAAAATTTATTTCAGTAGGTACCAAAAAGAATATATTGAGGGGAGAAAATATCTGAATGTGATCATGATTCACTTTATCCTTCTTACTTTATTAAAATTTGTGACAGCTTGACAAGTAAAGATACTGAGGTATAAGAAACTCCAGCTTCCCTTTTTGTACTCCAAGGCAATAGTTAAAAAAAAAAAAAGACTCTGCTCTTCATCACTGTGATTCTATGCCAGGCACGAAAAACTGCTCCCTACAAGGGTTATCCTCTTGTGTCTTTCAGTCTTAACTGTCAACTCTAATGATCAATAATGCTTATTCCTCTTTTATTTTCTACATGACCTACCAACTATTCATATAAATTGAACCTTTATAAATTTTATCAAAAGCAAACTTTGTCTTTCATCCTAATTCTCTCTCCCTTGTCCAATTCTCTAGATTCCATTCAGAATAGCTCTTCCACCCAATAAATTGGGGAGATGGGAGCTGCCCTCAGGTGCTGAGTCTACTGGAACAGCTTTTATGCAAGGCAGAACTGCTGGGGCCTGGGTACCATCTCTAGTTTGAATGCCATGGCTTCCCACTATTCTTACGTAGTTTTCATAGGTTTTGTTAAATAAATGCTTTTTTCTTTGTTGTATGCCCTTTGATGCATGTTTATCCATTAAAGGCTTTAAATGCGTGTCTGTGCCAGTTTCACCAGCTCAACAGACATATCTCCAAGGAGAAGATTTCCCCAAATTCCGTACACCACCATTCTGGAAGTCCAACCTCGCTCAGAATCTTAAGGGTGGGTATTTGAAGTGCCCTTGGAAGGGCATCGTTATTTATCTTTATCCATCAGTTACGCATCACCAGATGCATGAGCTGCAATGAGAATAACAGCTCTGAGAAGTGGGAACATAATAAAGCAAGGTGGTTGAGAACCACTGAGTCTAGAATACACTGATGCCAGATAAAACAAACAAAGCTGACTCACCATTTCCAACTGGACCAAGTCAGTGGCAATAGAGTGTGCTGATAAGTTGACATGAAATAAACACCTTTCTCCTGCTCATCAGGTAATGTGTTGGAGAGTAGGGTACAAAATGGTGAATTTTTATTCTGTTAGCAACTGCTTTGAATTGGCTTCTTTTAGTAGAAGTTGAAGCTGGAGAGACCTGAGAAGATTCTGTAGATCAGTCCTTCTCAAACTTTACCTTGTGCATGAATCACTACGTATCCCATTAAAGTACAGATTCTGATTCAGTTGGTCTGGGGTCCGGCCACGGATTCCGCATTTCTAGCAAACTCCCCAAGGATGCCAGTACTCCTGGTGTCTGTGGACCTTACTTTTGAGTAGCAAGGATTTAGAGCCTTAGGGATGGAATCCACTGAATGAGCAGATGGAGAGTGGAGGAAAGGATGGCACTGACAGAGAAGAGAGGACAGATGTGGATTCTGATGAGACAAGCAACGTGTGAAGACTTTCCTCTTTATTATGTAGAACGCCTTCCTCATGACTTCGCAAGTCGTCAAGATTAGTAATTCAAAACTGTATTTTTCTGAGGAAAAGCAATCTTTTCGACAAACAGTGCTCAGAAAACTGGATACTCACGTGCAAAAGAATGAAGCTGGACCTATACCTTACGTCATATAAAAAAATAACTCAAAACGATTCAAAGACCTAAATGTAAGAGCTAAAACTATAAAACTCAGAAGAATATATAGGGGGAAGCTTCATGAAAGCGGCTTTGGCAACGATTTCTTGGATAAGATGCCGAAAGCTCTGGGAACAAATGAAAAAGTAGATAAATTGCTTTTCATCAAAATTAAAAGCTGTCGTCATCAAAGGACGGTATTAAGAGAGTGAAAAGGCAACCCATAGAATGGGAGAAAGTATTTGCAAATCATATATCTAATAAGTGATGAATATGCAGAATGTATACAGAACACCTAAAACTCGACAACAACAATAACGAAATCAACAGAAATACCCAATTTAAAAACGGGAAAAGAAGTTGAATAGACGTTTCACCAAAGAAGGTAAACAAAGGGCCAATGAGCACATGGAAAAATGTTCAACAGCACTAATCATAAGGGAAATGGTTGCTAAACTACCAGATACCACTTCCCATGCATTAGGGAGGGAGGGAGGGAGGGAAAAAAAGATAATAAGTGTAGGTGAGGATGTGGAGAAATAGGAACCCTTGCTGGAGTGAAAGTAAAATGGTGTAGTCGCTATGGAAAACAGTATAGTATTTCGAAACATTAGAAATGGAATTTCCATATGATGGAAGCTTTACACTTCTGAGTATATACCCAAAGCAGGTAAAAATCAGGATTTGATCACTTACTTGTAAACCAGTGTTCGAAGCAGCAAGATTCACAAGAGCCGAAAGGTGGAAACAACCCAAATGTCCACTGACAGGTGAATGGTTTAACAAAACGTGACATATGTGTATCACACACGCAATGGAATATTTCTCAGCCTTAAAAAGAAATTAAATTGTGATGCATGCTACAAGTCGGATGAGCCTTGAAAACATTACGCCAAGTGAACTAAGCCAAAGTAGTTTTACAAATCCACTCATTTGAGATACACGAGAGGGGGACCACTTCCAGGAGCAAGGGGTAGGGGCGGGGCAGGCATGAGCCTCTCCAGTCAGGAGCCAGAGCTGGACCCTGAGCCGTCAGGATGCAGAACTGTAGACCCTCCCCGGTGGGCAACGCCTCCAGCAGCCGGGGAGGGGCCGGGGCGGAGCGAGCGCGGGCAGGACGCTGCGCGGGGTCGGCGGCGAAGGTCCACGGCGGGAACGGCGTCGCTGCGGCTGCCCACGACCCGGTCCCCGGCCGGCCGCCCCGCAGATACACCTTCGTGGCGCGGCGGAAAGCGCGCGGTTCCCCGAGGGAGCGAGTCCCCGCGCGTGGCGGCTCGGCTGCTTCCCTCCGTGGGAGGTCGGGCTCCCGGCTCTCCGGACCCGCCTGGCATCCTCGTCTCCGGCGGGGCGGGCCGGCTGCGGCGCCCGGGACATGGCTTCGGCGGGCAGCGGCATGGAGGAGGTGCGCGTGTCGGTGCTGACCCCGCTGAAGCTGGTCGGGCTGGTGTGCATCTTCCTGGCACTGTGTCTGGACCTGGGGGCCGTGCTGAGCCCGGCCTGGGTCACGGCCGACCACCAGTACTACCTGTCCCTGTGGGAGTCCTGCCGGAAACCCGCCAGCTTGGACATCTGGCACTGCGAGTCCACACTCAGCAGCGGTGAGGGCCCGGCGCGCCGCGACCCCTGCCTCCCGCCCCGGACCGCCCCGCGCCCCGCTGCCTGGACAGCTACGGCCTCTACCCGCCTCTCCTGTGTCCCCCACCCTAGTCCGCCCCCTCCATCCTGGCCCTTCGCGGATCCTCGGGCTCCAGACAACTCCCTGATCTCCACCCCTCACCTCTCCCCAAACCCGGTCGCCAAACCCAGTGCAATGTCCCACGCCCTCTCCCGTGGCCATTCCTCGGGCTCTGGAGTAACACGTGTGCTATTTTGGGTAATTGTTATCATTTAAGGCGAGAACCATGTGGCTGCGTTGAAAATGCAACGCCTTCCACACCCGCGTTAAAAAAGACACAAGCAAAAGCGCCCCAACTCCCACCAGGATGCTGTGGGTTCTCTCTGCCTTCCCCACTCACTTCTCCCTCCTCTCTCGAGAAAGAGTTTGCCTAAGTTTACCTCCTAGTGCCCCCGTTTCTGCCTGTTCTACTCCACTTTATCCAGAGTTTTCCCCAGTGAGTTAAAGCTTGGATTTTACATCCTTAAGTTTCTGAGGGATGTAGTGAGTGGGGTAAGGAACAGGCTTAATTTCCTTTCCTTGTTTGGTGACACTGTCCTTGGTTGCAAGGTGTCCCTCCTTCTCTCCCACTCCAGTGCCTCCTCTGTCCTCCAGAACTTTCTTTTTCTTCTCCAGGAGCTACTCACAGAAGCCTGAAAAGTTGTGGCTTATTCAGCCAGCACTGGAAGCTGCAAATGGATCTTCACTGTGAGAGCTCGTCAGACAGTTGATGTCAGAAATAGATCTTGGAGTGAAATAAAAATGCTCCAAAGGACATTATTGGAATGATTCTCGAGTTCAAATAGGGATATTAGATAATATTAATCAATGTTAAATTTCCTGATTTTGATTATTAATAGTGCGTGAGTAAACTATTTATGTTTTATCTTTTTAGGAAATACACAGTGTTCAGGAGTAGAGAGGCACAATATATCCAGCTTTCTCTGAAATGATAGAAACTGTGTGTGTGTGTGTGTGTGTGTGTGTGTGTGTGTGTGTGTGCGCGCGCGCGCGCGCGCGCCTACAGGGAAGAGAAAATAAAGCCAATGTGGCAAAATGCAATTGGCAGGTACTGGTAAATGGCATTGTTTGTAGTATTCTTACACGTCCATTTAAATTTTTTAACTTAAAAATAATATTGTTCACTGGTATCAAGTACTTTCAGCCCAGTGCATTTCAAAGGAGGATTTTCCTTTCCCTTAAACGAAAATGATAAAGTAGGATGAAAAGTCATTAGCTTTGTGAAAACTCTATAATATCTGCAATGTATTTTCCTTGAAAAAAACACAATATGAACAACCAGATTTTGTTTATGTTTTAAAAACATGAGCAAAATTGTACTCCAAACATTCTGTGATATTTGGTATAGGTAGTGAAGGTTCTAAATAGCATGTAGGTCACGACTACGAACAGCACTTTATTCTATTTAGAGGATTTCATAGCTCGTGATTGGTCTAGGAATATGGCTACTTTAAGACAAAGCCAGTTATGTTAAAATACACACACACACACACACATACACTGACCTACACACACACACACACACAATCATCTGAAGCAGTGTGAGAGTGAGAATCAAGATGTATTTGAATATCTTTAGCACATCTGACATCACTTGTTTTGTATATAGTGTTATTCTCATGGTTGGTGCACAGGAATGGATCTTTCTGTAAAGGCTGCCTCTGGTAATGTCATTTGCACGTGTGGAGCAGTTCCATAGAATTTGCACCAGTGCCTTCTGCTTTCCCATCCCTGTTCACCTTGAACAGCAATTGGTCTAGAGTAAAGAGAGGTGGAGAGGTGTCTTCTCAGAGTGGGGAGGGGCGTTCTGATATGCCTTTTCCTTTATAGGAGAAGTAAAATGTTTTAATACAGTGTCACTATCTATTAGCTCCCTCTGCACTTTGTCTGTGGTCACGCCTGGTATGGTCATGACGGTATCTGTAACTTTCCCGAACAAAGCCTCGTGTAAAACATGCTTCCACCTTGCTGAGATGATCGATCTCAGCTCAGCAGGGTCCTATGGAAATGGAGCCCTCAAAGACAGACCAGCACACAGGGGAAGTGAACCTAGGTCTGTCACCCACACAGTATTCTTAGGTGCCACATTCAGAGTCCTCTGAGAGGATAGTTTTTAACTGATAGCAATGCACACAATTTGGGAATGCGGATTTCAAATATACACTATGAAGGTAGGCAAATCTGTGAACATTTTAAAGAAATTGAAAATTTACTTATGGTTTTTTGCATTATTTTCAAACTTGTCTTGATTCTTCGAATGTGCAGTCTTCTTTGCATTCACACTGAATAATTCCCTGTCTTATGTCTTCAAGAAGTCCATTAGCTCTTGAGTTGCCTTTTAATACTGAGTTGTTTTTTTCTCCTGTGAAGAAAACTAAAAAGAGCTATTATTATAAGCATAAAAAATATAATAAAGAACCATGTGGAAAGTTAATCTATAAGATGAAATCTGCTAAATGCTCTTTAGAAAATATAGCCAACACCCTAAACCTCTTTCTCTAGGTCAGCAATGAAGTGACTTTCAGCTCTCAACCACCACATCTGCTGTCTTCCTCATCATGTGAGTGTGTCAGTAGCAGTTGCCCTGGGCAGGGACAGTGACATGAGTAACGATGTTATATCCAGACTTTAGCACATTCCTGCCAACCATGGGTGTTTAAATATAGCAATAATGATACCAGTACTTATAACTGTAAGAGGATGCCCCCAGGCGTTCTGCTGTTAGACAGCAGCAATGAGATCAAAATCCAGTCTATGGACTATCAGTCTTTGTCTGCCTAACTAAAAATAAATAAAACTCCAGTGGACCTAATATAAACCACGAGACCCTTAGCCGTATGAAAAGAAGAGGTAACAAAACAGCATTGAGGACTTAAGATAAATGTGGCCATATCTATATCAAGGAAGAACTCATTATTTTTTTCTAAAAGTACTTGAGTAGTATATAGTGTGATGCTTTAACATATCTAACCCCATTCCATTCGCCTTCAGCAAAAGAAAGTTCTTCTGCGTGATCTATAGAGATATTGCACACGATCAAGATGCATACCCAAGATAGCCTATGCAATTAAAAGGCCATACACACACTTATGGGGAATTCTTTTTATTTTTCTATACAAGTAAATATAAGCTATAATTAAATTACATAACTCTAACAAATATTTCTAGTGTGCAGGCATAAATATAAGGCCACCAGCACTTAATCCCTGTTAATGTAAAGGGTTTAGAAGATTTCTTAATCTTATAAACTCTAAGACTGAGAAAGGCACGTTACAGACATTTCCTGATCATTTTTTAGTCTGTACTTTCCAACAAATTTTGTTAAAGTATTTGTTTTCCAAAGGACATGTTGAAATACATAAATGGAGAACAGAAAGTGGAAGTATCCAAATTGGAATCACCTAGATGCACTTGCATGTGGTAATGATGGTCAACCCACAATGACTGTTTCCACCCTTCCAGCCTTATCGTGGTAGCCATCTAGAACACAGACTTTGAGCGTGGCTGAATGAGCTCAAATGAATGAGCGTGGTAGTCGGCCAGTTCTCTTCCAAAAAAGTAATGACAAACTGGAGATAACCATTTCAGTACTCTGGAAGTTGCTAAAAAGCATACAACAAACGAAGAATGTTTATGCAGGAATAACAGTGAGAATTTGTGGCATTCGTAGCCAAAGCTGCTCCTATTCTGCCTCCCCGTCCCAGGACTGGTATAGTAGTTCCACTAAGGTATAGGAGGCATGAGGCACAATGGCCTGGATGATGGAGAGGGTTGATTTCATTTACATGTGAAAAAATCTATGCTGAGGGCTGTTACTGAGAACAGTACTTATTTCTGTGCCAAACCCTTTGGGAAGAGCTACATCACAGCTACCCTGGGGGTGCAGTCTGGGTTGGTGTGAACTAAAAATGGGAAAATCAGCCATAAATTTAACAGAGACTTCTGGCAACAGGGCAACTATCCTACACTTTAAGAAGCTCCCACATATCACAGCCATTCTGGAAGGCTGTGTGCACTCAGGAAGGACCAGACAAGGCCACAGGTAGGTACCCGTCGCTGGCTGAACATTAGGCCTTGCATACCCAGGAAGTAAAAGCCAAGGCAGACTGGTAAACTTCCTGAACTTTGAGTGCCTTCCCCAATTCATGAGATACATCCATCAGGAAAGGCTGAACTCCTTCTTGGCTCAGGTTGTATTATGGACTAGAAGTCTGTGTCCCCTCGAAATTCATTTGTCGAAGCTGGAACTCACAATGTAACTGTATTTGGAGATAAGATCTTTATGGAGGCAGTTAGGTTAAATGAGATCATAAGTGTGGGGCCCTGATCCTATAGGTTTAGTGACCTTAGAAGAATAAACACCAGAGCCTTACTTTCCCTCTCCCCCATGTGAGGGCATAGCAGGAAGGCCACCATCTGCAAGCCAAGAGAAGAGCCTCAGAATGGCCTGCCTTGCCAGCACCTTGATATTGGAACTACCAGCCTCCAGAACTGTGAGAACTCCAGAACGGTGGCTTTGTTTAGCCACCTGATCGACGGTATTTTCTTATGGCAGCACCAGCTGACTAAGGGTGTTTCAGCACAAAATCTGACCAATCAAAGCTGACCACTAAGGTATACTGACACTTGGGTGACCTCTAGGTAGCCAGGTTTGAAAATAAAGATAGGAATAAAGAAATGAGCATACATCAGCATTCACACACTACAAGGGAGACAGCCTCTACAGAAGAAATCCAGGCAGAAGTTGTAGATGCTACAGTACAGAATCTAAAATGTTCACTTTTTAGAAAAACTTGTGAGATATGCAAATGGATAAGACATTTTGACAAACACACAGGAAATAAAGCAGTAAATAGAAACTCCCAGAAAGGGCTTAGATAGTAGACCTAGAAGACAAAGATGTCAAAGCAGCTTTTATTAATATATGCCAAAAAATTAAAGGGAAACGTACTTAAAGATTAAAATGGGGCTTCCCTGGTGGCGCAGTGGTTGAGAGTCCGCCTGCCGATGCAGGGGACACGGGTTCGTGCCCCGGTCTGGGAAGATCACACATGCCGCGGAGCGGCTGGGCCCGTGAGCCATGGCCACTGAGCCTGCGCGTCCGGAGCCTGTGCTCCGCAACGGGAGAGGCCACAACAGTGAGAGGCCCGCGTACCACCAAAAAAAAAAAAAAAGATTAGAATGACAGTATGAATAAAATGATTTGTTAAGTAGAGGATAAAAATTAAGTCATACAGTAATTTTAAAAGAAACAAACTTGAGATTTTGGGCTCCACGAGTACAATAATTGAAATGAAAACTTTCACCAGAGTCTTCACAGCAGATTTGAGCCGGCAAAGAAAAAAAATCAATGAAGTTGAAGTTAAATCACTAGAGATCATATAATCTTAGGAACAGAAAAAGAAATAAAGAATGAAAAATGAACATAGATTCAGAGACCAGTAGAACATCCTCAAGCACGTGAACATATGCATAATTAGAGTCCCAGAATAAGAGGAGACAGAGAAAGGGGCAGGAAAAGTATTTGAAGAAATAATGGATGAAATTTTCCCAAATCTGCTGATAAACATCACTCATCCAAGCTGATCAACCAAATCCAGTTAGGAAAAATGCAGAGATCCACCTCTGGATACATCATAGTTTAATTTCCAACACAGAGACAAGGAGAAAATGTTGAAAATGGCAAGAAAAAATTACTTGAGACGTAGAAGAGAGCCACAATATACCCTAAGCTGTCTTCTCAACAGAAACAGTGGAGGCCAGAAGGCTGTGAGATATTCAAATTGCAGAAAGGAAAAAAGAAAGAAAAACCTGTCCACCAAGAATACTTTAGTGAGCAAAATTATTGTTTAAAAATGAAGGCAAAATAAAAACAATTCCAGGTGAATGAAGACTGACAGAAATCATTGCTAAGAACCTTGTTTTTTTAAAAAATAAATTTATTTATTTATTTTTGGCTGCTTTGGGTCTTAGTTGCTGCGCACGGGCTTTCTCTAGTTGCGGCGAGTGGGGGCTGCTCTTCGTTGTGGTGCGCGGGCTTCTCATTGTGGTGGTTTCCCCTGTTGCGGAGCATGGGCTCTAGGCACGCGAGCGTCAGTAGTTGTGGTGCTAGGGCTTAGTTGCTCCGCGGCCTGTGGGGTCTTCCCGGAGCAGGGCTCGACCCCCTGTCCCCTGCATTGGCAGGCAGATTCTTAACCACTGCGCCATCCAGGGAAGTCCAGAACCTTGTCTTTTAAAAAAGTTCACAAGAGTTACCCCATTTGAAAGGAAATAACACTGGGCCGTAAGTAGAATACACACAAAGAAAGAAGGACCACAGATAAAGTTAATTAAATATAAAACACTGTAGAAATATTTTTCTCCTTTTTTTAGTTGTTTTTAAAGAGAATTCATAATTATAATAATTAACGCATTTTGTTGTTGGATTTGTACCATATATAGATGTCTATGAGAGTAGCAGCACAAAGAAGGTGTAAGGAGTGGAAGGAAGCTGGAAGAAAGTTTCCGGGTTTTACTGGAAGGTATTAGTATTAAGGTGAAACATAGGTTGTGGTAAGATACACATTGTAATCCCTAGAGCACTCACTAAACAACTAAAACATAAGAAAGCAAACCAACAAATGAATTAAAAAGGTAAAATAGGGGGCTTCTCTGGTGGTGCAGTGGTTGAGAGTCCGCCTGCCGATGCAGGGGACACGGGTTCGTGCCCCAGTCCAGGAAGATCCCACATGCCATGGAGCGGCTGGGCCCGTGAGCCATGGCCACTGAGCCTGCGCGTCCGGAGCCTGTGCTCCGCAACGGGAGAGGCCACAACAGTGAGAGGCCCGCGTACCGCAAAAAAAAAAAAAGAAAAGAAAAAGGTAAAATAGGGAAATATCTATTTCATACAAACAGAGTAGAGGAAGATCAGGGAAACAAAAAAGACATGAGATGTACAGAAAACCTATAGCAATATGGCAGACATAAATCAACCATATCTATAATAATATTAAAAGTAAATAAACTCTCTAGTCAAAAGACAGATATTGTCACAAGGGGTAAAAAAGGAGAGCCAATTACATACTATCGACATGAGATACACATTATATTGAGAGATACAAACTGAAAATGTAAAGAATAAGGAAGATATGCAAAGACTGAACAAAAGAGTGGGAGTAGCTATACTCATTTCAGGAAAAAAAAATATATTTTTTAAGACAAAAACTATTACTATGTGCAAAGGGAAACAATTTATAATGGTAAAAGGCCCAAATCATCAGGAAGAGATAACATTATAAACAAACATACACATAACTAAAGAGTCTCAGATGCATGAAACAAAAACTGACACAGTAGAAGGGTGACATAGCTAAGTCAGAAATAATGGTTGGAGTCTTCGATTCCCACTTTCCCTAGTAGAATAACTAGGAAGAAAAGCAACAAAGAAGTAGAAGACTTTACTAAAACTATAAACCAACTAGACCTAACGAATATGTATTGAACACTGCACCCAACAACAGATGAATACTCATTCTACCCAAGCACCTATGAGATACGCTCCAAGATACAGTTGATACAATATATTAGGACAAGCCTCAATAAAGTTAAGAGGATTACACTCTTGCAAATAATATTTTTTGAGCAAAATGGAACAAAATTAGAAATCAGTAAGAGAATACACAACTATGTGTATCAATAAAGAAATGAAATCTTATGATATGTGTATCAATAAGGAAATTCACAAATGTCTGGAAATTAAACCGCAAACTTGTAAATAACCAATGGGTCAAGGAAGAGATTACATGGGAAATTACAAAATACTTTGAGATGGATGAAAAAGAAACACAGTATACCAAAACGTATGGGATGTAGTAAATGCAGTGTTTAAAGAGAAATGTATAGCTGTAAATGCTTATATAAAAGAAAGAAGATGTCACATTATATCATTTTCCAAATTAAAAAAAAAATAAAAAGATGACAGCCAACTACATTCAAAGGAAGCAGAAGTAAGGAAATATTAAAGATTAGAGCAGAAATAGACGCAATGTAGGACAGAAAAGCAATAGAAATAATCAAAAAAATCAAAGGAGGTTCTTTATAAACTCAAACAGCAGCCTCTGTGTAGACTGTACAAGAAGAAATAAAAGAGAAAACAAATTATTAAAATCAGGAGTTTATCTGCGTTAGATAATTACATATAAGGGAATACTATGACCCAGAACTAGGTACGCCACCTAGATGAAATGGAGAAACTGCTAGGAAGACACAAACTACAGAAACTGACTCAAGAAGAACTAGAATTATGTGAATAGACCTATACTAGGTGAAGTGATTAAAATAGTAATTTTAAAACTTCCCACAATCAAAAGCCCAGGCCCAAATGATGTCACAGGTGAACTCTATGACGTATTTAAAGAAGAATTAATACTTATTCTTTGCAAACTTTTCTGAAAAATACGACAGGGAACATTTTCTAACAATTTCCCTGAGGTAATACAGCAGATTCAAAAAAAGGCATCCCAACAATACTACCGACCAATATCCCTTATGAATATAGATACAAAAATCTGGATTTGGGTCGTGGGCTGTAGTTTGACAACTCATGTTATAAAACAAACCAGTTTGTGATAAAATAGCGGAATGGACAAAATCCTGTGTGTGTGTGTAATCAGCAACTGTTGATTCAATAATTGTTGAAGTTAAAGTAAATTTTTAGTGTGATTTGTCCAGGACTTGCATGATGGTCTGACTGAGTGAGTTGTGTAAATCGAGGCATCATTATTATTTTCCAGCTCTCCAGGTGATTCCATAGTGCAACCATGTTTGAGTACCAGGTTGTTAATCCATGTTTTTAACACTTCAGAGTGCATATTCGTCACCTGAGATCTTGTTGAAATATAGATTCTGATTCAGTAGGTCGAGAGTGGGGCTTCAGGTTTTGCTTTTCTAACAAGTGGCCAAGTGGCTTCTGATCCATAGACTATGCTTTGGGTAGCAAGGTGCTCACACTGGCTTCCACTGCCTGGGATATCAGGGTCCTGCCCCAGGAGACTCTGATATACTTGGTCTGGGAATTGGCATGTGCATCAAGAATTTTAAAAGCTCCACAGGCAACTTTAACGGCAGAAAAAGCTAAGAACCTTTGTGCTAAAGTGCATGATGTTTTATAAATTTAAATTTTTGTGTTATTGGGAGCCCTAATGTGGTCCCTTTTGCCTGTTTCTTGCCCTATTGTACACTCTTCGTGACAAACATCCATATATATGGTGGGAATCAGAGTGAGCCCTTTATCCTGCTCTTGTCCATGTCTGACGAATGAGAAGTATTTCAAGGTGGAAAGAGAAGGATCAGGTAAGCCGGATTGGAGAATAAGCTAATCGTGTCTAGGGGGCTCTTTACAAGGAAGGTTGCTTGAGGCAAAATGGGCGGATTACCACGGTAATTTGTCACAGTAAAACTCATTTCCGGGCTTGGCTTGGGGCAACATAGACAAAAATCGTCCTTCCTGAGTCCTGGCTGAGCCTGACAACCAGAGAAGCCGCAAAGGATTTTTTTTCCTTCTCCATACGCAAAGTGACACGGTTGGCCAAAATGCAAGAGAGAATTCCAGTGGCAAAGTCTAGACATGCGGTCTTTTCCCCCAAAGCATAAAGTACAACGTGGAACTTAAAAGTGACTGGAGACTGATGATAAAGATGGTGATGTTTATGGTAATGATGAGGACCAGATAGGCGGCTAACACATAAAGTACTTCTACTGTGCCAGGTGATGTTCTAAGAGATTCACAAACATTAGCCGTTTAATCTTCATGGGAACCCAGTGGAGTTGACACTTTTATTATCCTTATTTTAAATGTGAGGAAACTGAGGCACAGAGAAATTAAATACCTTAACCACAGTTAAGATGAGTGGCTAAACTGGCATGTGAACCCAAGCAAACTGAGGTTAAAAAACCCTACAGCAGAGAAGCAGGTCTGTTGTTTCCTTGGGAAATCTTTTTACTGGGAAATAATGTCTTTCTACCCATAGCCAAGACAAGGTAATAGGCTAATGCCTCTCCACATCTAGAAAGGAGAAACCAGAGGCCACACTGAAGTTAGGAACAGGCTTATTCTGAGACAAGCTCTGAGCAGACACAGGTGGCCACAGTCTGGAATGAGGTAATGGTCCAGGTGGGGCCAGCAGCCCTCCGGATGTTCCAACGCCTCATCCCATCCTCTGAGTGTTGGCTGCCCTGGGTGTGGGGCTGCCTGTGCCATAGTCTCTCTCCACGCTTTTTTTTTTTTTTTTTTT
>NW_006773959.1:24506-26144 GCF_000442215.2 Lipotes vexillifer | reverse complement strand
TTTTTTTTTTTTTTTTTGCCGTACGCGGGCCTCTCACTGTTGTGGCCTCCTCCCGTTTGCGGAGCACAGGCTCCGGACGCACAGGCTCAGCGGCCATGGCTCACGGGCCCAGCCGCTCCGCGGCATGTGGGATCTTCCCGGACCGAGGCACGAACCCGTGTCCCCTGCATCGGCAGGTGGACTCTCAACCACTGCACCACCAGGGAAGCCCTCTCCACGCTTTTGCTAGTGAGTTTATCCACTCTTATGACCCCAGCACCATCAAAAGGATGATATCTCCTCATGTTTATTTTCAAACCTGACATTCCACCTTGTTACTCAGCCAAACTCTGGTCCACTCCCCCAAAGCACAGTGAAGCCAATCTACTGGCATTGGTTTGGTGAAAGAAAGTACAGTGTTTATTACAGGCCAAGCAAGGAGAACCAGCCACTCATGCTGAAAAGACCCGAACTCTCCAGCTGCTTTACGGGGAGAGTTTTTAACAACAGTGTGAGGGAGAGGGTCTCGGGGTGTATGATCAGCTTGTGCTCAAGTCTCTGATTGGTTGATGGTGAAGTAACAGGGTGATGTTTTCAGGGATCTCAATCATCAGCCTTCTGGTTTCAGCAGGTCTGGGTTATACATTCTTGTGGTCAGCATGTAGTTAACTTTTTCTACCTTGTTGGGTTTTGGTATCTGCAAAACAACTCAGGGATATGGCTCAGGATATTATCTAAAGGCCTGGAGAAGAAACTGAAGGTCCTTGACTTTGTTTCATGGCTAAGCTCTTATTTTGTCTTAGTTGACTGTTTTCATTTGTTTCTGCACATTCTCGCTTCTCTGATTCAATTTGCTCTAAGCTTTTCTACAAACAAGAGGTGGGAGGGGGGCATATGGGGTCCTATCCCCAGAAATGACCCGCAGAGTAGTGCTTGATTTCAACCTGAGATTCGCATTCAGTTTTCTGGCTACGTGCAAGACATTTCCACTTGCATATCTAATAGGCATCTCAGACTTACATGACAGGCTTTCCCCCATCTTTTTTGTATCGCTGCTAATGTTCCCAGATGAATTTATAGCAACACCTTCAACCCAGGTGTTCAAGTCCAAACACTGGAACGTAGATTATTTTCCCTCATTTCCCATTCCTCACCTCTTGCCCATAAGCAAATCTTGTATCCTTGTCCAAAATCCATTTGGAATGTGTGCAGGTCTCTTCATTTCCTCAGTGACCACTATATTTCAAGCCACCACTCTCTCTGTGGACCTGCTACAATGTCTCCTAACTTGTCTCCCAGCCTCAACTCACCCTCACTCCCCTACATTCCTCAAAGCAGTCAGAATCACTGGCTTAACATTCAGGGAGTTTTATTCTATTTTATATTCAGGATCAAAAATTTGACCTTCACAGTGAGCACATATTTTTCAGCCCTCCTCATGAGGTAATTGGAGCTTTTTTTGGTACCGTGTTAGATTAATGGAAGAAAGGATACAATGGAAGGGGGGAAAAATATATATATATGTATGTATATATACATATGGATTTTTTTTTTTTTTTTTTTTTTTTTTTTTTTTTTGGATCGCGGGGCCCTCTCCCTGTTCTGGCCTCTCCTATTGCGGAGCACAGGCTCCGGACGCTCAGGCTCCCGGGCCCAGCC
>NW_006773959.1:6253-23359 GCF_000442215.2 Lipotes vexillifer | reverse complement strand
ACTCGTCACTGACTGGCTTCCTGATGTCCTGGAAGTTGAGGCGGCCCCCGCGCTGGTTCTGCAGGCACATCAGGCCCTGGGCCCGCCCGCTGTGCTCGTGGGAGCGGCGCAGGAAGAACCGGGTGAAGTGCTTCAAGGCCAAGTCGTCGCTGTCGAGGTAAAAGGCCGCGGCCAGGCACACGAAGGAGGCGTGGAGCTCCAGGGTGAAATGGCCGTTGACGGCGGCCTCGCGGTCGGGGTGGTAGTTCTGGCGCACCTGCGAGCGCGGCGCGGGCAGCATGGCGGACAGCACGGGCAGCGTGGCGGGCGTGAAGGCCAAGGTGTAGGCGAAGCCGCGGGGCCCGCGGTAGCTGCCTCAGAGCGCTCCCATGTGGTCGAAGAGGGCAGCTGCTCTGCGATGGACTGGAAGGCGGGTCCATTACCCGGGTTTGGGAGGAGGGAAAGGAGGTTCCGTTACGGGGCGGGGGTGGTGGGGGGAATGGGAGGGTGCATGTGCACGGAGGGCGGGGCACGAAAGCTGTGTCCCAGGTTCCAGCCAGGCCTGGGTGAGGCAGCCTGACTGCGCTAAGCACCTGGCATCTATTAATCTTTAAATTTTGCAGTAATATTTCTATTTTCCAAGGACTTTCTCTTCTCTAATTGCTCCCTTTTACAGCACCCTGTTCTCATTTTATAAACCGACTGTCTTCCTTAAAATTCTGAGAATATGAATTTGGAATTTTTTGGTAAAGTTCTTTTGCGTTTCCTTTATTATATTTATTTTTTCTCCAGAAATAGTTCTGTTTGTTCATCGTGATCCTCTCTTTCACTTTCCTCAAATATCTGGCAAACATTTGTCCACTCATATTTGGGAGTAAAGGACTCATGTGATTAGCCTAGGTAACTAGCATGGATCTGTTCTACATTTGGGACGTCCATTTCATTAATAGGCATCTCCTCTGTATGGGAGAGTGGAGCATGTCAATTAGGGAGGAGTCTTCTCCTTTGGGAGTACATGGCATAAAACTTTCAGGTAGTATAGGGACCCTTCCAAATGCCCAAAGCATGGCATTTCTCTGACATCAGAAGACTTAAGTGGATCTCTCTTCGGATAGATGTGTCCTTCTGTTTTGTTTCCCTTCTGTTGTGCGGGTCTCCAGTTGTCTCAAATCTGCTCTAATTTGGGTTCATTTCCTGGACAAGTAATTCACTGTCTTTGGAGTATAGTTTTGGGAGATTAACACAGATCAAATGCCACTTTAACTTTGTCCAACGTAAGAAAGATTGGCGTAGGGTCAGAGCATGGTAGCGGCAAACAGAACTGTTGTTCAGAGAGTAGATCTTTAATCTAACAGTCCACTCAGTACCTCTGCACTGCTTTGATTTCATTGACTCTGTTATTGAACTTTCTTTGAATGTGCTTGGCTTTCTACTACAGGTATATTCTTTAATTTTCCTTTATTTTTAAAAATTGAAGTATAGTTGATTTATAGTACTATATGAGTTTCTGGTGTACAACGTAGTGATTTAATATTTTTATAGATTATACTCCATTCAAAGTTGTTATAAAATATTGGCTCTCTTCTCTGTGCTATACAATATATCCTTGTAGCTTATTTATTTTATACATAGTAGTTTGTACCTCTTAATCCCCTACTCCTATCTTGCCCCTACACTTTTTTTTTTTACATCTTTATTGGAGTATAATTGCTTTACAAGGGTGTGTTAGTTTCTGCTTTATAACAGAGTGAATCAGTTATACATATACATATGTGCCCATATGTCTTCCCTCTTGCGTCTCCCTCCCTCCCACCCTCCTCATCCCACCCCTCTAGGTGGTCACAAAGCACCGAGCTGATCTCCCTGTGCTATGAGGCTTCTTCCCACTAGCTATATATTTTACGTTTGGTAGTGTATATATGTCCATGCCACTCTCTCACTTTGTCCCAGCTTACCCTTCCCCCTCCCCATATCCTCAAGTCCATTCTCTAGTAGGTCTGTGTCTTTATTCCTGTCTTACCCCTAGGCTCTTCATGACATTTTTTTCCCTTAGATTCCATATATATGTATTAACATATGGTATATGTCTTTCACTTTCTGACTTATTTCACTCTGTGTGACAAACTCTAGGTCCATCCACCTCACTACAAATAATTCAATTTTGTTTCTTTTTATGGCTGAGTAATATTCCATTGTATATATGTGCCACATCTTCTTTATCCATTGATGTGATGATGGACACTTAGGTTGCTTCCATCTCCTGGCTATTGTAAATAGAGGTGCAGTGAACATTTTGGTATATGACTCTTTTTGAATTATGGTTTTCTCAGGGTATATGCCCAGTAGTGGGATTGCTGGGTCATATGGTAGTTCTGTTTGTAGTTTTTTAAGGAACCTCCATACTGTTCTCCATAGTGGCTGTACCAATTCACATTCCCACCAGCAGTGCAAGAGGGTTCCCTTTTCTCCACACCCTCTCCAGCATTTATTGTTTCTAGATTCTTTGATGATGGCCATTCTGACTGGTGTGAGATGATATCTCATTGTAGTTTTGATTTGCATTTCTCTAATGATTAATGATGTTGAGCATTCTTTCATGTGTTTGTTGGCGATCTGTCTATCATCTTTGGAGTAATGTCTATTTAGGTCTTCTGCCCATTTTTGGATTGGGTTGTTTGTTTTTTTGTTATTGAGCTGCATGAGCTGCTTGTAAATTTTGGAGATTAATCCTTTGTCAGTTGCTTCATTTACAAATATTTTCTCCCATTCTGAGGGTTGTCTTTTGGTCTTGTTGATGGTTTCCTTTGCTGTGCAAAAGCTTTGAAGTTTCATTCGGTCCCATTTGTTTATTTTTGTTTTTATTTCCATTTCTCTAGGAGGTGGATCCAAAAGGATCTTGCTGTGATTTATGTCATAGAGTGTTCTGCCTATGTTTTCCTCTAAGAGTTTGATAGTTTCTGGCCTTACATTTAGGTCTTTAATCCATTTTGAGCTTATTTTTGTGTATGGTGTTAGGGAGTGATCTAATCTCATACTTTTACATGTACCTGTCCAATTTTCCCAGCACCACTTATTGAAGAGGCTGTCCTTTCTCCACTGTATATTCCTGCCACCTTTATCAAAGATAAGGTGACCATATGTGCATGGGTTTATCTCTGGGCTTTCTATCCTATTCCATTGATCTATCTTTCTGTTTTTGTGCCAGTACCATACTGTCTTGATTACTGTAGCTTTGTAGTATAGTCTGAAGTCAGGCAGCCTGATTCCTCCAGCTCCATTTTTTGTTCTCAAGATTGCTTTGGCTATTTGGGGTCTTTTGTGTTTCCATACAAATTGTGAAATTTTTTGTTCTAGTTCTGTGAAAAATGCCAGTGGTAGTTTGATAGGGATTGCATTAAATCTGTAGATTGCTTTGTGTAGTAGAGTCATTTTCACAATATTGATTCTTCCAATCCAAGAACATGGTTTATCTCTCCATCTATTTGTATCATCTTTAATTTTTGTCATCAGTGTCTTATAATTTTCTGCATACAGGTGTTTTGTCTCCTTAGGTAGGTTTATTCCTAGATATTTTATTCTTTTCGTTGCAGTGGTAAATGGGAGTATTTTCTGGATTTCACTTTCAGATTTTTCATCATTAGTGTATAGGAATGCCAGAGATTTCTGTGCATTAATTTTGTATCCTGCTACTTTACCAAATTCATTGATTGGCTCTAGTAGTTTTCTGGTAGCATCTTTAGGATTCTCTATGCATAGTATCATGTCATCTGCAAACAGGGACAGCTTTACTTCTTCTTTTCTGATTTCGATTCCTTTTATTTCCTTTTCTTCTCTGATTGCTGTGGCGAAAACTTCCAATACTGTGTTGAATAATAGGGGTGAGAGTGGGCAACCTTGTCTTGTTCCTGATCTTAGTAGAAATGCTTTCAGTATTTCACCATTGAGGACGATGTTGGCTGTGGGTTTGTCATATATGGCCTTTATTATGTTGAGGAAAGTTCCCTCTGTGCCTACTTTCTGCAGGGTTTTTTATCATAAATGGGTGTTGAATTTTGTCAAAAGCTTTCTCTGCATCTATTGAGATGATCATATGGGTTTTTTTCCTTCAATTTGTTAATATGGTGTATCACTTGATTGATTTGCATGTATTGAAGAATCCTTGCATTCCTGGAATAAACCCCAGTTGATCACAGTGTATGATCCTTTTAATGTGCTGTTGGATTCTGTTTGCTAGTATTTTGCTGAGGATTTTTGCATCTATCTTCATCAGTGATATTGGCCTGTAGTTTTCTTTCTTTGTGACATCCTTGTCTTGTTTTGGTATCAGGGTGATGGTGGCCTTGTAGAATGAGTTTGGGAGTGTTCCTCCCTCTGCTATATTTTAGAAGAGTTTGAGAAGGGTAGGTGTTAGCTCTTCTCTAAATGTTTGATAGAATTCGCCTGTGAAGCCATCTGGTCCTGGGCTTTTGTTTGTTGGAAGATTTTTAATCACAGTTTCAATTTCAGTGCTTGTGATTGGTCTGTTCATATTTTCTATTTCTTCCTGATTCATTCTTGGCAGGTTGTGCATTTCTAAGAAGTTGTCCATTTCTTCCAGGTTGTCCATTTTATTGGCATAGAGTTGCTTGTAGTAATCTCTCATGATCTTTTGTATTTCTGCAGTGTCAGGTGTTACTTCTCCTTTTTCATTTCTAATTCTGTTGATTTGAGTCTTCTCCTTTTTTTCTTGATGAGTCTGGCTAATGGTTTATCAATTTTGTTTATCTTCTCAAAGAACCAGCTTTTAGTTTTTTTGATCTTTGCTATTGTTCCCTTAATTTCTTTTTCATTGATTTCTGATCTGATCTTTATGATTTCTTTCCTTCTGATAACTTTGTGTTTTTTTGTTCTTCTTTCTCTAATTGCTTTAGATGCAAGGTTAGGTTGTTTATTCGAGATGTTTCCTGCTTCTTAAGGTGGGCTTGTATTGCTATAAACTTCCCTCTTAGAACTGCTTTTGCTGCATCCCATAGGTTTTGGGTCGTCGTGTCTCCATTGTCATTTGTTTCTAGGTATTTTTTGATTTCCTCTTTGATTCCTTCAGTGATCACTTCGTTATTAAGTAGTGTATTGTTTATAATCCATGTGTTTGTATTTTTTTACAGATCTTTTCCTGTAATTGTTATCTAGTCTCATAGCGTTGTGGTCGGAAAAGATTCTTACTACAATTTCAGTTTTCTTAAATTTAGCAAGGCTTGATTTGTGACCCAAGATGTGATCTATCCTGGAGAAAGTTCCATGTACACTTGAGAAAAATATGTATTCTGTTGTTTTTGGATGGAATGTCTTATAAATATCAATTAAGTCTATCTTGTTTAATGTATCATTTAAAGCTTGTGTTTCCTTCTTTATTTTCATTTTGGATGATCTGTCCATTGGTGAAAGTGGGGTGTTAAAGTCCCCTACTATGAACGTATTACTGTCGGTTTCCCCTATTATGGCTGTTAGTATTTGCCTTATGTATTGAGGTGCTCCTATGTTGGGTGCATAAATATTTACAACTGTTATATCTTCTTCTTGGATCGATCCCTTGATCATTATGTAGTGTCCTTCTTTGTCTCTTCTAATAGTCTTTATTTTAATGTCTATTTTGTCTGATATGAGAATTGCTACTGCAGCGTTCTTTTGGTTTCCATTTGCATGGAATATCTTTTCCATCCCCTCACTTTCAGTCTGTATGTGTCCCTAGGTTTGAAGTGGGTCTCTTGTAGACAGCATATATATGGGTCTTGTTTCTGTATCCATTCAGCCAGTCTGTGTCTTTTGGTGGGGAGCATTTAGTCCATTTACATTTAAGGTAATTATCGATATGTATGTTCCTATTCCCATTTTCTAAATTGTTTTGGGTTCGTTATTATAGGACTTTTCCTTCTCTTGTGTTTTTGTCTAGAGAAGTTCCTTTAGCATTTGTTGTAAAGCTGGTTTGGTGGTGCTGAACTCTCTCAGCTTTTGCTTGTCTGTAAAGGTTTTAATTTCTCCATCAAATCTGAATGAGATCCTTGCTGGGTAGAGTAATCTTGGTTGCAGGTTTTTCTCCTTCATCACTTTCAGTATGTCCTGCCACTCCCTTCTGGCTTGTAGAGTTTCTGCTGAGAGATCAGCTGTTAACCTTATGGGGATTCCCTTGTGTGTTATTTGTTGTTTTACCCTTGCTGCTTTTAATATGTTTTCTTTGTATTTAATTTTTGACAGTTTGATCAATATGCGTCTTGGCGTGTTTCTCCTTGGATTTATCCTGTATGGGACTCTGTGTGCTTCCTGGACTTGATTAACTATTTCCTTTCCCATTTTAGGGAAGTTTTCAACTATAATCTGTTCAAATATTTTCTCAGTCCCTTTCTTTTTCTCTTCTTTTTCTGTGACCCCTATAATTCGAATGTTGGTGCATTTAATGTTGTCCCAGACGTCTCTGAGATTGTCCTCAGTTCTTTTCATTCTTTTTTCTTTCTTCTGCTCTGCAGTAGTTATTTCCACTATTTTATCTTCCAGGTCACTTATCCGTTCTTCTGCCTCAGTTATTCTGCTATTGATCCCTTCTAGAGTATTTTTAAGTTCATTTATTGTGTTGTTCATCATTGCTTGTTTCCTTTTTAGTTCTTCTAGGTCCTTGTTAAATATTTCTTGCAATTTCTCTCTTCTGTTTCCAAGATTTTGGATCATCTTTACTATCATTCTGAATTCTTTTTCAGGTAGACTGCCTATTTCCTCTTCATTTGTTAGGTCTGGTGGGTTTTTATCTTGCTCCTTCATCTGCTGTGTGTTTTTCTGTCTTCTCATTTTGCTTATCTTACTGTGTTTGGGGTCTCCTTTTTGCAGGCTGCAGTTTCATAGTTCCCGTTGTTTTTGGTGTCTGTCCCCAGTGGCTAAAGTTGTTTCAGTGGGTTGTGTAGGCTTCCTGGTGGAGGGGACTAGTGCCTGTGTTCTGGTGGATGAGGCTGGATCTTGTGTTTCTGGTGGGCAGGTCCACGTCTGGTGGTGTGTTTTGGGGTGTCTGTGGCCTTATTATGATTTTAGGCAGCCTCTCTGCTTATAGGTGGGGTTGTGTTCCTGTCTTGCTAGTTGTTTTGCATAGGGTGTCCAGCACTGTAGCTTGCTGGTTGTTGAGTGAAGTTGGGTGTTGGTGTTGAGATGGGGATCTCTAGGATATTTTAGCCGTTTGATATTACGTGGAGCTGGGATGTCTCTTGTGGACCAGTGTCCTGAAGTTGGCTCTCCCACCTCAGAGGCACAGCACTGACTCCTACCTGGAGCACCAAGAGTCTTTCATCCACACGGCTCAGAATAAAAGGGAGAAAAAGTAGAAAGAAAGAAAGAGAATAAAATAAAAGTTATTAAAATAAAAAATAATTCTTAAGAAAAATTTTTTTTGAAAAGTAAAAAAAAAAAAATGGACGGACAGAACCCTGTGACAAATGGTGAAAGCAAAGCTATACAGACAAAATCTCACACAGAAGCATACACATACACACTCACAAAAAGAGGAAAAGTGGAAAAAATAATAAATCTTGCTCTCAAACTCCACCTCCTCAATTTGGGATGATTCGTTGTCTATTCACGTATTCCACAGATGCAGGGTACATCAAGTTGAGTGTGGAGATTTAATCCGCTTCTCCTGAGGTTTCTGGGAGACATTTCCCTTTCTCTTCTTTGTTCGCACAGCTCCCGGGGCTCAGCTTTGGATTTGGCCCCACTGCTGCGTGTGGGTCGCCAGAGGGCGTCTGTTCTTTGCTCAGGCAGGACGGGGTTAAAGGAGCTGCTGACTGGGGGGCTTTGGCTCACTCAGGCCGGGGGGAGGCAGGGGCACGGATGCGGGGCGAGCCTGCGGCGGCAGAGGCCAGCATGACGTTGCACAAGCCTGAGGCATGCCGTGCTTTCTCCCGGGGAAGTTGTCTCTGGATGATGGGGCCCTGGCAGTGGTGGGCTGCACAGGCTTCCGGGAGGGGAGGTGTGGATAATGACCTGTGCTCGCACACAGGCTTCTTGGTGGCGGCAGCAGCAGCCTTAGCGTCTGACGCCCGTCTCTGGGGTCCGTGCTCTTAGCCGTGGCTCGCGCCCGTCTCTGGAGCTCCTTTAAGCATAGTTCTTAATCCCCTCTCCTCGCGCACCAGGAAACAACGAGGCAAGAAAAAGTCTTGCCTCTTTGGCAGCTCCAGACTTTTTCCAGACTCCCTCCCGGGTAGCTGTGGGGCACTAGCCCCTTTCAGGGTGTGTTCACGCTGCCAACCCCAGACCTCTCCCTGCGATCCTACCGAAGCCCCGAGCCTCAGCTCCCATCCCCTGCCCGCCCCGGCGGGTGAGCAGACGAGCCTCTCGGGCTGGTGAGCGCCGGTCGGCCCCGATCCTCTGTGCGGGAATCTCTCCGCTCTGCCCTCCGCGCCCCTGTTGCTGTGCTCTCCTCTGCGGCTCCGAAGCTCCCCGCTCCGCCTCCCGCAATCTCTGCCCGCGAAGGGGCTTCCTAGTGTGTCGAAACCTTTCCTCCTTCACAGCTCCCTCCCACTGGTGCAGGTCCCGTCCCTGTTCTTTTGTCTCTGTTTATTTTTTTCTTTTGCCCTACCCCGGTACGTGAGGAGTTTCTTGCCTTTTGTGAGGTCTGAGGTCTTCTGCCAGCGTTCAGTAGGTGTTCTGTAGGAGCAGTTCCACGTATAGATGTATTTCTGATGTATCTGTGGGGAGGCAGGTGATCTCCGCGTCTTACTCTTCCGCCATCCTCCCCCTCTCTGCCCCTTCTCTTTTCTTTCTCCTTCTTCCCTCTTCCTTTCCATCTCCCCTTTCCTACTAGTGGAGCCTATTAACCACTAGTTCTTTAAATCTGTGAGTCTATTTCTGTTTGTTACATTCAATCGTTTGTTTTATCTTTTAGTTTCGAAATATAAGTGATAGCATACAGTATTTGTCTTTCTGTGTCTGACTTATTTCATGAAGCAGAATACGCTCCAGGTCCATCCATGTTGTTGCAAATGGCAAATTTCATCTTTTTATAGCTGAGTGGTATTCCACTGTAGTATTACGTACACCACATCTTTATCCATTCATCTGTTGATGGACACTTAGGTTGCTTCCATGTCTTGCCTATTGTAAATAATACTGCTGTAAACATTGGGGTACACGTATCTTTTCAAATTAGTGTTTTTGTTTTTTTCAGATATATGCCCAGGAGTAGAATTGCTGGGTCATATGCTAGGTCTATTTTTAGTTTTTTGAGAAACCTCCATACTGTTCTCCATGGTGGCTGCACCAATTTACATTCCCACCAACAGTGTATAGCGTTCCATTTTCTTCACATCCTTGCCAACACTTCTTATTTGTGGTCTTCTTGATGGTTGCCTTTCTGACAGGTATGATGAGGTGATTTCTCAAGGGTTTTTGATTTGCATTTCTCTAATGATTAGCTATGTTGAGCGTCTTTTCATATGCCTGGTGGCCATCTGTATGTCCTCTGTGGGAAAATGTCTACTCAGTTCTTCTGCCCACTTTTCAATTGGGTTGTTTGTGTGTTTTTCTTTGTTTTTTTTTTTTTTTTTTTTTTTTTTTTTTTTTTTTTTTTTTGGATATTGACTTGTATGAGCTGTTTACATATTTTGCATATTAAACCCTTATCACTCATATCATTTGAAAATATTTTCTCCCATTCATTTGGTTGTCTTTTTGTTTTGTTGATGGCTTCCTTTGCTGTGCAAAAGTTTTAAGTTTAATTAGGTCCCATTTGTTTATTTTTTCTTTTGTTTCCTTTGCCTTAGGAGACAGGTCCAAAATATTGCTACCATTTATGTCAGGTAGTGTTTTCTCTTCTAGAGTTCTGTGGTTTCTGGTCCTACATTTAGGTCTTTAATCCATTTTGAGTTTGTTTTTGTATATGGAGTGAGGAAATGTTCTAATCTCATTCTTTTACCTGTAGCTGTCTAGTTTTCCCAGCACCACTTTTTGAAGAGACTGTCTTTTTTCCACTGTATATTCTTGCCACCTTTGTTCTAGATTAATTGACCATAATGTGCATAGCTTTATTTCTGGCCTCTCTATTCTGTTCCATTGATCTATATGTCTGTTTTTGTGCCTATTTTAGCTACTGCTTTGATACTGTAGCTTTGTAGTATAGTGTGAAGTCAGGGAGCGTGACAGCTCCAGCTTTGTTCTTTTTTTCTCAAGATTGCTTTTGCTATTCAGTGTCTTTGTGGTTCCATATGAATTTTAGGATTATTTGTTCTAGTTTTGTGAAAAATGTCATGGGTATTTTGATAGGGATTGTATTAAATCTGTAGATCGCTTAGGATGATATGGACATTTTAACAGTATTAATTCTTCCCATCCATGAACATGGGATATTTTTCCATTTCTCTGTATCATCTTCAGTTTTCTTCAGCAGTGTTTTTATAGTTTTCAGAGTGTAAGTCTGTCACCTCCTTGGGTAAGTTTATTCCTGTGTATTTTTTGATGCGACTTTAAATGGGATTGTTTTCTTGCTTTCCCTTTCTGATAGTTCACTTATTTCTAATTCAAGTTTACTACTAGTGACCAGTCTGTTCACATTGTTTATTTCTTCCTTATTCAGTCTTGGAAAATTGTATATTTATAGAAGTTTATCCATTTCTTCTAGGTTGCCCAATTTGTTGGCACATAACTGTTGATAGTATTATGATTTTTGTATCTTTGTGGTATCGGTCATAATTTCTCCTCTTTCATTTCTTGTTTTGTTTACTTGCGTCCTCTCTTTTTTTTCTTGAGGAACATGGCTGAAGACTTACCAGTTTTGTTTATCTTTACAGAAAAACAGCTCTGGGTTTTATTGATCTTGTCTACTGTTTTTTGAGTCTCTATTTCCTCTCTGATATTTATTATTTCCTTCCTTCTATGGACTGTGGGCTTTTTTCTTATTTTTCTAATTCCTATAGACGGTAGGTTAGGTTGTTTCTTTGAGATTTTTCTTGTTTCTTGAGGTATGCCTCTATCACTATAAACTTCTCTTGTAGAACTGTTTTTGTTGCATCCCATAGATTTTTGTTATTGTTGTTTTGGGGCGGCATGCACTGCGCAGCATGTGAGATCTTAGTTCCCCAACCAGGGATCTAACCCGCATGCCCTGCATTGGAAGCATGGAGTCTTAACCACTGGACTGCCAGAGAAGTCCCCTCATCCCATAGATTTTGGAAAGTTGTGTTTCCATTGTCATTTGTCTTGAGGTATTTTCTGATGTCCTCTTTGATTTCTTCATTAACCCACTGGTGTTGTAGTATTTTTCCATTTTTCTTCCTGTAGTTGATTTCTAGTTTTATACTACTGTGGTCTGAAAAATGCTTGATATAATTTCTGTCCCCTTAAATTTGTTGAGGCTTTTTTTATGGCCTAGCATGTGATCTATCCTGGAGAATGTTCCATGTATACTTGAAAAGAATGTATATTCTGTGGCTTTTGAATAGAATGTCTTATAGATATCTAAGCCCAACTGGTCTAATATGTCATTTAAGACTACTGTTTCCTTATTGATTTTCTGTCTGGATGAGCTGTCCATTGATATAAGTGGGGTGTTAATGTTCCCTACTATTATCGTATTATTGTCAGTTTCTCTCTTTATGTCTGATAATACTTGCTTTATATATTTAGGTACTCCTATAATAGGTGCATATATATTAACAAATGTTATATACTCTTCTGGTATTGACCCTTTATCATTATATAGTGCCCTTCTTTGTCTTTTGTTATAGACTTTGTTTTAAAGTCTATTTTGTCTTATATGAGTATTGCTACGTCCACTTTCTTGTCATTTCCATTTGCATGAAAAATCTTTTTCCATCCCTTCACTTTAAGCCTGTGTTTGTCTTTAGCTCTGAAATGAGTCTCTTGTAGGCAGCATATAGATGGTCTTGTTTTTTTTTTTTTTTTTTAATACCGTCATCCACCCTTTTTCTTTTGATTGGAGCCTTAAGTCCATTGATATTTACAGTGATTATTGCTAGGTATGTACTTATTGCCCTTTTGTTATTTTCTGGTTGTTTTTATGGTTATCCTCAGTTCTTTTCTTCTTTTAGTTTATTCCCTTGTGGTTGGATGGTTTTATTTAGTGACATGCTTGTGTACCTTTCGCTCTAGTTTTTGTGTATATGTTGTAGGTTTTTGATTTGTGGTCACCATGGGGTTCAGATATGTTGACCTGTAACTTTATCTACTTGTTTTAAGCTCGTAGTTATTTAAATTCAAACACATTCTAAAAGATCTACAGTATGTTAACTCCCCTCCCCTACATTTTGTGTTTTTGATGTCATATTTTACATCTTCATATTTATACCTTAACGGTTATTGTATTTATATTTGATTTTTCAATTTTTTGTCTTCTGACATTTGTACTAGCTTATTTAAGTGGTTGATCTGCAGCCTTTACTATATATTTGCCTTTACTAGTGGGATTTTTTCCTTTCTATAGATTCTTACTTCTTGTTGTAGCCTTTGGTTATCTACTTAGTGGAGACTCTTTAACATTTCTTTTAGGGTAGGTTTAGTATTGATTAACTCTTTTAGTTTTTGCTTCTCTGGGAAGTTCTTTATCTCTCTTTCAATTCTGAATGATAATCTTGCTGGGTAGAGTATGTTAGGTTGTAGGTTTTTCCCTCTCATCACTTTAAATATATCATGTCTCTCCCTCCTGGATTGCAAAGTTTCTGCGGAAAGATCAGCTGATAGCGTTATAGGTGTTCCTTTGTATATGGCTCTTTGTTTTTCTCTTGCTGACTTTAGAATTCTTTCTGTGTAACTTTTGCCTTTTTAATTATGATGTGTCCTGGTATAGGTCTTTTTGCTTTCATCTTGTTTGGGACCCTCTGTGCTTCCTATGCCTAGATAACTGTTTCCTTCTTCAGTTCTGGGAAGTTTTCATCCATAATTCTATCAAATTCATTTTTGACCCCCCCTTTGTTTTACTCTTCTCCTTTTGGGACCTGTATAATGAGAATGCTAGTGCACTGGCTGTAGCCCTAGAGGTCCCTTCAATTGTTCTCATCTTTTAAACTTGATTTTTTTTGTTGTTCTGATTAAGTGCTTTCCATTATTTCATCTTTCAGATTACTTATGCATTCTTCTATATCACCTTGTCTGCTGTTAATCCCTTCTAGTTTTGTTTTTTGTTTTTTTTCATTTCACTTATTGTATGCTTCGGCTCTGACTGGTTCTTTTTTTATTTTCTAGTTCCTTGTTAAAATTCCCACTGTGTTCATATATTCTTTTTTTTCATATATTCTTTTCCCTGCTTCATTTAGCATTTTTATTACTAATGCTTTGAACTCTTTATATGGTAAATTATTTTTCTGTTTCAATATTTTTTTCACAGTGTTTTTTCCTTGTTCTTTTGTGTGAAACAGATTCCTTTGTCTTCTCATTTTGTTTAATTTTGTCTCTATGAAATTAAGTGGAACAGTTACCTATCCCATTCTTGAAGGGGTATTGTTGTGTGGGAGCATCCCTGTGCAGTTTGTGTGTGTCCAGTAGCTTTGGTGGCAGAGCTGAATCTGAAGTGAGCACAAGTCACATCTTCCCCCAGGGTTTCCTGGCAACTATCACCTTGGTGGGCGATGGGGCTGGAGATGGAGGAGCTAGAGTCAGAGCCAGATATGAGGTGGGGCTTCTGCCATGCTCAGTGGCCAACACCACCCTATTAGGGTTGGGGTTGTGTCCCAAGGTGCTGGAGCAGAAGACTTGAAAGTCGGCTCTGAGCTAGTTACATTCCCTCTAAGTGTATGCTCTCCTTTCTCCCAGCATCGGCACTTTTGCCCTGGAAGGGGAGCAGTGCTGGATCAAGAGGGGCCAGAGTGGGTTCCTGGTGTGGGCCGGGCTTGTGCTGGGGTGGTCCCAGCACACCAGTCTGAGTTCCAGATGTCCCTGATCTGCTGCCTCCTGTATGCCAGCAGTGGCCGCCCTTTCCCCACTGAGATGTAGTGCTGGGTCTGAGCCAGCTCCATACCCCACAACTGTGCACTCTCTTCAGCAGTGGCAGCCTTTGCCCTAGTGGGGTGCTGCACCATGGAGCAAGATGGGCCAGAGCAGGCACTTTGTGTGGACCGGGGCATGCACTGGTGTGGTCGCAGGGAACTGGCCAGGGTCCCAGTCAGTCTCAATCTGATTCCTCCACCTTGCTTTGACAGCAAGCAAACGTGTACATGAGTGAAATCTAAGTTTCTCACAGCACCCTTGCCAGTCCTATTTGTCTTCAAACCAGCCAAGGGGACTCATCTTCCTGGTGTCATACCCGAGGTCTGGGGTGCCCAATATGTGGTTTGAACCACTCACTCCCCAGGGAGGACCTCCAAGCACATGTAATCCTCCCCCTTCTGTGTTCCCTGCTAAGGGCACAGGTCCCAATCCTATTGCTTCTCTTCCCTTCCTTCCTGACTGTGTGTATCTTTCTCCCAGCCTTCATTGTAGAAGAGCCTTTCTGCCAGTCTCCAGTTTGTTTTGAGTGAGAATTACTCCACATGTAGATTTATTTTTCATCTGTTCATGGGGGGAGGTGAGCTCAGCCTCCTCCTACTCTGCCATCTTGATCTCCCAGTAGCCTACTGCAGGTATTTAAAATTCTCTGGTTTTATCATTGTGAAAGCATCTCCTGTTTTTATCTTCCAAGCATTCCTCACAATCTCTGGTTTGCTAACTATATCCTTTCTCATTTGTGTACGTGTAGATAGTAGTTTTTGTGTCTAGTCCACCACTATGAGTCAGTTATCACTTTTTACTTTTTGAAAATACAAATACTTATTTTTAAAAAGTTAATGCATCTGTATGGCTTAAAACCCACATAGTGTTCTCTCTGTAGTCAATCAGTGGCGTATTACTTGTTATAATCAGGAGAAGAAAGAGGAAGAAAAAGAGGAAGTAATACTCATGTTAAGAAAATCATAGACACATAAGAGAGGAATCTTTAGAAACGTATTCTTCAGAAGCATATTATTTTTGAGTACATGTGGAGCATTTACCAAGACAGAGTGTATTCTGGGCCACACAACAGGTCTCAATACGTTTTAACAGATTCAAATCATGCGAGATATGTTCTCTGACCACGATGGAATTAAACTAGAAACCATTAACAGAAAGATGTCTGATAAATCCCCAAATATTTGAAAACTAATAGTGAAGCACACTTCTAAACAATCCAAAGGTCAAAGAAGAGATTAAGGGGCATTAAAATTATTTGGAATGGAATCTAAGCAAAAAACAACATATCAACATTTGTGAGATGCAGCTAAATCAGTGCTTAGATGGAAATGTATAGCCCTAAATGCCTATATTTAAAAAAAAAGGAGTCTCAAATAAATTATCTAACTTCCAACCTTAAGAAACTGAAAGAATGAGGAACAAAATAAATCTAAATCAAGCAGAGGGAAGGAAGAGTTTGTTGCAAGCCAGGAAGTGTTTTATAACCTGGGACAAAGCTAAGATGTTGAGGACTCTGAATAAAGCAAGGGTGAAGCATGTCTGCTGTTATTGGGGATTGGCCCCAGGGAGAGGCCAGTGGGCCAGATTTAGGGTCTGTGGTTGAGCTGGTCATTTCAAATAGAAGTCTAAGTGAGAACTCTTTCTACCGTATGGTGACAAAAGATACTGAATCAAAGACCTAGGACAGACTGAGGGTTCCTTTTAGGCTCTGGGCCAAGGTAAATTGAGGTGACTACCCAAGGCTTGGTCCTTTGAATGACATGTACCTGTATGCCTGGAAGCAAGTGACTGGACAAAAAGAGCCAATTCAAAATCATATATCCTTCTTGTCAGTTATCTTTCTAACTTCCTGCCCCTAGGGAAAAAAATGGAAATCCAACGTTCATGCTAAGATTGCCCGTGAATAGTGATACTCCTCCTTTCAAGATTTTCCTTGATGTTTCTTTTAATGTTATTTTACCTGTGTCAAAGTGTTCAGAGTAAGAAGAGAGCTAACAGCATAATTTTACTTAGGCTCTGCCCTGGCCCTCTCATTGGGGAGGATCTACATATTCATATAAACAATGAAGAAGAATAGACATGTGCTGCTGCTTTCTAGAGGTGATGTAATGGTTTCTCCCCAGGCCAAATTCGACATAGAATGTAAATTTAAAAGAGGAGTGGTAGTGATGGTGGTGGTCATAGTGGTGGTTTGGTGCATGTCAGAGAGAGAGTGTGTTTGTGTGTCTGAGTGTATATAGGCTAGAGTCACAGTCCAGGGAGTTCTGGAGAGTTCAAGTTGGCAGTCTTAAGATCTGTGATAAGGACACAGAATTTAAGTTAACAAGTCAAGATTGCTTAGATATTATCATATATGCCCATCAGAGCTGAGATTATGTTCACCTTTCATTCCTTTAGTTTGACTCTCTCTTTCCTTTTTTCTCAGTTTTACTCTTCCTCTTTCCTTCAGTGAGTAACTAGAGATCCAGAAAGTGAAGTGATTTGGGGAAAGATGAAAAAATCATATTTATTTAGCAACAGAACAACCTAAGGAAAGTGGAAGATTTAAAGTGGCATAGTGTCAGAACCCGAACCAGACAAAGCCATCACAAGAAAAGAAAACCACAGACAAATAACATTAATAAACATTGCTGCAAAAATTCTGAACAGAACACTAGCAAACTGAATTTAGCAACATATAAAAATGATTACATACCATGATCAAGTGGGCATTATCCTAGGAATGCAAGGCCGTTTCACCATATGAAAATCAGTCAATGCAGTGCATCATATTAATAGTATAAAGGACAAAAACAACGTCTCAACAGATGGTGGAAAAGAATTTAACAAAATCCACCACACTTTTATAAACAAAACAAAACCAAAACCAAGAAGAAAAGGAAACTTCTGCATCCCCCACAATTAACATCATACTTAAAGGTAAAAAACTAAGTCTTGGGCTTCCCTGGTGGCGCAGTGGTTGGGAGTCCGCCTGCCCATGCGGGGGGCACGGGTTTGTGCCCGGGTCTGGGAGGATCCCGCATGCCGCGGAGCAGCTGAGCCGGTGGGCCATGGCCGCTGGGCCTGCGCGTCCGGAGCCTGTGCTCCGCAGCGGGAGAGGCCCCAGAAGTGAGAGGCCCGCATACCGCAAAAAAAAAAAAAAAAAAAAAAAAAAAGAAAAATAAGTTTTTCCCCTAA
>NW_006773959.1:2641-6243 GCF_000442215.2 Lipotes vexillifer | reverse complement strand
AAAAAAAAAAAAAAAAAAAAAAAAAAAAAAACAGAAAACTAAGTCTTTCCCCTAATGTCTGGAACAAGCCAAAAATGTCTGTTCTCAGCTCATCTATTCAACATTGTAGTGGAGGTTCTAGCCAGGTATATTAGGCAAGAAAAAGAAAGAAAAGGCATTCAAATAGGAAAGAAAGAAGTAAAATTATACTTTTTCTTGGAATCATATGGTATGTAATTATATCTCAGTAAGGTTATGTTTTTAATCAAAGGAACCGTGTGTCAGCCAAAGATCAGGCTGTGCAATGGAGATGAAATTCAGAGTAGTGACTACGCAGCTCATTTGTCATGAAATAATATTACTTTCATGATTTGGCAATATTGAAGGAAGCAAATTTTCATGTTAATGATGGCTTCTTTTCTACCACCCAGCAGTATAATAAGATGAAGAAAGCATTCCGAAAAAGGGGCTTAATACTCCTTAAGGGAAAAGGAACCTGGTAAAATTGAATTCATCAATAATTACTTGTTAATTTCTGTATGTGAGGCTCTGTTCTAGGTATACCATAGAAGAAAGAAATCCTTGAGAAACAAATTCCTAGCCTATAAATATTCTGTCCTTAACATAGGTTAAATTTGACTTTTCAACCATAGTCATAGTAGATGTACGGTTTGTTTTCGCTTTTGTTTTTCCTTTAACATGCTTTATTCATCATCCGTCTTGAACAGTGGCTCTTGGTGGCCACTAGATGGAAGCCTAACAACACCCCACATTTTCAAATGCCTTTTTTTTTTTTTTTTTTTTTAAATCACTTGATTTATTCAAACTAGGTTTGAGGCATGAACAAAAGCTGTCATTGGCTTTTTTTTTTTAAGCTGTTGTTGGCTTTTAAAGTCTGAATTGTCATCTGTGTTTATTGTATAATTGCCCAGTGTGAGTACTTTATTGTTGCTGTCACTCATTGCAGTCATCCAAACCATAAGTCAGTCTAGGTCTGCCACCTGTTTGGAGACCCAAGATAGAGTGAGATTGGGCTCTTACCATTCACCTTCTCCATGCCACTCCAGGAACTCTGTTGTACTCTCTTTCCTCGTGGTAGGTTGTATTATTTACGCACAATTCTTTCCTCCCTCCCTGTCATAATCATGACTTCACTGGTGGTGGTAAATACTTCCTTGCTCCCTGATTTTGGGTGTCCCAAGTCAATTTTTTTGGACAGTAGTATGTGAGAAGACATAATGTTTGCCAAATTTGACCAAAAGATGTAAATGTCCCTGCGTGGTTGGGCTTGGCCTCTTATGTTTCTTGCATCAACCATTTGAAGAACATGTCCTGGGCACATTGCAGAATAATGGGACATGTAGAACAGACATGAATCCAGCCCAACTAAACTCAACCCATAGCCAAACCTAGCAGGTACCAGCTGACTCCAGCAAAAGTCATTCAGTAGACCTGTGAATGAGATTTTGAGGTTGCTTGCTAGACAGCTTTACTGCAACAAAATTGCCTAAGGCAGCTCCCCAAAATGCAAGTGTCATATCTATTTTACTAACAGCAGCCAGAATTTCGTTACTCTCAGTTATGCATACAGTGGCTATTAGCCATTGCAGATTGGTGCCTGGTAAAGTCAATTTTCATGTTCTAATTCACCTTAGCAAATGGTTTAATAAAAATTTGTCAAAGAGGAAAACTTTACCTTTATGTAGTTTCTAAGACTCAGTTACCATGAAAACCAGTAAACTTCAAGGAGCAACATGGCACTGTATTATACACACAAAGAAAAAAGTACCTCCTAGGTGCAAGTTATTTGGCTTTCTTTCTTTTTTTTTTTTTTTTTTAATAGAACATGTACAGTTTCTTTCTTTTATAAAGTAACTTGCGGTGGAGATGGTAGACAGGCACATGAAAAGATGCTCAACATCGCTAATCATCAGGGAAATGCAAATCAGAACCACAAAGAGCCATCACCTCACATCTGTGAGAATGGCTGTCGTCAAAAAGCACAGAAATAACAAATGTTGGAGAGGGTGTGGAGAAAAGGGAACCCTCGTGCACTGCTGGTGGCAATGTAAATTGGTGCAACCACTATGGAAAACAGTATGGAGGTTCCTCAAAACACTAAAAATGGAGCTACCATATGACCTCGCAATTCCACTTATGAGTATTCATAGGAAAGAAACAAAAACACTACTTCAAAAAGATACATGCACCCCAATGTTCATAGCAACATTATTTACATTAGCCAAGATATATGGAAGCAACCCAAGTGCCCATCAACAGATGAGTAGATAAAGAAGATGTAATATATATATACACACACACACACACACACACACACACACACATATGTATATGTATATACAATGGAATACTACTCAGCCGTAAAAAGAATGAAATTTTGCCATTTGCAACAACATGGGTGGACTTGGAGGGCATTATGCTAAGTGAAATAAGTCAGACAGAGAAAGACAAATACTGTATGATATCACTTATATGTGGAATCTAAAAAATAGAGCAAACTAGTGAACATAACAAAAAAAGAAACAGACTCACGCATATAGAGAACAAATTACTGGTTACCACTGGGGAGAGAGCAGGGAGGAGGGGCAATATAGGGGTAGGGGATTAAGAGGCACAACCTGGGCTTCCCTGGTGGTGCAAGTGGTTGAGAGTCCGCCTGCCGATGTGGGGGACACGGGTTCATGCCCTGGTCTGGGAAGATCCCATATGCCGCAGAGCGGCTGGGCCCGTGAGCCATGGCCGCTGAGACTGCGCGTCCGGAGCCTGTGCTCCGCAAAGGGAGAGGCCACAACAGTGAGAGGTCCGCGTACCGCAAAAAAAAAAAAAAGAGGCACAACCTATTATATATAAAATAAGCTACAGGAATATATTGTAAAACACAGGGAATATAACCAATATTCTATAACAACTATAAATGGAGCATAACCTTGAAAAACTGTGAATCACTACATTGTACACCTGCAACTTAGGTAATATTGTATATCAACTATATTTCAATTAAAACAGGAAAAAAAAGTAGCATGTGGTAGGCAGAATAATGTCCCCCCAAAGATATTTATACCCTAATCCCTGGAATTTGTGAATATATTACTTTAAATGCCAAAAGGGAATTAGTGTGTGTGATTAAATTAAGAGCTTTGAAATGGGGAGATTGTCATGAATTACGTGGGCGGGCAAAATCTATTCACATGGGTTCGTAAAAGAGGAGAGATTTTCCCAGTCATTAGTCAGAGGAAGATGTAACTATGGAAGAATAGTGATAGAGGTGGGCATTGCTAACTTTGAAGACTGAGGAAGACGGATACAAGCCAAGGAATGTTGGAAGCCTCTAGAAGCTGGAAAAGACAAAGAAACAGATTTTACCCTGGAGCTTCCGGAAGGAATTAAGTCCTGAATACACCTTAATTTTAGCCCAGTGAGACCTGTGTTAGACTTCTGACCTACAGAACTATAAGAGAAATGTATGTTTTTTTTTGTTTGTTTTTTTCCCATGGAACATGTTCCTTGATTTGATTTGATTTGATTTACAATGTTGTGTTAGTTTCAGGTATACAGCAAAGTGAATCAGTTGCACATATATCCTTTTTTTTTTTTTTTTTTTT
>NW_006773959.1:0-2560 GCF_000442215.2 Lipotes vexillifer | reverse complement strand
GCTCCGTGGCACGTGGGATCTTCCTGGACCGGGGCATGAACCCGTGTCCCCCGCATCGGCAGGCGGACTCTCAACCACTGTGCCACCCGGGAAGCCCTATCCTTTTTTTTTTAAAGATTCTTTTCCTGTATAGGTCATTACAGAGTATTGAATAGAGTTCCCTGTGCTATACAGTAGACGGTTATTAGTTATCTGTTCTATATATAGTAGTGTGTGTATGTCAATCCCAGTCTCTCAATTTATCCCACCCTGCTGGTAACCATAGGTTTGTTTTCTACATCTGTGACTCTGTTTCTCTTTTGTAAATAACTTATTTGTACCATTTTTTTTAGGTTCCACATGTAAGCAGTATCGTATAATATTTGTCTTTGTCTGACTTATTTCACTCAGTATGACAGTCTCTAGGTCCATCCATGTTGCTGCAAATGGCATTATTTCATTCTTTTTTATGGCTGAGTAATGTTGCATTGTACATATGTACCACATCTTCTTTATCCATTCCTCTGTCAGTGGACATTTAGCTTTCTTCCATGTCTTGGCTATTGTAAATAATGCTACAGTCAACATTGGGATGCATGTATCTTTCCAAATTATGGTTTTCTCTGGATGTATGCCCACAGTGGGATTGCTGGATCATATGGTAGTTCTCTGTTTAGTTTTTTAAGGAATCTCCATACTGTTCTCCATAATGGTTGTACCAATTTACATTCCCACCAACAGTGTAGGAGGGTTCCCTTTTCTCCATACTCTCTCCAGCATTTATTGTTTGCACACTTTTTGATGATGGCCATTCTGACTGGTGTGAGGTGATACCTTCTTGTAGTTTTGATTTGCATTTCTCTAATAATTAAAGATGTTGAGCATCTTTTCATGTGCTTTTTGGCCATCTGTATGCTTCTTTGAAGAAATGTCTATTTAGGTCTTCTGCCCATTTTTCGATTAGGTTGTTTGTTTTTTTGATATTGAGCTGCGTGGGCTGTTTGGAAATTTTGGAGATTAATCCCATGTCGTTTGTTTCATTTGCAAATATTTTCTCCCTATCTGTGAGTTGTCTTTTCGTTTTGTTTATGGCCTTTTATGTTACCCTTGATTTCAATACTGTACTTCTGACTTATAGATGACATTTCTGTATATATATGGAGGTGGTTTTCCATCCTTTTTCAATGGGAAAGATCAATAGCACTTTGTCAAGGTAAAGAAGAGATTTGGACTGCCTTTCCTTCTTGGACTAAAACTAGTTTTAGGGAAAGGTGTTTGACCCCCTTCTCCCAACCTAGTTTTCCTTCGTCAGTTCAACTAATAGGCATTACTATTTCTATATGCTTATTTCCGATGAGAGTGTACTTTGTGAGGGCTGCACAGTATTTTATTCCCCCCTCCCCTCTCAACAGTTTGGAACACATAATAGGTCGCAAACAATTGTTTAGTAGATTAACTACTAGTTACTTGGATTAACTAAACCAGCACTTCAAATGTGGCCCACAATTGCCCACTGCCATTTTTTTCTATTATTATTATTTTTTAATTGAAGTACAGTTGATTTACGATGTTGTGTTAGTGACAAGTATTCCAAATTATAGGTAAGAATTTTTTTTCTATTCATGCTGGAGTCAAGGGAATAAATAAATCCGCTCTTTGTTTCCCTCTTCAGCCAAAAACCAGTTGAGACATAAGACACAAGAATCAAATAGGTAAGAGAGAAAAATATCAGCTTTGTCACTCTAAGATTGAATTGTACAATGAAATGGAACATATGGCCATAATGAGTCCCCCAGAACCTCCCTTCCTGACAGCATGTCTGAGGATGCAGCCTCCCACTTGCAGGGGGAAATCATTCCTGGGGAACTTACCACAGGGAGTTTGTGAGAGAGGGTGAATCTTTGGGGAGGCGGGGGGGAGAGAGACAGACAGACAGACAGACAGAGAAGGGGTAAAGCTACAGAGCCACACTGTGTTAGCTGGGTCTCCTGAGAGGCCGACTCTGAGACACAGGAGTGCAAACATTTTATTGAGAGGTAAAGTTTTGAAAGATAAAAGAAGGAGAAAGCACAATTGTGCAGGAGAGCCTGGGATCTCAATGCACATTTGACAGAACGTCTGCCACCCCATTGGGGAGCTCCACAGCAAGCCCTGTCTCTTAAAGGGGTACCAACTTGGGCTGAAATGCCAGGCCTTCCTTGGCACTCCTGCTATGTTCAGTCATTGGTTGGGGCTGCCCAAGAAGAAAATGACTTTCAAAATCTGGAGGTTGTCAACTAACTTCACTCATTGCAACTCACTGTCAAGTTCTTTCTTGAAGGGGGATCTGAGTGGCACCCCTCCAGGGCTGCCACACAGACCTACTGTGTTCCTTTTCCTACTGTCTCTGATTAGAAAAGTTACTCTTTCATCCCTGAAGAGGAATGGACAAGGGAGCAGAGAGAAGCTAGCTGTGTTGCTCCCATGTGTTTCTTTCTCAAGGAATGAAGTGGAAACACAGAAAGAAATACCAGTTAACGAAAGGTCCTTTAGACCAACGTGAGACGTAAGAAATAATTCCCTCTGCTTCTTGCAACCAACA
>NW_006773958.1:0-497 GCF_000442215.2 Lipotes vexillifer | reverse complement strand
ATATAATGAAGCCATAAAAAAGAAGAAAATCCTGCCATTTGTAACAACATAAATGAAACTTGAAGGTTTTATTTTAAGTGAAATAAGTCTCACAAAGAAACACAAATACATATGATATCACTTATATGTGATATGTAAAAAAAAACTGAACCCAAAGAAATGGAAAATAGATGGGTGGTTGCCAGAAGTGTGTAGGAGGGGTTGATGGAAATGGGTAAATGTGATCAACAAGTATAGACTTGCAGTTATAAGATAAATAAGTTCTGGGGAAGTAATATACATCACGATTACTATGGTTAACAATACTGTATTGTATATTAAAAATAGTAGGAAAGCAAATCTTAAAAGTTCTCACCACAGATTAAAAAAACTTTGTAACTATGTGAGGCGGTGGATGTTAACTAAACGTTTTGTGGTAATTATTTTAAAATATGTATCATTAATCATTAGAGAAATGCAAATCAAAACTACAATGAGATATCATCTCACACCAGTCA
>NW_006773956.1:0-4370 GCF_000442215.2 Lipotes vexillifer | reverse complement strand
GGTTGAGAGTCTGCCTGCCGATGCAGGGGACACGGGTTCTTGCCCCGGTCCGGGAAGATCCCATATGCCGCGCGTAAGCCACGGCCGCTGAGCCTGCGCTCTGCAACGGAAGAGGCCACAACAGTGAGAGGACTGTGTACTGCAAAAAAAAAAAAAAAGGATGCTTAAGCATCCTTTTTAAAGGCTGGGCCCCAAATCAGGTACTAGACGTCTTTACGTCTCATCTGTCTGAGACTAGGATGTGGTGCCGAGGCTCTCCTGATGTCCTTCCATCCTAAGATGTGCTATTTCAGGATTCTATGAGTCCCTATCAGAAATCCAATCAATAGATAGTAATTAGATTCTGTGGTGCCAATGGAGGTTTACTAAGCATTAAACACCAGACGTCCATCATTTCGATTAAACAAAGACTGAGTGCTGACTGTTTGCTAGGCTCTGGGACAGTAGCACTGACCCCTGTTACCTCTCCAGGGATTGAGGTTGAGGAAGTCCATTTGTGAAGTTATCAGTAAGTACATGCCTGGGCTGTTGTTTTCTCATGTTGCTGTTCATGACACCCTGCGGGGTAGGCAGAGAAGATCTTATCATCCCCACTTTACAGATGAGTAAACCACCATCCAGAGAGGTTAAGTTGACATACCTAGTAAATGCTGGAGCCAAGATCTAACTAGGGGTGTGTGTTTGTTGTAAGAGGTTTATTGAGGTCTAATCAGCATACAATAACCTGCCCATATTTAAAGTGTCCATTTGATCAGTTTTGACATGTATTCACCCGTGAAGTCATCTCTACAATCAAGATAATGAACGTTTCCATCACTCCCTCCAAAATTTTCTCTCTCTCCCTCCCATTCAAGCAACTATGTGATCTGCTGTTTCTAAAAATGAGTTTGCTTTTTCTAGTACTTTATGTAAATGGAATCACATGCTAGGAACTCCTTTTTGCAGGGCTCCTTTCACTTAGCATAACTATTTTGAGATTCATCTAACATTGTTGCGTGTATCAGTAACTCACAGCTTTTTACTGCCAAGGTGTATCCACCGTGTAGATGCACCACAGTTAGTCTTGATTTGACGTTCAATGATATTTTTTAACTGCTCCTCTTAGGAAAAAGGGGAAGAAAAAGTCAATTCCCTCTACTCTTCCTCCAACTGTAGATGATAACAATTCAAGTCTGCTCCTCAAATATTTCCTAATTAAACGGACAAATGTATCGGAGGCTGCACAGGCCTTCAGAACCCAGCAGCGAAAGCATCACCGTGTGTAGGTTTTACTGGGACTTGCACATCGAGACGACAGCTTCTTTGCTTGCAGAGGAGAACTCACAGAGGCATAAACAATAGAGAACTTTGGAGAAATTATGAGAGCAATTTAGGAGTGGATAATTAGATATCTTTTGCAGGGTGTTTGGGAAATTAAATTAGCTTTTTTTTTCAGTGAAGGTTTTGGGGGGAACACTTCATAAAAAATATCCCTGTGACTGATTATTTTTCTAATATCCTCTGCCTTTCTTTCTTGCATATCCAGGGAAGTGACACTTTTTGCCCTTAGCGGTGGCAGCCAATCATAGCCTATAATTGCATTCACTGCATAAATTGTCAGTGTCATGAATAATAAAATTAGTTTAAATAAACCCCCAGCTGCAACCACATGTAACTATCTGGTGGAGGATCCTCCGTCCTTTCATTCTAGGGGAAAGGGTCAGTGTATTTAAATTTATCTCTGTAGTTAAATTCTTGAATTAAAATGAAGATATAATTATTAGAGGCAGAGGGCTGGGAGTGGAGGGGGATGCTTTGTGGCGCTCAGCAGCTTCACGAGAGAACTGGCCTCCCACCTGGACCCAGGGAGTGCCTGGTACCTACGAGAGATCGCCCTGACTAGCAATGATGGTCCAGGAAGGGTTTGCATTGGCCCAGTGGTCTTGGCTTTCCCGCAGGAGGGTCTAGAGGGAGAAACAAGGGCTCCAGCGCTGAGCAGTTCTTCACGTTCCTGCTGTGTCCTAATGAAATGCCTCCACGTATTACCCGGTGGCACTAAGATACTTCTGAAAACTCTACCCACTGGTCTGGCACTCTGATTGTCCAAAGTGCTGGCCAGTTTTCGGTGGAATCTCATGAAGAATTCTCCCATTGAACAGCGATCAACTCCCTAAGGTTCCTACTCCCTAACTGCACACAGAGGTGCCTTGAGGGTTTCGGAAGTCCCAGCTCAGCTTCTGTGTGACGGGGTGACTCACAACCTCACCAACCTTTGGGGACTTCATTTGGATGGCCGAACAGTTGCCCTCAGCTCCTCTCTTCCTTTACAGACCCTGCTCAAAAGCTTTGCCTTCTTTAGACGTTCCTGAAGCTGCTGGGGTGAGTAAGGCAGGAGCCGGCAGCCCCACTCTTAAACTCAGAGCGCCTCTAGTTCACAGCATGCTCGTGCCGGGAGGCCATCACCATCACCATCCTCGTGGTGGCTGCCTGTACCCTGGGTTCTTCCAGCATCCTCCTGACTACTTTCCTTAACACGGCTTCTTCTGGGGTCATGCGATTTCC
This sequence comes from Lipotes vexillifer, assembly GCF_000442215.2. NCBI lineage: Eukaryota > Metazoa > Chordata > Mammalia > Artiodactyla > Lipotidae > Lipotes > Lipotes vexillifer. The sequence goes on along the minus strand of NW_006773956.1, from coordinate 1,829 downwards.
CCAAACACAATGCTTTCCACTCCAAACCCAGCCCCCTCGACTGAGCCAGTCCTCAGTCTGCCTTGCCTCTTCTGTCCCCCACTTGCCTTATTCCGTTCCTGAGCCCACTCCACTGACTTTACTTAATGAGGTTTATTGTTTGTGCTTAGGGATTTTCAAAGCCCCATCACCCTCTTTGAGTCCGCCCTCAGATCTTCAGTCTGCCAAAGAGGTACGCTTTTGAAGCTCCCTTCATTAATTCAGTGCCCAGCTTCTGCATTTAATGGCACATGGATTTGAAGCATACATAAGCCACAGTGGAAACATCTGAGAAGAGTCCCAAGATACTGCAAATTATAAAGGCTGATTAGGAAATAGCATGGTGCTCTATCTTCTCCTGCCTTAGAACTTTATTCCTCATATCAAAAAGATTCTGGAATATCAAAATATCACTGTCTGACTCTGATAATGACTTCCCAGAGTTTCAGACATTGGTGGAACAAAGATTTAATTTTAATTATCAGCAGCTCTGTTTTTTTTGTTGTTTGTTTGTTTGCTTTATCTTCAGTGCTTTTAAAGGACAGGGGAGCTGGGAGGAAGCACAGTGAGGGGGAGGAAGCAGGTGAAATAGCAGTGCGATAAAATCCTGCTGCTTTTGACAGGTCCCACCATTGCTGGATGGAGGGACTCCTGGGCTGCAGATGCAGAAGGTTCTCAGCCGCTAGTCTGTCTTGCTGCACTAACACTGTCAGGCAGCAAATGGCAGGAGCCGACCCCAGAGAAGCCACGTGGGCTAACAATCAAGGCAAATGCACAGACGCCAGAAACCACAGGGAAGCAATTTAGCTTTGAAATCCAGCCTTGACCAGCTGAGTCAGAGAAGGACAGCCACCAGGACCTGCTGAGCCTAGAGCTATAGCAGTGGTGGAGGTGATGCTGGAGCAGCGGTAGTGGGCAAAAGCCAACCCCCTTTCCCCCTTCATTGAGGTCCCTGTTATCCCTGGAAGAGGAGCATGATCCTTGGGAAGTCTAGCTCAGGGGAAGGGATCTTATCTAAAACCACCCAAGAATGTCTGCAAAAGTAAGGCTGGGTTTGACGTTATTTAGGGAGTCACGTGTTACGGATTTGGGAGCAGTTGGCACTCTTCACTTTCCTTCCACCCCGACCTGGAGACAGATCACTGAACCATGAGGCCTGGATGCCGGTCCCGGCCCTACCAGCATTGGGGTGCAGCCTGAGGGAAGTCACAGAGCCTCCCAGGTCTTCAATGGCCTTGGTGATTTCCAGCCATGTTTTAGCAGTGGAAGTGTTTTCTTCTCCAAATGAAATTTTAAGTGCAAACTCACTATATAAAATAGCTAAGAGGGGCTGCTCTGGTGGCAGGAGGTCCCAGCAGGATCTGTTTTTCTTGGTCCCCCTCCTACCCTGCTGCCCCAGCAGAGGCTGAGGGACCTCGGAGCACCCCAGCCCTCCTCAGAACCCACCATGAAAACAAAGCTCTAAACTATCTTTACAACTGCTTCTGGCTGTAATATCTATGACTTGATTTTAATCTGTGCCATTTAGGATACACGCAGGAGGGGCTCTGAGAGAGGCACAGTGACAGACATTTTTCTTGGAAAAATCAGCTATCACTTATCTTTAAGGAGGAAAAAGAAATGACAACCCTGAGAAAATGATTTCCCTTTCACAACTTTATTATGAATGCTGAGCACAGCTAGAAGCAAGGCAAGGCTGTGTGTGTGTGCGTGAGTGTGTGTGTGAGAGAGAGTGTGTATGTGTGAATGTGTGTGAGTGTGTGTGTGAATGTATGTATGTGTGAGTGTGTGTGTGTGTGTGTGTGTGTGTG
>NW_006773955.1:0-261 GCF_000442215.2 Lipotes vexillifer | reverse complement strand
GGGGGTGGCGGGGAGGGCACAGGCAGGGAGGAACTCCAGTCTGAAATGGAGGGTCTGACACCCTGGAAAGAGAAGGGGGAAGAAAGGAGAGTTGGGTGGGAAGAGTCTCAGACCGCGGCAGTGTTTTAAGAAAGTGTTGTCCAAGCTGAAGGGGAGACCTGGAGTGAAAGCTGACCATTAGAGAAGTCCCCATCTCTGCAGCCTGCTCCTCTGTTAATTCCCTCATGATGCAGCCTGGGGGAGGCGTGGCCCCAGCAGGAA
>NW_006773954.1:0-540 GCF_000442215.2 Lipotes vexillifer | reverse complement strand
GTTAGGGTTATAGTTAGGGAATAGGGACGGTTTGGGGTACGGGTTAGGGTATGGCAACGTTTTCCGTTTAGTGTACGTGTTAGGTCATGGTTTAGTGTTATTGTATGGGTTAGGTTTAGGGCACGGATTAGTGTAAGGCTTCGGGTAAGTGTCAGGTTTAGGGAACGGGGATGGTTTAGGGTACAGCTTAGGGTACGACAACGTTTTAGGGTTTGCGTACGTGTAGAGCACAGGTTAGTGTTAGTGTACGGGTTAGGATTAGGGCACGGGTTAGTGTAAGGCTTCGGGTAAGGGTTAGTGTTAGGGTTACGGTTACTGTTAGGGTTAGGGAACGGGAACGGTTTTGGGTACAGGTTAGGGTACGACAATGGTTTACGGTTATCGTACGTGTTAGGCACGGGTTAGTGTTAGTGTACAGGTTAAGATTAGGGCACGGAGTAGGTTAAGTCTTCAGGTAATGCTTAGGGTTAGGGTAAAGGTTACAGTTAGGGAATGGGGACTTAGGGATAGGGTTAGGGTTAGGGTTAGGGTTATGAAACA
>NW_006773953.1:0-3757 GCF_000442215.2 Lipotes vexillifer | reverse complement strand
GTAGGGGGACAGGAAGAGGCTGAAGGTCCTCTGCTCTCCCAAGACCTCAGATGGCAGAGTCTAAAACAGAGACCTATAAGAATCTGAATGTCCCCCCATAGTTGTTTCAATCTCTTGGAATGGCCTATACTAATACTAAAAAATAAGCTGAAAGCAACATCCCTTAAAAGGAGACAATCAAGTCTGAGGCTTCATTTCTTAAACCACCACTATGATGCTTCTCTTGGCAAATTTCCATCTTTAACTCTTCTGGATAATGATTTCAGTGGGAGTGTAATAATGTCTTTAGGCCCTGATCTCCATTGCCAAAGGATTTCTTGAGGTCGTACTGAAGATGAGTGATCACCCCATCTCCCAGTCAGGACACTAAAGGCATAGAAATGGTGTCTTGATGACCATGGCATCCTTGGGTAGACTGGGACACAAGGGACAAAAGACACAAAGACAAACAGGCAACATGAGAGCACAAATCTCTTGGCAGCTGTAAGATGGATTCTAGAGGAAAAATAATCAATGGGTTGGAACTGGGCAAGAAGGAAAAAAAAAAAAAAGCCAGAATGATATGGTGGATGTAAGCATATGCCCGTCTACAGTAAGGAATTCCAGGAGCTGGGTGATGGGAAGAATACCCCTGTGGCTCCCAGTTGACTGTGAGGAGGCTGGAAGCACAGGAGTTAATAGAGCTCATCTGAAAGCTGGCAGCATGAACACGGCATGGGAGGCGGCCTGGTAGGAAGTAAAATAGTCAGCAGCACCCATACAGGAAATGCCTGGGGTGCTGGGAAAATCGCTGATTAGATACTTTAAAGAGGAACCTGGCAGCAAAGTCAGTTCATTGAGGGATCTGTGTAGTTCTACTTTTGGAGCTGTCTTAGAATCCCACCTTCCAGAGAAAAGGAGGAGCAGAGGGTTTAATTATGGAAAGAGCATCTTGATACTTCAGGTGCCAGAGTTGGACCGGAGAGGAGCAAAAAAGCCAACTCTGGGAGATAAATAGAGTTCTTCACTGGCAGAAGATTAGAATGCATTTCCCTGGGGCTGGGGTGGAGCTCTGAGTCTGGACAGCTTTCTTCAGTGACAGTGGTGGTCTGTACCCTTGTCTTTGTCCACACTGTGTCCACATGCACAGCCACTCCCATCAGTCTACGGACAGTTAAAAAAATCTACGTCCTTGGAGAAGGGCACCTTCCCTCATCCCCAGTGAAAAATCAGTGAATTGTGAGAAGGAGGATGTCTAGAGTTTGGAACTGACGATTTCCATTCCCCAGCTCTAAGTGCTTCAATTTTTCCTCTTCACTTCAGGCTTTATAAATTTTCCAGGTCCACCAATAGAACATGTATCTGACTGCAGTTGCCAGGCATAGGGCCCATATATGTCATTTAGGCCAGGTTTGTTCATTGTTTTTCAAATCTTCTTTATCTTTACGGATTTGTGTGTGTGTGTGTGTGTGTGTGTGTGTGTGTGTGTGTTTTGTCTATTTGATTATTCACTAAGTCAGGTGTATTAAACCTCCCACTGGGGTTGATGATTTGTCTATTTCTCCTTTTAATTCCATCCGTTTTTGATTTATATGTTTTAAGTTTGCATTATTAATTCTTCCTGGTAACTTGAATCTTTAATTATTATGAAATATCCTTCTTTATCTCTAATAATACTTTCTGCATTAAAATCTATCTTGTCTGATTTTATCAGAACTATCTTTTCCCATCATTTTGCTTTAACTCTTTCTATATCCTTATATTTAACTCTGTCTATATCCTTATATTTAAGGTGCGGCTTTTCATGTTTCAGTTTTGTTTGTTTAAAATCTGTTTTTTAATTTTGCATGAGTCTATTTACAGTCATTGTAATTACTGATACATTTAGGTTTAAATCCACCAACCAGCTGTATGCTATTTGTTCTATTTTCTCTCATTTTTTACCTTCTTTTTTCCTTCTAATTAAAAAAATTCAGTAAAAGTCACTCTTGGTTTATTCTCTGTGCTTTGACACATTTGTGTACATTTGTACACAAATGTACAAAGTGGGTAACCACCACCACAGTTAAGACATAGAACAGTTCCATCGCCCACCAAAAAATTCACTCATGCTGCCCCTTTATTGTCACTGCTGTGTTCTATATTCCTATAGTTTTCTCTTTACCAGAATCTTTCTTACCATCTTTTGGCTAGTTTTTATTTATCAAGTTTCCCCCCTCTTAGATTGGTTGAGATACTATTTCTTTAGTGATAACCCTAAATTATAACATACATCCTTGACTTGCCAAAGTCTAATATAAATTAATACTCTTACCACTTCCAGGACAATACCTTTAAACCTATTTCCCCATCTCTGCCTGGGCACAGATTCTACTGTTGCCATTTACATTAATTTTATGTATGTTTAAAACCCTGCAATAAATTATTTTTTTAAAGTCAATATTCATTTAGATGTATACTTTTTGTTTCTCTTCACTTTTTCCTGCATCTCCAAGCTTCTATCTGGGATTCATTTTATTTCTGCCTAAAGAATACCATTCAGTATTTCTTTTAGTGCAAGTTCTGCTGATAATAAGTTATGTTCGATTTTTCTTGTCTGAAACTGTCTAGTTCACCTTCATTTTTGAAGATTATTTCTTTCAGCATCATTCTACTGTCTCTTTTCTTTTATTGTTTCCATTGTGAAGTCAGCTGTCAGCTTTGCTATCTCTCCTTTGAAGGTAATATGCCTTTTTTCCCCCCCTTTGGCTGTTTTTAAGATTTCTCTCTGTCATAGTTTTTAGCAACTTTACTATAATGTGCCTACATGTAATTTTCTTTGTATTTATCCTGCTTGGGGTTCATAATCTTTCTTCAATCTGTGACTTGATGTCTCTTCTTAGGTTGGGACAACTCATAGCTTTTATCTCTTCAAATATTGCTTCTACCCCATTCTCTCTGTTCTCTTCTTCTGGAACTTCAAATGCATGCATATTAGGCCTATTTATCATATCCCACAAGTCTCCTATGCTCTTTTTTTGTTTTGTTTTGATTTTGGTATTTTCCATCCTTTTTCTCTTTCTAAGCTTCCATATGCATTTTTTTCTGACCTATCTTCCAATTCATTAATTCTTTTCTTTTTTAAAAAATTTATTTATTATTTATATATTTTTTGGCTGCGTCGGGTCTTAGTTGCGGCACGCGGGATCTTGGTTGAGGCATGTGGGATCTTTCACTACGGTGCGTGGGCTTCTCTCTAGTTGTGGCATGCAGGTTTTCTCTTCTCTAGTTGTGGCGCGCAGGTTCCAGAGTGCATGGGCTGTGTAGTTTGCAGCACACAGGCTATCTAGTTGAGGTGTGCAAGCACAGTAGTTGTGGCGCGTGGGTGCCTGCAGCCTGTGGGATCCTAGTTCCCTGACCAGGGATCAAACCCACGCCCCCTGCATTGTTAGGTGGATTCTTTACCACTGGATCACCAGGGAAGTCCCCAATTCATTGATTCTTTAGTCAGCTTTGTCTAACCTGCTATTTAATCCACATTGAGCTCTTTATTTTAGTTACTATATTTTTCAGCACTAAAATTTCTGTTTGATTCTTCTTTTTTTTAACATTGAGATAAAACTCACATACCATAAATTCACCATTTTTTTTTGTTTTTTTTGCGGTATGCGGGCCTCTCACTGCTGTGGCCTCTCCCTCTGCGGAGCACAGGCTCCGGATGCGCAGGCTCAGCAGTCATGGCTCACGGGCCCAGCCGCTCCATGGCATGTGGGATCCTCCCGGACCGGGGCACGAACCC
>NW_006773952.1:0-242 GCF_000442215.2 Lipotes vexillifer | reverse complement strand
TGAAGATGTTATGTTGCTGGATCTGAAGATGGAAGAAGGGGCCGCAGCCAAGGACCGCAGGCAGAAGACAAGGAAACAGGCTCTTCCTTAGAGCTTTCAGAAGCACAGCCCTGTTAACACCTTGATTTTACCCCATTTCAGACTCCTCTGACCTCCAAGTCTGTAAGATCATACACATCTGTTGTTTTAAGCCACTAAGTTTGTGGTGATTTGTTATAGCAACTGTAGGAAACTGATACAGG
>NW_006773951.1:0-687 GCF_000442215.2 Lipotes vexillifer | reverse complement strand
ATGGAATATTTGGGGGAATAAAAGGAAATGAAATACTGATACAGGCTACAACATGGATGGACCCTGAAAACATAATGCTACACAAAACAATTCTGTCACAATATATATATTATATAGTGGGTGACTGCATTAGTATGAAATGTCCAGAATGGACAAATCTATAGAGACAGAGAGTAGAGTAGTGATGAAAGTACAATAGTGATTGATGGCGCCTGAGGGCCTTAGGGAGGTAACAGCTAATGGATCCAGCTCCTCTTGGGGTTCCTTTTAATGAAAATGTTCTAAAATTCACAATGCTGTGAATGCACTAAATCCACTGAATTTTACACTTTATATGGGTGACTTGTATGATATAAGAATTGTATCTCAATAAAGCTATTTTTAAGAACTGTGCTTGTGTGTGTGTTATGTTGGGGGGAGCATTTTGATTAAGGAGACAGAACAACAAAATGCAACACATGAATCTTGATTGTATCTTCAGTGGATCCTGAATTTTTAAAGTTAACAAACTGTAAAAATGTTTTGGAGATAATTGAGGAAATCTGACAATTGAAGAAATCTGAATGGAAGGCAGCCTAGTAGCAGCCAGAGCACACAGAAGGAGGGCCTTGGGGAGAGGCAGGAAGGCAGCCCAGCAGGGACTGGGCCCTTGTGAGGAGGCATCCAGGCAGAGTAGTAGTCTGTAGG
>NW_006773950.1:0-3241 GCF_000442215.2 Lipotes vexillifer | reverse complement strand
TTATAAAGCAGAAACTAACACGCCATTGTAAAGCAATTATACTCTAATAAAGATGTAAAAAAATAATAATAAAAAACAAAGAGTCTTTTTCACAGGGGTCTAAAATGGAACAAAATCTTATCAGTCTGGGATAGTTTTAGTAGGGTTCTATTATAGGGCTAGTGAATGGAGGAAATAGCCTCTGGGTCCTTGTAATCAAGTGTCTTGTTTGCTTTATAAAGACTGAATATTAATTGCTTACACCTGAATTCTGAATCAGAAGGTTTTGGGAAGTGAGCTCTCAGGATTTGGATTCTGCTGGCTTATTTGGCATATAAATGAATCCTTCATAAATTTGTGAGGAAATTTTAACTTATGTACCACTGTAATTACTCCACAATTTATATGAGATTCTGTTCACCACTAAAATCAATGAATAGCAAAATATTCTCATGCATTGTAAGAGTTTAGTTATTTTTAGTTTATTATGGAAGGTTTATTGTCTGTTTTTATTCTGCAGCCCCCACCCCAGATATACGACAAACAGCTGGATGAAAGAGAACACACCATTGAAGAATGGAAAGGTGACCCTACTGCTTAAATAAGTGTACCTTTTGCTTTATTGAAACTCAGAAAACATCTTTAAGGCTTTTTCTTTTAAAACAATTTAGTAACAGATGATTTTCTAAGTGCTATCCTCTTAGACCATTTTCAAAGCTCCTAAAACTTCATCTGTCTTTTCATACTAATAACAGTATTGCATTTACACAAGAATGAAAGGAATTAATTACTGACACTTTATAAAGTGTACTTTACTGTGTACTGACAGTGTACTGACATTTATAAAGTGTACTTTATAAATATAGTACTGATTGTCAAAATATTTGTCATGGTGGAGGGCAAACTTTAATTCAAAATTTCAGAATTAAACATTCCATGTTTATACAAAAAATTATCACATAAAATGGATAAAATTATGACTGAGATGGTTTTAGTCATCACAGAATAAAAGATAGTGAATATATGAATTCATTCACTTGATTTATAGGACTCAAGAATTTAAATGAAAATTCATGTATCTGAGTGGCTTATTCTCCTTTAAAGTAAGAAAAGAGTAAATGAATACATTAATTAACTTTTTTTTCAAGAAAACTTTTTCAAACACATACTGCATGATCAAGGTCATAGTCAGGGTAAGACAAGGTAGAGAAGAATTGTTCCACTAACATAAATAACCACAGAGTAGAATAAATATGATAAAGCCAAATGCAGATTATAACACATGATTAGGTCATTATGAGGAGGAACATAAAGGGGAGATCTGAAGGGAAGAAACATTTGAGCAACCTTGAAAGAATTAATAATTATAAGTTTGGAAAAGAAAAAAAAAATTTGAGGAAAATACCAGAATGAAGATATAAGAGGAAACCAAATGGTAAGAATGAGCAAAAAGTGTTATAAAGTTACTAAAGAGAATCCCCTGTTCAAGAGGTCATGTTGGAAAGTGTGGAAAAATAAGCACATATAAACAGTAGATCAAGTTAAAAAAAAGGATGATAGACAGAAAAACACTTGATTTGATCTAAATAAGGACCAGAAGGCACTCAGGTGTTCATGATTAGGTAAGTGATAGGGTATAAATATCACTTGAGGAGGATGGACATAGACTAAATTCTGAAAAACTGAAGAAATACCTGTAAAGGATGATGATTATATAAATTGTAAGCCATTGCAAAGCACGAATGAATGGCACGGAATAATTTGTAGCTAAAAGCTATAAAGTAAAAAGTAATGAAGATATACATATTTTTAATTCTAGTAATGAAAAAGCCAGAGATGGATACAAGTTTGGGAATAAATATAATAATTTTTTAATGTTGGATTTTATGCAAGTTTAGTTTTACAAATCCAAGATTTGAATCTAGCAAAAAGATGAATAAGAGTTGGAAAACTGATAGAAAATAACAATATAAAGCCATAAGAAGAATATGTGTATCTCTTAGGAAGTGAACATAAAAGAAAAATGGAGGTTCAAAACTGAGCCATTAAAATCCATAAGAGATAAAATTAGAATGCATCAGAAATCTCCCAAAGAATTCAGAAAACAAGTAACGTGTACTCTTCATACATTTTCTTGGTCAAATGCTTTATTGAGCACCTACTTTTGCCAGGCTCTGTGTTATTTCAAAGAAAATGTAGAAATAGAAGAGTAAAGAAATTCCACTTGGTTTGTAATTTACTCAGCCCCACCAACATGTTATTACTTGTCAGTAACTAATGAATCTCCTCTTTGGGTTAAGGAAAAAATGGATTTTTATAACACTGATAACTGTTTCTTACAGAACTTATTTACAAGGAAGTCATGAATTCAGAAGAAAAGACTAAGAATGGCGTTGTGAAAGGACAGCCTTCTCCTTCAGGTACTCACTCTCAGTGAATAACCAATAAACCAATACTCGTGTATTTTTCTTGGCCTTAAGGAGAGATTGCGGTCAATAACATTGCCAATAGAGCATGTGAACTAATATCACGTGACTGTTTTTCCCTCAAATGATTTTAGTTTTATTCCTTTTGATATTTAGTGTGGCATTCATTCTGATTATTCTGATTATAATGACCTAGCACAAGAGTTCTTTCAGAACTTATTTTAAGATAATAAGGAATCTTAAAGAAATGTTAACATGGGCTGGTTAAAGGGTAACTGTGCCTCATCAAAATTCAGAACCATAATGCCCTCTTGACCACCAAGTCAATGTAGAGTTCAGGAATCCCTCCAGCCAAAAACTTTTCCTTCATTCACTCTAATGTTTGCACTCTTCCCAAGGTTGATGTAACCATAGTTGAAGCCTTAACCAAGATGAGATCCAATTAAAGTCAGCATAGAAAATCTTTCAGTTTGCAATCTATAGAATCTAACACACATTTGTACATATACATATTTTACTGATCTTACTAATGTGCTTTAGAATTATTTGAGGTAATTTACTTACACTTATTAATGCTAGTATATTTTTCCTAAGACTTACGCTTTGAATAGAAAGAGAATATCTTTAGATTTAAACAACACTCAGATCATGCTGGCAAAAATGTAGGCTGCAGATTATTAGTTTAGAGGAAAGTAGACCTGGTGTCCTACCTTTGATGTATAATTTTTTTCCATGCACTTTATTTTTTCATTTCCATCTTTATTTTTTTATACTTTTTATTGGAGTATAGTTGATTTACAATGTTGTGTTAGTTTCAGGTGTATAGCAAAGTGAAT
>NW_006773949.1:0-3424 GCF_000442215.2 Lipotes vexillifer | reverse complement strand
CTGAAGCCCGTGTGCCTAGAGCCCATGCTCCGCAACAAGAGAAGCCACCACAGTGAGAAGCCTACGCACCTCAACGAAGACTAGCTCCTGCTCGCCGCAACTAGAGAAAGCCCATGCACAGCAACGAAGATGCAACGCAGCCAAAAATAAATAAACAAATAAATTTAAAAAAAATCATGCCAAAGTCCAAAGTCAGGGAAGAACCCACAGTGAAAAGGAAACTTCCGTGTGACCACCACCCAGATATAAAAAAAAAAATTCAAGATACAAAACATTTCCAGGGACTTCCCTGGCAGTCTAGTGGTTAAAACGTCACCTTCCAATGCAGGGGGTGCGGGTTCGATCCCTGGTTGGAGAGCTAAGATCCCATGTGCCTCGTGGCCAAAAAACCAAAACATAGAAAAGAAGCAATATTGTAACATATTCAATAAAGACTTTAAAATATATTGTCCACATCAAAAAAAAAAAATCAAAAAAAAGAAAATGTATCAGGACTTGGCTTACAAATTGATAGACATTCTGGCCAGGTCATTTTTCACACCAAAGAGTTTTCTTCTCAGGGGTGTTTAAGTGTGTTTAACTTCCTTAGATCATCAACGTAAATCTTCCTGGAGCCCACAGTACCCAGAGTATTCAGTAACCCATAGACTCTTACATCAGAGCTAGAGCAGGGGATGGTTTGCTCATATCATAAGAATCTTTCCTCAGGCTCTCAAAGTACAAAGCATCTACGAGAAGCTGCCATGTGTAATTTCTTATAACTCAGGTTGATTTTATAAGCAGAACATACGACTATGTTGTATGTATGCAATCTAAAATCACAACTCGGCATAAGTGGACGTGAGAAAAACCAGCAGCCAGATTAAACGTTCACATCTGTTTCTGACTTTTTCTTTACTATTCCTTTTCTACTTGTTGATTTATTCTTTCATCTTTTAGAGCTCAGTTGCAGACAAATGTTGCTAATGCCAATGTTTGCGAAAAATACATGGGCAGAAACGTTCTATCCATTTTTTCTTTAAATTGTACTACTTTTCTTTAAATTGGGAAAATAATCTTCACTATATCAATGGAGAGCAGAATTCTTTCACATGAAACACAACTTTTCCATAATATTCAATCCAAGCAATGACAAATAATACAAGATACAATAATTTTTAAAAATCTGAAAGAAAAAGAGAACATTCTTTTTCACAGCTTGACTCAACATTAAGTATTCTGTTAAAGTCTGTGTGGTAAGATGTTTTGGAAAACAGCAACCATCCTATTTGGGATTCCAGAATTGCTGTATTTGATATATTTTCAAGATACTGTCAATTTAACTTGTCAATTTATTACAGGTTTTAGATATTCATGAGATATTTATGAGTAGAAGATGTAAATGGTAAACCATTAAAATTTTCATTAAATTTAAATTTAATTTCAAGGTCCCCTTTTATTTGCTATACAATTGGCAAAAGAGATTGCCTATTTTTAGTTTTCTGGATTTTGAAGTTTTTCCCAAACACCTTTTCGTAAAGAAATAAAGAAAATTTAAGCACTTTACATTTTTACTCCACTTTCAGAAAATTCATATCTTACTCTTGTATTTTTCACATCTTTCTGTGCCTGAGGTTACCAATCACATTATATTAAAACTGAAATTTATAAAAATTCATTAATGGTTTTAAATATTGTACTCATAAATTTTAGTTTATCATTTATTTATGATATTAATTCCTTGCTGCTGGTTTGATAGGAAAAATAAACTTTGTTGAAAAAATATGCCTACAAATGTTTTATGTATTTTTCACCTTTATTTTAGAATTCCTCAGAAGATACACAAATGCAGAGAAAATAGTATAATAATTTGTTATAAGGAGCCTTAACGTGTTCATCCCCTAACTACAACATTTCTCCTACTGTCAGTCCTATTCCATCCAAGCTCTTTCTCAGTTTCCTCACACCACTAGATCACATCCCAGACATCATATCAGGTTATCTCTAAATATTTCACCATTTACCTCTACCAGCTGAGGATTTGTATATACTCATGAAACTACTCCTGAATGAGCTATTTTTTAAAAGCTGTTTTAATTTTTGTGGAAATATTTTAATACGTTTGATAGGGTGCTCTCAGTTAAAATCAAATTTAAATCTTTCCAACAAAATAATTGAGAATTATCTGGAAAGAAATGACTTAAAGCTAAATGTAATAATGCTAATGGAATATTAAAGGATAAGGCAGGATATATTTCGTCTTAAATTCTTAGCTTCATTGTTTCTGAGTCATATGCTGCTTAACTGTCAAGACTATACGATTTTGCAGAAAACTTCCCAGGCTAATCCCCTTGGGGTGAGTGTTTTAGTTCTTCTCTGGTATTGTTTAGATGAGAGGATGTTCTCTGTCACTTACATGTATCACTCACCTAAGTTGTATACATGTTTTTTTATATATATAAACTGCTAAGACTAGAAGAATGTGGTCAAGGCAAGAATGGTTGAATATATTCACCAAAACTGTTTAGAGAGAGCACTGCATAATTACACTTTAACCAGAACAGCTGAGAGGCAGAAGGTCCAAATGTTTCCTGAACCAATGTAGAGATTCAGTGTGTACATGTGTCTCTTCAGTCTTCCTTGCTTGGCTTGGGGAGGACATTAGAGAGCAGCCAGGATTCTTCTCGTATGCTAATAGAATGCTTGGGTTGTGTGTTTTTATATGTTTCATTCATATTCTTTACTTGTAACATTCACTGCAATGTTGGTATTAGCAGAGTACTTGCTTCTCAAAAGTACTCTGTATATATCAGGACCCATGGTTTTTATTTCAAACCTGCTGTGGATTGATGCTTTTGTAAAATATAATAAAAATGAATTCAGAAAAATGAAATAAAAGAAAGCAGAGACAAAATGCAAACCCCATTTTATTATTATTATTATTAATAATTAGTTTTAACATATATAAAACTAGTTTGTCAAATTGCTGTAAGCTTTTTCTCTTTTTTTAAAAATTTTATTGACATATAGTTGATTTACAGTGTTGTGACAATCTCTGCTGTACAGCAAAGTGACTCAGTTTTACATATATATACATTCTTTTTAAAATATTCTTTTCCATTATGGTTTATCCCAGGAGCCTGGATATAGTTCCCTGTGTTATACAGTAGGACCATGATGTTTATCCTTTCTAAATGTAATAGTTTGCATCTACCAACCCCAAATTCCCAGTCGGTCCCTCTCACTTTTCCCCCTCACCCTTGACAACCACAAGTCTGTTCTCTATGACTGTGAGTCTGTTTCTGTTTTGTAGATAGGTTCATTTGTGTCAGATTTTAGATTCCATATATAAGTGTTACCATATGATATTTGTCTTTCTCTTTCTGACTTACTTCACTTAGTCTGATAATCTCTAGGTCCATCCATGTTGCTGCAAATGGCATTA
>NW_006773948.1:0-355 GCF_000442215.2 Lipotes vexillifer | reverse complement strand
GGTTAAGCCCCCCCCTGCCAATGCAGGGGACACGGGTTCAAGCCCTCGTCCAGGAAGATCCCACATGCCATGGAGCAACTAAGCCCACGTGCCACAACTACTGAGCCTGCGCTCTACAGCCTGCAAGCCACAACAACTGAGCCCGCGTGCCTAGAGCCCGTGCACCGCAACAAAGAGTAGCCCCCACTCACCGCAACTAGAGAAAGCCCACACATAGCAACAAAGACAAAATGCAGCCAAAAATAAATAAATAAATTTATATTTAAAAAATCACAAAGTTAAGGTAAAAGAAATTAAGGGGCTTCCCTGGTGGCGCAGTGGTTGAGAGTCCGCCTGCTGATGCAGGGGACACGGG
>NW_006773947.1:4538901-4542586 GCF_000442215.2 Lipotes vexillifer | reverse complement strand
AGCACAGGCTCCGGACGCGCAGGCTCAGCGACCATGGCTCACGGGCCCAGCCGCCCCGCGGCACGTGGGATCTTTCCAGACCGGGGCACGAACCCCTGTCCCCTGCATCGGCAGGCGGACTCTCAACCACTGCGCTACCAGGGGAGCCCCCAGTTTTTATTTTTGCTAGTTCCTTATTTACATCCTAGGAATGTTTTGAAGACCAGTAAAATCATATATATGAAAAGTTGTCATAACTAAGATGTATTTTGCAAACACTAGTAGTTATAGTGTAAAAGAGAGAGGTGAGGTAGACTTGCCTTTGAGTCCTACTCCTGACACATTCTTTTAATGTTTTTTAAATTGTTATAATTAACATACAATATTATTTTAGTTCTGATACTTTCATGTGACCTTGAGCAAGTCACTTTGTAGCTTTGTGCCTCTGTTTTCTTAGCTATAAGTCAGTATGTAAGATTCACTGCATAAGGTTATTTTGAGGATGAGATGAGGTGGTACGTGGGGAAATACAAAATGCTGTACCAGGACGAGGTGTGATTACATTATTGCTCTCAGCTTAGATTTTCGTTCATTTTTCTTTAAGGAGATACTATAGGATAAGAGATGGAGTGATGAGTTCTCAAACTCACCAGGTCATTATTACTGCAGGTTGTAAGTCATATGGAGAAGTCTTTAACTCAGTAACAGTGATTAATGGCACTCCTGTTAACCCAAAAGCACTTCTCCAGTATTCACCCACATGTCCTGATGGCTCCGGAGAGAAGCTAGTGGTGCCAGGAATGGTAATGTTGATGACTGTGGGGCTGTGTGTCCCTAATGAAGCCTGTTTGGACTGTATTTTACTCTCCTCAACTCCTCCCCACAAAGCTGTCATCCCAGAGTCTCCCCTGGTCATCATATTAAAAGAGACTCATTCAACCAGCCTGTGGAGACTCAGGAATTTGCAGGAATTGGGAAGGAAAATCTTTGGCCCAGCACACTCCTCTCCTGGCCCAGTTCTGTGTTTTAGAATTGAGAAGTGATGAGGAGGGTTTGGAGTGAGTCCAGGACCTGACACTGAATGCACTGAAGGAGATGAATGAGTCCTGAGTGGGAGGCGTTGGGACCACTTGGCCTGGAGAGGAGAGGGCGGGGGCATGACTCAGTGTGGACGGAGGCTTCCAGGGGCCAGCTTTCCCCCAAGGCTGGGACGGGACAAAGGAACTCAAAGATTATGAGCAGCTTATAATCTTTGAGCTGCTTTGAGTAGCAAAGCAGCTCAAGGATTATGGTCATGGAGACCAAGGACCTCTCTGCCCACGGTGATGATTACTGCAAACACGTTTATGAAGGCTGTGCTAAGTTCCTCTCTAGAGATTTTGTAGAACAAGAACAGGTCTTTCTTAATCTAGAATATTACAGGTCATGCTCCCCTAGAGGCCGAGGCCTGGTTCAGATTTGAAGAAGGAAAAAAACAGATGAAATCATACCTTGCTTGTCAGCCCCTGTTTAGTAGGAGTTAGGGGGCGAGGGAAGGAGAGCTTGAGCATCCGAGCTGGCCTCCTTGTTCACCTCCCCGCCTCCCTTTGCCCTGGGAGGTGACCAGTGCACCCTGGTTGTCTGTCACAGCATTTGTCACACCGTGTTCTAGTTGTTGGCTGACTGACTTCCTCTCCTCAAAGGCAGAGCCTTGGTTTTAATCTCCGTGTCCTCAGCCCCTGGCACAAGGCCTGGCACATAGTAGGTCTCGACAAATACTTGCTGAATGAGAGCACTGATGAACGACTCCTTGACAGGCTGAGGTCAGGTCAACCGAAACCTCAACGCTAGGAGACACTGACAGAAAACCCCGTTTAAAAGCTGGTTGAGCCTTGGGCTTGAGCTCTGATGAACTGTTCACCATAAAATACTACGGAAGCCTGGGTCCAGATTTCAGCATTCATAGTGAGACTATTTTCAGCTTTCTCAGAGACAGCATCTGTAAATAATCAGGCAGAGTCTTTTATAAAACAACATAGAAAAACCTCAAAGACTATTCTAAGGCTGCAACATTTAAACAGGATTTTTAACCCATGGGGACGCCAAGATCAACATGGAGCTTCCTGCACATAAAAGCCTGGAATTTCATAGCAGTGTGAGGTCAAAAGCTATGATCGCCTCTCCCCCTGTCTAAATTATACACTGCTTAGCATTCATGTGAGCAGAGGGCCGGGGTGGGGACAGGCCTGTGGTTACGTAAGTCCCATACTGTCTTCTCTTCTCTTGTGATACAGTGTCCATGGTGACAGTGATGTGGGAGTCCAGGCTGGCTGGACCAATGAAGGCGGAAGGTCACTTGTAGGTCATGTCGTGATTGAAGTATTCAGTGTAATTTATAACCGGGCTTTCACTCTCCGTAGAAAAATGATCAGGGACATTTGTTGTATAATGTTTTCTCTCACTAGAAGATGCTGTCCTTAAAACGGAGTTTGGGGGCAGCTATAAAAGCCTATGTATAGAACATTCCAAAGTCACTTTCTTTTCCTTCCCAGTTGGAGGCAGGAGCAAGAGACCGTCTTCTAAGACGAGAGGGAAAAGATGGCGTTAAAGCTTGAAATCGAATGAACTCCTCAGCCTCTCAACCTGCATAACTGCCTCCTGGGCACTTCTTCCACTGCCCCTGAACCAGGGGCTACATCGCCCAGTCTGACGAAGGTGACCACAATTACAAACAAGGGAAAATCAGAACGACCCCAAACCGTCCTACCATTAGGCCAGCCCGTGAGTGTGTGTATGATGTGACAGCTGCCTAGCTTCTCAAGTTTCCTGAAAAGTCACTCACACGCACTGATCCTGAGTCAGCCTGTCTTGTTACCTGGGAAGGCCAACATTTGAACAACGATCATTACAACACTTGGTTGTTATACAATGTAAAAAAAAAATTTATAATCAAAAGGGTTTCTGAGGTTATTTTCTTTAAAAGTAAGAAGTTTATTTGGAAAAATTAGATATATTCATTTTAATCCTGTGTACTCTGGACTTGAGGGTAATTCATTTTTGTACTGCTAGTTAGCACAGTGTCTGGAAGATGGTCTAAGCCCAATAAATATTTTTTGAATGAATGGAGTGAGAATATTTACAGAGCAAAAGCCTCTGGGCTGGCTGGCTGTGAGTCCAGTGGTGTCTTCTTTCAGCAAACTCTGAAAAATGTGTATAAACAAAAAGATCAGAGTGGGAATTTTAAAAGAACATTTAGTATAATTTTCAATAATTTATACTTTTAACCTCATGAATACCACATCTAGAATTGTGTGTGAACACGCATACACCCCAACACTCCCATGTGTATATGCTTAGAATATAATACATAGATTGTGTATGTGTGCACATATAAATGCACTTTTAAAGCTATAGAAAATATAGATAAACCCATCTACAGCACATTCCAGGAATACAATTGGAAGGAGTAAAATTGGAAAAGATACAGGGAACGTTCACATTTTTACCTGATATATGTCTCATTTGTTGAAACCTTCTTATCATGAGTATTCGTTTATCTCCTGTTCTTAACACACGGTGTGGCCCTTAGCAAATATTCAGTCAGTGTTCAGCAAACATATAGGTGAATCAGTCAGTAGGGTGGCATAAAAATTATACTCAAACACCTGACTTTGAGCGAGGTAGGAGTGGGATGAGAATAAGGAAATTGAGCTGAAGGTCTAGGGAA
>NW_006773947.1:4514753-4538831 GCF_000442215.2 Lipotes vexillifer | reverse complement strand
GTCTGGGGAAAGAGAACATCATCTGGCTCTGTCGCTGGGAGAGGCCAGCAGAAATAAGGGAATAGTTGTGAGGCTACTGTTGCTAAACTGCGTATTTCCCACTTTTAGAAAGAATACTGCCCAAATTAGCCACCTAACTGCTGTTGGCAAATAGCACAGCGTTATGTATGGTAACATAGTGTCACACCGAGTTGTAGGTGTTCCTGTGGGTTTGTCTACTGCTTGCACAGAGGCCAGTAGCCTGGCAAGAAAGGCCACCAGCCCTGGCGACTTGCTCACCTGACAGGGCTGGACATGCATGGCGGTCTGAAAAGTCTTTGTACTCACAGCTGTGTTCAGGCCACAGCTGGTTTCCAGATCACCTGGAGAGCTAGTGAGACTGGGAGGGAGGCAGTAGTCCAGTGGCTCAACCACCAGTCATTCGACTGAATTGACCAGAAAAGCCAGTCCTACAACTTGATGTCCAGAATCTGACATGATGAATGAGAGCTTTTAACCCCAGTCTAGCTGACATGACCCAAATGCATGAAACCCCTTCTTGACCCCTCATTTAGGACATGAGTTGGCGATATTGAAAATGCTTGAATGGCAGCTTGGAGTCTACTTGAAGAAGCTGATAGAAAGATCCTCATGGCAGGAATGTCTGGATAAAAGTACCATCAGTAGGCAGTGGTGGGAATCACTTCAATATTTTAAGTGAAGAAAGTGCTGCTCGTTGGCAGTCTGGGTGGCAGGGTTGTTTTAAATGTGGCGACAGCCCAGACTTTCTGTGCCTTACTCATGCTGTGAAGTAGGTGATTTAAGCCACTGACTTCCTAAATTAAAGGCACAAAAAGGCAGACATATAATTCTTTTAATTACACCTCCAGATTCCGCCTACATTCCTTTGAGTCCCTCATGTTAGCCTCCTGCTTCATCGACCTCCCGGAAGAATACGAGCAATGGTGAAGGTGGAGGATCTGGAAAAGGAGAAAAGACCTTAATTCTTTGGCTTTCACTGTAGCCTTTCTCAGAAAAATAAAGGCACCATCTTTGGAAGTCTTGAAAATATGATTTCTGCCGATAGCAGAGAATAGTAAAGCCCTTCGAGGTAGAAGTGAGTCGTACCTTTCTACATTTTTCAGCATCTGCTCGCTGCCATATTAATAAAACATATTTGGTTTATATCACCAGGCAAGAAGGTTCAATTTCCTCTTGTATTTCTATTAAAGTATATGCTCATTACCTTAATATGTGGCTTTCGTAACTCAGCATTAGAGACAGGCTTCATTTTCAGAAGATACGTAGCCCTGTGCAATTTAAAGCTCCGTATGCAGCCATTTAACTATTTTACTTAAAAGAATTAGTTTAAGTAGGTGCTTATAAAGCTACATGACTTTTTCCCTGCTAGATTACATGAGAAACTGAATTTTGGAATGAAGCAGTTGAGTTTCTCTTGTGCTCTCTCTCACCTCCTCTCTCCTTTGTAAGCTGAGAAAAGCCCCTCCATAATTCCATGGTCATTAAACTAGCCTAACCTCACCCACCCCAATTCCCAGCAGTTACTCTTGATTTCAGCTAAGTCTTTGACCACGTAACCCTTTGAATGATATTCTAAGAATGTCCATGTTATGGTAAAATAGGGCCACAGTCTTTACTGGGGTTTCCCAGGGAAAGGCAAGGCAGGACAGGGTAAATGGTTTAGGATTAGCCAGTTTAATAATTTTGGAGGGCTTTGGACCATACAGTGTTCTCAGGTGTTTAGTACCCGGCCTGGAGTGACTAAGGCAGAGGAATATTGCCTCCTGGGGTATACGGACCAGACAGAGGAGCTGTGGCTCTGGATTAGTTTGCTTGTCAAAGACCTGCTCCAGCCTGGGTCCTTTGCCATTTCCAAGGATTGTCTGTCTTCTGGAGGAAGCAGTCCCTCTCCAGCCAGAAAGATTTTTTTAAGATGTCAAAACATCATAATATACAGAAAATTAAAAATACATACAGTACAAATGAGTTTAACATATTTGTCTGAATCTTTCTTAGTTACCTCTTGTGGAGTTGCACAGTCATTTGCCAAGTATGTTCTAGAAGTAATTTGTCTTCAATGGTACATGATTTTGAATGCATGGTACAGTATTTCTTTTTTATTTTAAATAAATTTATTTATTTAATTTATTTATTTTTGGCTGTGTTGGGTCTTCGTTGCTGTGCACGGGCTTTCTCTAGTTGCGGCGAGCGGGGGCTACTCTTCATTGCGGTGTGCGGGCTTCTCATTGCGGTGGCTTCTCTAGTTGTGGAGCACGGGCTCTAGGCATGCGGGCTTCAGTAGTTGTGGCACGCGGGCTCAGTAGCTGTGGCTCACGGGCTCTAGAGCACAGGCTCAGTAGTTGTGGCGCACGGGCTTAGTTGCTCCGTGACATGTGGGATCTTCCCAGACCAGGGATTGAACCCGTGTCCCCTGCATTGGCAGGCAGATTCTCAACCACTGCGCCACCAGGGAAGCCCCCTGCTACAGTATTTCTACAGTCCTCAAGTTATCATCCAATAAGGAGTTTAACCTCTACTGGACAGATGGAGGGGGGAATCAAGAACCCCCCTCTCCTCACCCAAAAACATTTTGAGGGCTGTTTATAGATTTTTAGACTTTTTTTCTCTTTCTGTTGTATTTCTGCAAAAGAGATTAAGCCTATGTAGATTTTGTTGCTTGGCGAAACTTAATGAGGCTTTTCCCCTTGTTAGTGTACTTGGAAATACTGAGGAATCGTTCCAATTTGCCATAATTTCTCAGACACCCGCTGGCAGCTAGCCATAGGAAAATGTTTCCCTGTTCTAAGACTGAAGCAACTCTGGGGCTGAAATTTCATTTTGGTGAGACACACTTTCATAAATGGTCATCAAACATTTTATTATTTCATGTTTGGCTGATTTACTAGCTATCTATTACTGTAAAACGAACCACTCTAAAACTCTGTGGCTTAAAGTTCTTCTTCTTCTGTCTCTGATCCTGTGAGTCAGGACTTTAGACAGGGCAGCAGGTATAGCTCACCTCTGCACCACCATCGTAGGGTCTCAGCTGGGGTGATGGGAATAGCTGAGAGCTGGGCAGCCTGGGGGCAGCTGGGCAACTCTCTCTCCTCATATGACCTCCCCTGGTGAGCAGCTTGGGCTTCCTTACAGAATGGCAGCCTCAGGGTAGTCAGACTTCTTATGTGGTGTCTCAGGGCTCCAAAAACAAGTCTTCCAAGAGTCAGAGAGTAGAAGCTCATAGTCTCTTAAGGCTTGGAAATTGACATGGCAGACAGCTTCCTTTCTGCCATATTCTGATGGTTAAGTTTTCACAGAGACACCCCCAATCCCACCCTGCAGACTCAAGGATAAGGAACATAAATTATACCTGTCAGTGGGAGGAATAGCAAAGAAGCTGTGGTCATCTTTAATCTACCACAGGTGGTAAATCAAAAATCCCCCCTGCCCCGCCATTTACCGTATCTACAAAAAGGTGATTATTTCTTTTTTTAAAAAATAAATTTATTTATATATTTATTTTTGGCTGTGTTGGGTCTTTGTTGCTGTGCGTGGGCTTCCTCTAGTTGTGGTGAGCGGGGATTACTCTTCGTCGCAGTGCACAGGCTTCTTATTGCGGTGGCTTCTCTTGTTGCAGAGCACAGGCTCTAGGCGTGTGGGCTTCAGTGGTTGTGGCACGCGGGCTCAGTAGTTGTGGCTTGCAGGCTCTAGAGCACAGGCTCAGTAGTTGTGGCGCACGGACTTTGTTGCTCTGCGGCATGTGGGATCTTCCCTGACCAGGGATAGAACCCGTGTCCCCTGCATTGGCATGTGGATTATTAACCACTGCGCCACCAGGGAAGCCCAAAAGGAGATTAATTCTATCTCACTCTGTGCCTGCCTTAAAAAGATAGATATTCAATGCACTTGATTTCAGAGTTCTTTCTACATAAAGATTACTGACCGCAAATGTTTTGATGGAAAAATTTTGATCTCACATTCAAATTATGACTTCATAATTATCTAAAACATATGCATGCATGTATGCAGATATTCAAATGTATATCCTTAAATGTATTAGATATTTTCCAAAGAATATTGAGATGTATTATCTGTTCCCTGCATCAGCTCTTAGGTATTATTATCTTCACTTTGTGGTTGAGGAAGCTGAGGCTCTGAGTGGTTAAGTGTCCCAGATCCCAAAGCTACTAATGGTGGAAGAGGCAGGACCAGAATTCGGTTAGCTGCATACTTTCACTGATGGCTTCCTTGAATTCCGTAATAGAGGTAGAAGGAAGCTACAGACTATGGTAAGGACATTTTTTTTTTATTAATCTTCATTGGAGTATAATTGCTTTACAATGTTGTGTTAGTTTCTGCTGTACAACAAAGTGAATCAGCCATATGTATATACATAGCCCCATGTCCCCTCCCTCTTAAGCCTCCCTCCCACCCTCCCTATCACACCCCTCTAGGTCGTCACAAAACATCAGCTGATCTCCCTGTGCTATGCAGCAGCTTCCCACTAGCCATCCATTTTACGTTTGGTAGTGTATATATGTCAACGCTACTCTCTCACTTCGTCTCAGCTTCCCTTTCACCCCCTGTGTTGTCAAGTCCATTCTCTACTTCTGCATCTTTATTCCTGCCCTGCCACTAGGTTCATCAGTATATGGTAAGGACTTTTAATAGGTATATATCATCATTTTGGATGTTTATCTCCTAAAATGAAGAGAAGATCCTTCGCTTCAAGCAAATACTTGGTACTTACATGGCTCTTCTACTTACAAAGTATTTTCACACCCATTTTTTTACTTTGTTCTACATGCTGATCTCATGAGAGAGGTAATACTAATAGCACCATTTTTCTGATGAGGAAACAGAAGTACAGAGAGGTTAAGTAAACTGTCTGTGGGTCAGACAAACTGGTAGAGCTGGTGCCCAAGCCCAGAATTTTAAACTCTGAATACTGTGATTTATCCCTCTCTGATCCCCACTCTGCAACCCCAGGTTCCTTGGCTTTGGAAGGCTCGGAACAGCACATAAACGGCCGAATTGTCTAGGGTGGCACCATCCTCTTCAGGGAGAAAAATGGGTGGCCTCAGAAAACTGAGTCACGCAAAGTGGTTAGAGAAAGGCAAAAGGATCAGGGCAGTGCCAGCACCATTAGAGGAAACGGGGAACACTAATTGTAGGCAGTTTCAGCTTGTCTCCAGAAAGAACTTATACTGTTAACGATTTCTGCTGTTGCATGTGAAATCAGTTGCTATAGCAATGACCAATGTTTCTTGGAACTTGCTGACAGCAACAGGCCTTAGGAGTAAAATCTCTCCTCTGTTAATCATGCTTCTGAGGCTGATAGTAATGAACTTGGCTCACCATTTCAGCACCTCCACCATGTTTTCTTCCTACCATCATCTCCTCCTGGCCAGAGGGTAGGGCAAGACTCTGCTCACGTCACTTGGTTGACATGTTGACAGTGGCCCTGGGAACGTGGCTCATCTGTGGTTATGTTCTGGGGAAGGGGAGCCAGGCTGATGGCGAGAAGGACAAGGCAGGGGTTTGGAATCTGGGTTTGAACCTGTGTCGCTGAATATTTGGGTAGAGCCAATATCTCACATACATCTATAGATGTCACAGAGAGACTAGGGAATAAGTGAAACAGCATTAAGAAACACCTCCCCTTTTCCATTTAGATGTGAGCAGCGTGTCTGAATGTTGACTGAAGCTAAGGACATGTTTCCTAGCTCCCCATCCCTTCGCCGCTGCCACCCTCACCCTCTTTCTGTTTTCAAGCTCCTTCTTGTGTTGGGACCTTTGCATTAGCTATTCCTTCTCCCCAGTGTTCTTGGTATGACTGGTTTCTTGTCATTCAATCTCCACTTAATAATCACCTTGATAATAATCACTTAATAATCTCCTCTTAATAATCACTTCCTTGAGGACCCAAGCTCAAAGCAGCCACGTGGATTCTCTGCATAGTGCTGATCAATATCTGATATTTTCATGTTCCTTTTTAAAAACATTTTTATTGAAGTATAGTTGATTTACAATATCCTGTAAGTTTCAGGTGTATAGCACAACCATTCAGTCATACATATATATATCTGTATATATTGATATATTCTTTTTCAGATTCTTTTCCCTTATAGGTTATTACATAATATTGAGTATAGTTCCCTGTGCTATACAGTAGGTCCTTGTTGGTTATCTATTTTATACATAGTAGTGTGTATATGTTAATCCCAACCTCCTAATTTATCCTTCCCCCACCTCCTTTCCCCTTTGGTAATCATAAGTTTGTTTTCTGTGTCTGTGAGTCTCTTTCTGTTTTGGAAATAAGTTCATTTGTGTCTTTTTTTCCTTTTAGATTCCACATATAAGTGATATCATGTGATACTTGTCTTTCTCTGTTTGGCTTACTTCACTTAGTATGATAATCTCTAGGTCCATCCATGTTCCTGCAAAATGACATTATTTCATTCTTTTTTATGGCTGAGTAGTATTCCACTGTATATATTTCATGTTCCTTTACTTGTTTATTTTATGCCTCTTCCCCACCCCTTTATGCTCAGCTCAGAGGCAGGTTCATGGGAGCAGGGGCTTTGTCTGGGTTGGTTACTGTAACCCTTAGAATAATGCCTGGCCTGGGTGCTCAACAGTACATGTGAAATGAATGAACCTAGCTCCTGCCATTCTTTAAACCTGGCACACTCTCCCTCACATCCATGCCCTTGCACCTGCTGGGCCCCCTACCTGGAATGCCTTTTCCCTCCCTCCTTCCTTTTCTACCTCCCCCTGATTAGCCAAACGTCATCTCATGCTGTCGAGAATGCAGGGTGAGACAAGTCTTCTAACTTTAATGTTATTCTTAGTTTAAAAAACTTTCAGTACAGAGACGTATCAGAACTTGATCTTCCCTAGAGCTGGAGCTTCCCATGACCCTCTCTGAAAGAGAAGCCTGTGAACAGTGTTCCTGCTGTGTGAGGGGGCACAGCTGGGCGGGGAAGAGTCCCAAAGCTTCGTTACCTCCCTGCTCATAAGGAAAGCCATTCCCTATTGGAAAGGAGGAGGCACAGAAGACACTTAAAGTGAGTGGTGGAATTTCTCTAGGATATTGTAATAAGACATTTAATCAAAATATTGAGGGAGTAGTTAGAGAGACCCACAACTCATAGATATCATGGCGGTCACTCTTCCTTTACTCTCTTTTCAACCTCTGAGTGGATTCATTTTTCTTTTTTTTCCTTTCTTCCCAATCTCCTAAAACCCAGTCCTGTTTCATGTTTCAGTCACCTACCATAGCCAGCATGTGATAAGTACCTCACTCCATGTTCCTGGCTGGCCTTTACTATTTTCAGTTGGCTTTTGCTTTTTGATGAAACAATTCCCAGATTTGACTTTTTTGTGGGTCAAAACCATAACAGGTCAGGTTTGAATTTTGATCTGTTAGATATTTATGTCTCTTTAAGAAGAAAATAAGAACTGGATAATCCAGAAAAAGGTTTAAATGTCACCTGTCTATCCCATAAATATCTCACCCACATCTACTAGTGTAATGATAACTCATTTGAGGGCAGTGAAATTCAGTAGCCTGACCAGGAACTAGTGCTATTGACTATCGTTTCTTATTTATTTTTCTTCATTCCAGCTTACTATAAGCCTAACATATTCAACACCAGAGTACTGAGTAGTTGAAGAAAGACAGACGTGAATTACAATGTAATTAGGTTCATATGTCACTGTGACAGGCAACTGAATAAATCTCCATGTTATTGCACATGTAGCCAGAAAAGCTCTGCTATTTATTCTGTTTCTCTTAGTTCCTGAAGAGTCAATTCCTTTTCTGTGGTGACACATAACCTGCTTGCCAGTGTCTTGTAGAAACTTCTAGAGTCTAAATCCAAAAGCCTTTAAATTTCAAAGAGGTCATCAGATAAGACATACCAGTGTACAAACAAGACAAGAAAGGCAACTTTTACAAATGAGTCACGTCAATGGGTATCTATTATAGAAGATACAAAGATTAGTATAAGAGAGTTGAACAAATAATTATAATTCAGTTAGCCACAAAAATAAGAGCATGTTGTTGTGTAGAATGACTGGATGGTGCAGAGAAGGTCTGGAGTCAGGATGGTAAGGAATTAAGCCTAACTTCGGGTCTGGAGAGTGGAATTTCCATCCAGGATGGGTTATCTTTGTAAGGATTAAGGTATATCTTATCCCTAGATCTGGGAGAACACAACAGATATGAGGAACAGGCAGCAGTAACTGAAGATAGAAAATCTAGGTCGGTGCCCTCATTCTGCATTTGCTAGTTTTTAACTTTGGGTTGGTTATATAGCTTTATGGCGCCTTAGTTGCCTCATCTAAAAATTGGAGATGGCAATAATTCCTAGGCCACATAGAGTTGTTGCTATGATCAAGTGAAATAATGAATATATAGGTGTTAATGAACTGTAAAACTTCATGCAAATGTTTATTGTTCTCACCTTGTATGTAATTCTAGAGGAATGATCATAAGTAATGGCTTCATTCCAAGGTTGCACAAATGCATTTTGAATTCAACCTTTAAAATCAAGGCTACTCCCTTGTCTTTGTGACAGTAGCTTTATTAGGTGCAGAAAAGCAGTGAAATAATTCAAGTGAAATAGTCTGTGCTCAGATAAGGAAACAGTTCCTGCATCCCCTCTTAACTACACAGACATTATATGTGTTCACTGTGGCCCACAGGCTCGGTGTCTGGGACCAAGACTGTTTGGTGGTCAGAGTCCCAGGTCTGTCCTTGAGTAAATCGTCCACCTCTGGGCCTCCATTTGCCAACTTCAGATTAAGAAATCAGACAAGTTGATAAGTAAGGACTCTTTTATCTTTAAAGATCATGTGTGCATAGGAGTTTGGTTTTTGTTTGCTTGTTTTGTTTTGCTTTTGCTTACTTTCTTTACCAGTTTGCAAGTTGTCTCTGGAGCATTAAATTTTATAGTATTGTAAATTCACATGCAGTTGTAAGAAGTAATAGAAAGTGATTCTCTGTACACTTTCCCCAGTTTCCCCCAATGGTAACATCTTACAGAACTATAGTACAATAGCACAAGTGGAGTGTTGGCATCGGTAGAGTCAAGATACAGAAAATGTCCATTATCACAGGTTTCCACATTTCTCTTAGATAGATACACCAACTTCCCTCCCCTCCACCTTGTCCTTAATCCCCACCAACCACTAATCTGCTGTCCATTTCTATGACTTTTCATTTCAAGGATGTTATATAAACAGAATTATACAATGTATACCCTTTTTTCCCCCCGTGAGCATAATTCCCTGGAGCTTCATCAAGATTGTTGCATGTAATGCAAATCTAAACTACAGTGAGGTATCACCTCACACCAGTCAGAATGGCTATCATCAAAAAGTCTACAAATAATAAATGCTGGAGAGGGTGTGGAGAAAAGGGAACCTTCCTATACCGTTGGGGGGAATGTAAATTGGTACAGCTACTGTGAACAGTATGGAGGTTCCTTAAAAAACTAAAAATAGAATTAACATATGACCCAACAATCCTGCTCCTGGGCACATATATGGAAAAGACAAGAACTCTAGTTTGAAAAGATACATGTACCCCAAAGTTCATAGCAGCAATATTTATAATAGCCAAGACATGGAAGCAACCTAAATGTCCATCGGCAGATGAATGGGTAAAGAAGGTGTGGCATATGTATACAGTGGAATACTACTCAGCCATAGAAAAGAATGAAATAATTCCATTTGCAGCAACATGGATGGACCTAGAGATTATCAAACTAAGTGAAGTAAGACAGACAAAGAAAGAAATATTATATGATATCACTTATGTGGAATCTTTAAAAAGTGATACAAATGAAATAGATTCATAGACATAGAAAATAAACTTATGGTTACCAAAGGGGAAAGGGGGGGGATAAACTGTGAATTTGGATTAACAAATACACACTACTACATATAAAATAGATAACCAACAAGGACCTACTGTATAGTACAGGAAACTGTATTCAATATCTTATAATAACCTATAATGAAGGAGAATCTAAAAAAAGAATATATATATATATAACTGAATCACTTTGCTGTATACCTTAAACATTGTAAATCAACTATAATTGATTTAAAAAATAAAAATAATAATTTTTTTTCAATTAAAAAAAAAGATTGTTGCATATATCAGTACTTCATTCCTTTTTATTGGTGAGTAGTATTCCATGAGATGGATACATCACAATTTGTTCACCATTCATCCATTGAAGGACATCTGGGTTGTCTTCAGTTTGGGGCTCTTGTGAATAAAGCTGCTATAAACATTCGTATACAGATTTTTGTATGAACCCACATCTTCCTTTCTCTGGGGTAAATGCCCAGGAGTGCCATTGCATATAGTAGTTGGATGTTTCATTGTTTAAGAAACTGCCAAACTGTTTTCCAGTGGCTGTACCATTTTACATTCCCACCATAGTGTATGAGTGATCTACTTTCTCCACATCGTCACCAGCATTTGGAGATGTCACTATTTTTTATTTTAGCTATTCTGATAGGTGTGTTGTGGTATATAATTGTGGTTTTAATTTATATTACTCTCATGACTAATGATGTTGGATATCTTTTCATGTGATTATTTGCCATCTGTCTGTCTTCTTTGGTGAAATGTCTCTTCATGTCTTTCACCCATGTTCTAATTGGATCATTCACTTTTCTGCTGTTGAGTTTTTGCAAGTTCTTTATATTCCCTATTAGTTCCTTGTTGGAGATATGGTATGCAAATATTTTCTTCCACCCTGTAACTTGTCTTTTCAACCCTTTAACAAGACATTTTTCCAGAGGCAAAGCTTTTAATTTAGACAAAGTTCAATTATCAATTTTTCCTTTTTATGTATTGTGGTTTTGGTGTCAAATCTAAGAACTTTTTGCCTATCTGGTGATCCTAAAGATGTTCTTCAAATTTTTTCCTAAAAGTTTAATGTTTTATATTTAAGTCTGTGATCCATTTTGAGTTAAATTTCATACAAGGTATGAGAATTGTCTGTGGATACTCCAGCACCATTTGTTGAAAATGCTGTCTTTCCTCCACTGCATGGCTTTTGCACCATTGTCAAAAATTTTTGCTTCACCATCAAACATAATTTAGACAACTCAAGAGGAAGAGAAAAATTGATTGCACTTACATATATTTTTGTTTATTCTTTTTTCCTTTTTAGACATTCCAGGTCTCTTCTGTTTATTTTTCTGTTTGGAAAATTATTTAGTTATTCTTTCTGAGTAGGTCCGCTAGCTACAACTCATCTTAGTTTTCCATCCTCTAAGAATGTCTTCATTTCCCCCTTTATTCCAGAAGGATATTTTTGCTAGATATAGGATTCTGGGTTAGTTGTTTTATTTGTTTGTGTGTTTTTTTTCCACATTTGAAAAATATTGTTTCCACTTCCAATTTTTCTGATGAGAAAGCCACTGTTGTTTGAATTGTTTTTCCCCCACAAGTAAAATGTTGTTTCTCTCTTGCCGCCTTCAAATTTTTTTCTCTGTCTTTAGCTTTCAGAAGTTTAATTATGATGTGTCTTGGCACGAATTTCTTTGGCTTTACCCTGTTTGGGGCTCATTCAGCTTCTGAATCTGTAGGTTTATGTCTCTTGCCAAATTTGAGAAGTTTTCACAGCTATTTCTTCAAGTACTCTTCCACCTCCTCTCTCTTCTCTCCTTTCAAAACTCTGATGATATGAGTGTTAGATTTGTTTTGTTTTGGTCCCACAGGTCCCTGAGTCTCATCTTGTTTTCAATCTATTTTCTTTTTGTTGTCCAGATAAAATACTATTCTACTTTCCAGTTCACTGGTTCTTTCCTCTGTTCCCTCCATTCGCTGTTGAGCCCTTCCAATCAGCTTTTTGTTTTGGTTACTGTGTTCTTTTTATTCTAAATTTCCATTTGACTCCTTTTTTTTTTTAGGTCATCTGTTTCTTCGCTGAGACTTTCCATTTCCTTTCTGAGGTTTTCTATCTTTTTCATTTGTTTGAAACATTCATAATTGCCCATTGAAGCAAGTTTTCATGACTGCTTTAAAATTCTTGGCAAGGAATCCTAAACTGTGTTTCTGGGTATTGGTATCTATCGATTGTCCTTTTATTATTGAGTTTGAGATTTTTTAGCTTCTTGGTATGACAGTGATTTCACATGAAACTGGGATATTTTCATATTATTTTATGAGACTCTGGGTCTTACTGAAATCCGTTTTTAGCTGGCTCTCTCTGACAGGGAAGGGGTGGGCACCACCTCACCGCTTAGGTGGGGGCAGAAATCCAGGTCCCCCACTCAGCCTCCATTGACACTTGAGGGGTGACATTTTGTTCATTATCCTCATAGCTCATTACAAAGCATCAATCCTGGGCAGGGGTGGAAGTTCCAGCTCTCTCCATGGTCTCCTCTGACCCCACAGTGGGGTGGCCTTGTTATCACTAGGCAATGGTGAGAGTCCTGATTCTCCAGTGGGCATTCTCTGACACCACTCCAGAGGGGTGTTGGGGCACCTCATGGTGGGGAAGTCTAGGCTCCCCACCTGGGCTTGGCTGGCATGGGTAGAGGTAGGGCCACCATTTTTGTGTGTGTGGTATTTGGCTGGAGCACAGCTATTGTTATTAAATGTCTGCGGTCTTGCTAGGCTGCCCCTTTCCTTGAGAGAGCAGGCTCTTGTTGGGACCTTTTTCATCTGTGCCCTTTGGTGTTTCTAACTTTGGTTAGAGTTGCTGGCTTCAATTCTAACTATGGGGCATGTGAAACAAAAAGAAAGAACAACTCACCACCATGTTGTGCCATGGGTCCTGAGATCCCTATAGCTAGTCTGCCTTCTTTTCTCCACCTATCAGAGTCTTCTTAAATTTGTTTTAAGTCTAATGTCCAGGGTTTTAGTTATACTTAACAGGAGAGATGGGAGAAAGTGTGTCCACTTCATCCTCCTGGAAGCAGGAGTCCTAAGCTTTAATTTTTAGTCCGCTTGGTTTTCCAAGCTCAGTATTTTATGCACATGCAGCATCACTTAACAAACCAAAAGGGCACCAAACCACCTGCAGGAAACATTTGTTTCTAGGATTTCTGTAAGAAGAAAAGTGTCTACCATGTGCTTGGCACTTTACGCATACTTTCACTTTATCCTCAGAATAACACTACAGGGAGGGTATTATTAACCCTGACTTACCGAGGTGAGAGATGAAGTTCAGAGAAATTAAGTAACTTGTTCCAGATCACACAGCTAATAATTGGCAGAGCCAGGATTTGAGGCCAGTTTTGCCCACATTTTTCTCCCACCACAGGCCTCGGTCAGCTTGTGAGCTCACTGACACAGAGATGATCTTTCCTGCTTCTTTTGTGTGCCCATGCCTCGTAAATCCCATGCAACTCCAAATCAGTTAGGTGAAGCCTATTCAGATATGTGTGGTTATGTGTATAAATGTAGATATAACTGCATCAACAGGGAGGAGTCCTCTACTTATAGGAGGTGATTAATAAATACCTATAGGATCAAATTAGTGAGATTCCACAATGCTAACATGTTCCAGTATTGCTATGTTAAGTGTGCCATGGTATAATAGACAGATTCCAGTAGTAAATAAATACCTACAGAATAATAAGTAAAGCAACTCATCAACACTCTTTATAGGAATGCTTGCATTTTGGAGAGAAGGAGACATTTCTTTTAGAGCCTAAAACATTTGTCTGCATGCAGAATATGCAGATAATATTCTTTCAGTTGTGAAAAAGCATTGACTTTGTTTAAGGTTAATAAACTGGTCATAATTATGGAACACAGTCCTTTCTGAGTCAGGCATTTCAACCCCTGTTTTCGTGTGAAATAAGTTGTAGCAAAATTATTTCCTAAGGAGCCCCATACACACTAATGAGTTTAGACCTATTTTGTGTCTCTGAAATTCAACTTACATAAGCTTAAATCTCTTTCCTTCTTTTTTGCTTTCCCCATTTTTTTCTTTTTCTCGATATTTGGCAATACTTGAATTCCTTGGAGAGTTTCAACTTTGAGACAGCTATGAATAATTCAAGTTTAATCCTGCATTCATTCCTTTCCACGTTCAAAATCTGACATCTTTTTTTTTTCCTGTTTGTGAACTACAGGAGTTTTTAGTACAAGATAGTGATTGAAAAGAAAGACTGCTAAAGGAAGTGCAGTGTGTGATGTGTTATTTATTTATTGAAAACACAGTTGGATTACATGTGTGATATGAATGTTTCTGTTTCTCAGATTTTAATAAGACTTGATTCTTATGGAGTTAGAGGAAGAGACTGACATTTGCTGTAATCCTATTAGGGGCCAGGCACTGTGCTGACCTTTTATTAGTCTCTCAGTGACCATTATCCTGGTTCTCAGGCCTTAAGACTCAGACTGAAGCTAAACCATCAGCATTCCTGGGTCTCCAGCTTGTCAACCGCAGCTCTTGGGGCTTTTCAGCCTCCACAAGTGCATGAACCAATTCCTATGCATCCTATTGGCTCTGTTTTTCTGGGGAACCCTGCCTAACACACTCCATTTCTGACTAAGACTTCTAGACACCTTTTCGTCTCTGAGCTTTTTCATACTTTAGGTCCCTGAAGACATCACAAGGAATGCCTTTGAAATGGGGTTTGGATGGACTCCCCTCTCAGGTAATTGTGGTCCTGCCACAGGAAGGGCAGCCTTGGGAGTACAGGCACCTTAATATAAGGTGCTCACTGTTAACTCACATTGTCCAATCATCTCAGGGGGGTCTGGGGTCAGTCTGCTCAGGGTACTGGACAGATGGCTAAAGCTGAACTTGGGGTCTAGAGCCCAGCCCTGAGTGGGGAAATGATTACCCAAAGAGACAAGAGAAAAATGAACCAAAGAGGGTTGCAAGCCAGTCCTAGAGAGCACTGAGCGCCAGGCCACTGTCCCATGCCAGTCCAAGGGGCAAGCAGGGAGCCAGAGAGGAGGGCAAAGTCAAAGATTCAGAAGCCCAGCAGAGGTAGCCAGGAGAACAGGATGGGATGGGGTGAAAGAGAGATGCAGATGTGAAGGTAGACCAGAAGTCTCCACTGTTGCAATCTGTGACTCTTTTCTATGGCTGCCTGTCATGTGGCCATGAATGAATGGATCCGCCTGGTTGAAAGGCCTGTGCAGTGGTAGCTAATTTTCATTCAGTTTATACAGCCCCATCCTTAGTCCCACTTTAAATCAATATGTGGCTCCATCCTGTCTTTTGAATATTTTGTTTCATTTAGGAGCACAAGTTCATGACTTGGTCAAAAGAAGCCTTGGTTTACAACACCATAATCCAGTTCCCCATAAATTTCTATCACACTGATAATATCTTTAAACATATGAAATGGCACTTTGAGATTCTTGGAGATTATTAGAGTAAATTTTAATTCATTTTAGTGTCTTGTAAACAGCAGGCAGAGGAATGATATTCTTGTTTATTCACTTGCTTTTCTTTCTTTCTTTTTTTTTTTTTTTGCTACATTTTTCCAAACTTTGAAAAACAATTGCTAATAAACAAACAAAGCCACAGGAATTATTCCAGTTCAAGGGAATGAACAGATTTCAAGGGATCAAAAGAAGTCACCGACGTTCAGCTAGCAGTGCTTTCATTACTGTATTACACAAGCACATTGGTGCTGCTATGTGTGAAGCTGAAGACATCACAGTTTCCATTTCATGCTTAATCTTCATGCGGTTTTGCTATTCTCATTTTACCTAAAATAAGTTAAAAAAATAAACGAACTAGAAATACATTTGGGGAAAAAGGGAAAATGACCTGGGCTGGATCTTGGGGTTCTTCCAATTCCAGAGCAGCAAAAGAAAACCTCTTCCCACCCCCTTTTTTTAATACTATAGGAATGTGAGAACGACAGGTCAGCCAACCCTGCACCATGTTTACCTGGCTTCAGGTGAATCAGAAGGCTGCCCAATGACTGGGTGGTGAAATTGGCACTGTGGACATTTTAGATTTGAAAGGATAACTATCCTCTTACCTTTGGCCAAACTGGATAATTTCCTCAGCTCATCATTTTGGTTAGCTAATGGAAATACAACTGTAATCATCAACTCCATTTATCTTTTCTTTTTTTTTTTTTTTTTTTGCGGTCCGTGGGCCTCTCACTGCTGTGGCCTCTCCCATTGCGGAGCACAGGCTCCGGACGCACAGGCTCAGCGGCCATGGCTCACGGGCCCAGCCGCTCCACGGCATGTGGGATCTTTCCAGACCGGGGCACGAACCCGCATCCCCTTCATCGGCAGACAGACTCTCAACCACTGCGTCACCAGGGAAGCCCATTTATCTTTTTGATAGAGATTTCCAAAATAAATTAGATGGATGTGTTTTCAGTTAAAACTGTCTTTTCAGAAGGTTGGACAGTAAATCATCACTGATAATAAAACAAATACCACCAACAAAACACTCTTTGCTTAATATACTGTTCTTTAGTGCCTCTATGCAAGTGTGTATAGTGTTAGCACACCCAGTGCTGTCTGTGTTCTGTGTATTCAAGGGTGGGGCAGGTGGGTGCTGCTAGCCTGAATTTTCCCACTCTGGGCATCAGAATCTTGTCTTTTATGGTCACCTGTGTTCAAATCTATTTATAACAACCCCTGAAAGTTGTTTGGTTTGTTTGTGTGTTTTTGTCTTGTTTTTTAACGCAGGGTCTGTACAAGACAACAAAAGGATTTCTCGGGAGTGGTTAAAATCACACTCTGTGATAAGTGAAGACCTTACACAATTTGCCACTCATGTGTATATACAACAAACCACACAGAAGATAAAGTGGGGTTTGCTATTAGTTACCAGTTCCACTCATTAAGGACCTGGTTGCCCTTAGGCAGTGGCTCTGGTCCAGGCTGAGTCCTTCTTTTTTTTTAATATAAATTCATTCATTTATTTATTTATGGCTGCGTTGGGTCTTCGTTGCTGTGCGCAGGCTTTCTCTAGCTGTGGCAAGTGGGGGCTACTCTTTGTTGTGGTGCACAGGCTTCTCATTGTGGTAGCTTCTCTTGTTGCAGAGCACGGGCTCTAGGTGTGCAGGCTTCAGTAGTTGTGGCTTGCAGACTCCAGAGCGCAGGCTCAGTAGTTGTGCCACATGGGCTCTAGAGGACAGGTTCAGTAGTTGTGGTGCACGGGCTTAGTTGCTCTGGGGCATGTGGGATCTTCCTGGACCAGGTCTCGAACCTGTGTCCCCTGCATTGGCAGGTGGATTCTTAACCACTGCACCACTAGGGAAGTCCCAGGCTGAGTCCTTCTATCATTATTGTGTCATCCCTGATCTAGTTTGTACTTCTTACTTTCAAAAGGTCTCTCCTAAGCTGGTCATACATAGCTCTCAGTCTTTGTTTCCTAAAGCCTAGGAACCAAGTATTTCAAAGTCCTCTCAGTAGGATTACCATTCTTTTGAGTGCCAAGACTATAGATGGAAAGTTGAAAAAACCCCGTTTGAAGGGCAAAGTAAATTAACCCTTGAAGGAGAAGTGAATCCAGATGGCTCACTGTCAGGAACAGGGGCACCGTCAGACACTTCCTGTGAAACAATTAGATGCTCTCCCAAAGTGGTCACTCAGGCCATGGTTGATTAGTCACTTTCTGCCTGATTTATGTGCTTCTAGCTTTTGTGCACATGACTCACCCTCCAAGAGGCTCCCAAACATACATGTGAAGGCAAAGAACAAACTATTACTGCTGCCCAAGGCGGAGGAGTGGGATCGTTATACCAGTCATGGAGATAGCCCTAATTCACCTACCACTAAGACCCTTATTATGTGAAGATTGAACATCTCACAAGGCAAGACTTCTCCTGGATCTTTTAGATCTCTGCAGTAAAGGAGTCATGAGAAGTCACCTTCTCGCCTCACTTCTGGTAGCCTTTGTATTGTTTGGCCATGGTTAACTGTCATAAATACCCTCTTTTGTACTGTTACGTTACAGTTTTGCTCTACCATGGTCTGCTAGGGTATAATTCTACGTAGAATAGAACTACAGAGTCACACAAATGAGAGCCGGAAGGGGTTCGGAAGGTTGTTGAATGTACCCAAACCCTCGTTTTACAGGTGAGGAAACCATTAACCACGGTGATGCCATGGTTGAACTCAGACCATTCGTTGTGCCTTCCAGAGTAGAACTCTTTCTGCTGTCTTAGGAGGGAGGCCTTTGTTGGAGCCAAGTGTTACCTGCTCCAGAAGACAAATATCCCTTTCAGGCCCTCTTGGGTCCTCTGAATTCCAGGTCATCACATAGCACAGATGGTTTTCAGCCTTCCTGTCCCTGGACCCTGAAGAAAGAGGGCTTGAAGCCTGCCATGAAGCTCATATGACACGGTGTGGCCACTGCCATGCCCCCAAGAATTATACTGAAGCAAATTTTTGAGCACATTCTCTTGAGGTACTTCTTAGAGGATCTCTAAGGGAGAAGAGAGCCCAACTTCATAATAAAGAACATTGGGTACCAAGAGGATGCATTGAGTCTAAGCCCAGCCCTGGCCCTCCCCATGACACCTGGAGACTTTCAGTTGCAGATATCACAGAACACTGAGGACAAGTCCTTAGTGCCAGTTAGAAAGTATCTTTTCTGTTGGTAATAATTGTGCTTTCATGAGCAACTAAGGAGTCGAAAACAGTTTTGCTTTTTGAAAACCTGGTCTGTTTCCCCTGGAATAAGGGTTGAATCCCTTAAGGAAGCCAAAGGTAACTGCATGGCTTTGACTGACAGAGTTGCTGGGGATTTTATAG
This sequence comes from Lipotes vexillifer, assembly GCF_000442215.2. NCBI lineage: Eukaryota > Metazoa > Chordata > Mammalia > Artiodactyla > Lipotidae > Lipotes > Lipotes vexillifer. The sequence continues at coordinate 4,520,101 of NW_006773947.1, read as the reverse complement.
AGGAATTATTTAAAAGACCAGCCAGGGGGACTTCCCTGGTGGTCCAGTGGTTAAGAGTCCATGCTTCCACTGCAGGGGGCATGGGTTCGATCCCTGGTTGGGCAACTAAGATCCCACATGCCGTGTGGCGCATGAGCAGTGACAGATCTGAAGCACTATAAGCAAATAAAAATGTTTGATTTCACTGATGAATAACTAATTTAAAATACCTAAATACTAAGGAGGTTGAAACCAGCCTGGATGCAGATAGTATCACAACCGAACATATGCAGTTCCTAGGTGAGAACTGTTGAGTGGGGATCACATCCATGTGCAAGGCGGTCTGCATCCTGTTAACCCCTTGCCTTCAGAGGCTCTAATGAGATTCATGTCCCCATGTAGCTAAGTCCCAAGGAAATAAAATTCCATGAATTAATCTCATCTTGGTTTCACTAGGGATAAAGAATGCATTTTAACAAAATAAGGAAGGACAGTTTACTTTTCAGGAAGCTGTAACCATATGTTCCCAGATGCTGCCTTGCTCCAAAACTCAGGGAAAGGGGGTTTAGGCTACTTACTTTAAAAAAAAATCCATACTCAAATTGTTATTTCTTAGAACAGAACAACAAGCACTCTGAAATAGTAAATGTTACCAGAACAATAATAAATAATGTCACAAATGCCATCTTAAGAGACACTGTCAGTCACGTCTCACGTTGCACAACCAACAGCCACGTGCTCAGGCATTTCTGCAATGATTGAAGACACATCCCGAGAGTTATAAACATCCATCACAGATCCGAGTGTGCATCTCAGGATTCCAGAACCACAGTCTGCTGGTTGTTGACCGTTAGTGACATACCAGGTATTCCTGGGATCTCTGCAAGACCTCTGGGTTTGTGCAACACAACTGAAATACTACTCAGTGTACGAAAGTACCTGGGGATAAAATAACCCTTCAGGAAGCCTAATAAAGAAGAAAGAAATGTGCCATTTAAAGCCAAAATGGCTCTCCTGAAGCATGGTCAAATCATACATGAAATACAGTGGCCTTTCCCTGCCAGAGGAGGAGTAATAGCTCATTTCTCCTCACCTCGTTTCCTTTAAGTTTATGGCATATTTAAGTCTACATTATTGGTCCTTCCAAGTGCATGAACTTACGACAGACTAAAAGGATCCATTTAGCCTGTAAACTGTTGAACACAGAATTGGCATGATTTAGACTAAAACTTGCTCCACTCTGAGGGCACATCATCATCCAGTGCACAGAGATGATCAAGATTAGAACTTATCTGGGCCTTTTCCATCTTCTAGATACCCACTTGCCCCAGCCTTTCTTTGCAGTTTCATTCCTCCCAGCACTACCAGCAGACCTGCGCTGGAACAGAGAACAGAGGGTTCTCTGTTCATACTAAGAGAGAATGGCAAGTCCTTGCTGAAACTGTCACGGGACTGTCTATACACCCTGAATAAATAGAGCCTCTCCAGTCCCCCACCCCAAGACGCCCTCTAACAAGGGCTGTCTGTGGATTGAGCCAAGATGGGGGCTCTGTTCTAGGTTGGGTTAGTCCCAAGCAAACTGTGAAGCAGATGAAAATTAATTTCCCACCATGCTTCTCCCCACACATCCAGCCCAGGCCGGGGCAGGGGCCTGCTCCTTCCAAGCTGCGGGCATCAGCCTGGATTGAAAAACTCCACTTACTGAACACAAAGCACAGTTCTACCCCACAGCGTCTGCCTTTTAACCAGGGTGAAAATGCAAGCCAACAACCTGCCAGAGAGACTTAGAGAAAGCTTCACATGAAGGTAGAGGCCACGTGTGTCCCATCCATGTGTGTATCCCCAGAGCCTGACCCTTCAGAGGAGTTCAATAAGTATTTGCTAAATGGATGTATAAATTAGTGAATGGCATGGCATGGGGTGGCAGAGCTCGGGCTGCTCTTGGGGCTGGTTTGACAAGAAAGGACACTCTAGCAGCAAGAGCCGGGGACAGAGGAGCAGGATCCTTTTGAGTGAGCTGCTCCGCAGCCCCCTCTTCCTGGCCACACACACCCACTGGGTCTCTAGTGCCGGGGTCACCCCCCCAGCAACCCCCCGCCAGCCGTCTGAAGTTCATTCTGTCAGTAGCATCTTACACTTGGCCTGAGACCAGCAGGGTAGAAAATGTCCTCGACCTCAGACTCTGTTGTGCATTTTTCAGTATGGCATTTTGGGTTTGGGTTGTTTTGTTTGTTTGGTTTTGCTTTTTTATAAATAGTGCCTTGAGCTGCTGATAAAGTAGCCTGGTTTCCATGGGTGGCCCTGAGATGCTTGGCATTATTTGGACCTACTCTCTTGTCTTAAATTAGTAACAAGATCAGAGGAATCTGGATATGTTTAGGTTAGGTTTCAGGTCTGGATACTGCATATAGGCTGGCATTTGATTCTTTCCTTCTTGTCTTATTTAAGTCCACGGGTATATGAACACCTCCAAGTAGCGAGAAAAGAGGCAGCATGTGGATGAGAGCAAAGCCATTAGCTTACATATCTCCCGCCGACCCAGAAAACATGGAGGTTTTGCCTGTCTCTGTTCCTGTCTTTTGTTGGCTTCAATGTCAGTTTTCTTCTCGTTCTTTATATAATTATTGACTTCTATGAATTTCATTGTGGATGCCACTGAGTTGGATAGTTCAGTGTATAAGCTAACTTGGAGTTAGCTTATGGTTAACTAACTCCTCCCTAGCTTGAACCCTCCTTTCCCATCCTGAGGTTTTCTGGACCTTGCTGCAGGCAGCTACCGGCCCTTCCCCCAGGACCCTTCCCTGCATCAGGACCCACTGAGTGAGCAGAGCTGCTCCCACCTTCCCAGGGAGCCTGGGTTGGACGGCCGGTTGTTTTCAAGCATTAGAGAAAAGTCTTCACTGGCAACAGTGGAGAAATCTGCTGATTGGGAGTTTTTACCATAGAAGTGGGCGGAAAGGGAATGTGCTGCTTGTTCCTCTCACCTTGACGGTCGTTGCTTTTCTTGGATAAAGTAGCAACATCCCTCTAAAACTAGCAGTTGTGACCCTTGAGATTGAATGTGCCTATAGCAGCTCTCATTTTTTCAAACCCAGAATGGGGTGACAAAAATCAGTTTACTGGAGGTGTTAAGACTGTAGATATTACTGTTGCCGGATGAGAGGCAGCATGGGCCAATGGGAGGAGGAACGGCATGGTTCCCTCCACTGTCTCGTGGTTCCCATGCTTCCCTGACCTTCTGTGGAGGAAAGACGTGTGAAGACAGGCCCCGATTTGGGTTGCTTTAAACCTAAGAAGTTAGGTCGTATACCTTACCTGCTTCCCTTTAGAGGCATTTGAGACATTGGGACACATTTGGTGTCTGTCGCTTCCCTTCCTTTGTTGGGAAGTGCTCTAAACCAGAAATGATGTAGATGTGGAATCAACTGTGAAAGTAGCATTTTTTTGGCAGCCCCCAAAAAAGCTCCCTCTGCTTTTTTTTCCTGACCTGGTATTAACCCTGAGTGAATGAATGGGCCAGTCTTTAGTCTTTTGTCTCCAAGTTTTCCAATTCAAAGGCATGGAGTGTCCTGTGTCTGGTTCCTTGTGCCTGGTTAAATGTATTTACCAGTTGTATTATCTAGTTTTAACCTTGACAAAAGGGACACATGGCTTGAAAAGACTCCTATAAAGGAACCATGGATTAAAGATAACACTCTAACCATACAGTTCCCAAGAAAACCGAACAAAAATGGCAGAAGTAGCCCTCCTGCTACTCCCACTGCAGAATGTTTGCCAACCACACTACAAGGTCACAGTGTTACAAGGTAGAAACAGCAACAATCTAATTTGATTTAATAAGCAGTTGGCCAAAAACCTCCAAAAATTTTAAAATGTCACTGGATGAAAATTTACATCTGGATGAAAATTTACATGTATAATTGTTATGATAAATCTCAAAATCTATTTTGTGCCTTGAACTGTTAAATAATGGTAATAGCCTGTGTAGATAATGTATATGTTAACAAATAAAGAATAAAAAAAAAAAATAAGGGGCTTCCCTGGTGGCGCAGTGGTTGAGAGTCCGCCGCCTGCCGATGCAGGGGACGCGGGTTCGTGCCCCGGTCCGGGAAGATCCCACATGCCGCGGAGCGGCTGGGCCCATGAGCCGTGGCCGCTGAGCCTGTGCTTCCGGAGCCTGTGCTCTGCAATGGGAGAGGCCACAACAGTGAGAGGCCTGCGTACCGCAGAAACAACAACAACAACAACAACAACAAATAAGGATTTGGAGGATATATGTTCAAAATGCTTAGAACCCACTGCTCTAGGAAATGGCATCTTCTGAGGTTGATGGTCAAAGGTTGGTGGCATGTTCAAAGGTAGAGGTGGCCTCAGAGGACAGGCCTGCCTGCAAAGTCTGAGGGAAGATACAGGCCACAGATGAGAAGAGTGGGGAGTACATTCTGCACAAACCAGGAGGACAGGAAATCTCCCATCTTTCCAGAGATATGCAGAACTAAGGAAGGACCCAAGGAAAGTGGACGCCACCTCACCAAAGGAACCAGTTCCATCTAGGAGGTGCTTCTAGAGCAAAATGAATACTACAGGGTCACCTGGCCAGATGGAAGCCCATCGGGTCTAGATAACTCATGCCAGCCTCTCCATGCAGAGGTCCAGCATTCCGAGAACACAGACAGGGGTACATGGTAGACTTTTATTCGAGCCTTTGGCCCCTTGCATTTTAACAGCCTGGTGTGGCCTTTTCCAGTTAAGGTGAACAAACTTTAGAGTGTCCATCACTTTTCAAGGTTTCTGGAAAGGAAAGGCTGATGAGCTCCTGCCAGTACTGCAACATTCATTGGAGCAGGTTTTGCTTTGCAGAAGGGTTCCCGGAAGGGCTGAGCTGCCTGGAGGGGTCACCTTTTTATAACTTACACAAAGGCACCTCTGAGGACCCGTTATGGCCATGACCTTGCTGTGACTTGTGGCCGACTAGAGCCAAAATCAGAAGGAAAAAAAAAAAGATCCAGCAGACAAAATGCTAAGTCTGATGAATTTTCACTTTTCAACCTGGAGTGTGGCTTGTTATAGGCCACGGTTAAGTAGGTTCACGCTGCACTCCCTTTCAGTGTTGTTAGAGAGGCCACTTGAAATCAGATTAGGTGGTGGAGAGAAACCCAGGTGAAAAGTGTGCTGCAATCACCAAGCTCCATCCCAGAGACTGCAGGCATTCGGAAAAAAGGATGAGTACTTTGATTTTGCTTTTTGACCAAGGCTTTTTTTGGAGGGGTTGCACGCATGCCGTTTGCTTCCAGAAACTAACAAGCCACATGTTCCCCATTAGTTACATGTGGCCACTCTTTCCCAACCACTTTCTCTTTGTGCGCCTC
>NW_006773947.1:4511940-4514594 GCF_000442215.2 Lipotes vexillifer | reverse complement strand
TTGCATGGAAATGGCCGGCGCCTCAGCAGGAATAGACATGTGCTTTGAGTTTTCCCAATGAGTCAGACGCACGCGGCGACATAAATGCTGATTGCAAGCAGATGTGACGTGCGCTTTTTAAGAGGGACGGGCAGAGGGGGATCGTGTATTGGCATCTTCCACACTCTTTGAGATGACGGACTGACACTTAATGGAGTCTGGTCCCTTAACAAGAAACATTGCGTGGTGGGTGATTTCCCCCCCCCCCCACCTCCCACCCCCGACACCCTTCTTTTCTTCCGTAAGAGGAATCTACATTTTAAGCCTTAAATGTAAACGTGTTCTGGCTCCAATTTGTCGGCTGACTCTAATCGCCTCGGAACTTACATAAACTCTAGGTGAGTAATTTCCCCAAGTACGGTGCCCCCCTTGGAATGTGTGTGCTGTGAACTCAGATTAAACTTTTAACCTCACATTTTTCTGGGAAGGATTATTATCCGTGTTTTTACTGTTTGAAAAAAAGGCAATCAGAAACTGAAAAATGTCTAGTGCTCTTTCTGTGGTTGAGTTGGTACACCTCTCACGAGCCTGCCCTTTGTGTTGTGTATGCCGAGAGATCATGGACACCCTTGGCCCCTAAAATTGGGGATGAGACGGCCTGTTGTGGCAGAATTGAAACTGTAAGGCACGGGCACTCTCGCCTTCCTTGTGACACTCCCAACTGAACTGTGAACTGTTTGTAGGGCCCTGTGCCCTCCCACCTCAACTGCAGAAATCCTGAGTATCTTTCTGCTGATGCACGCCATGTCCTGTTGCCAAGTGACCTACATAACACGTTCGTCAGCAGAGCAGGAGGTCTGAGTCTTAGGTTTCTGCTGCATTCTTCCACACTTGGCTTTCAATCACCTCATCTCCTTCCAGCAACTGGGTCAGTGCTAGGCTCTCCCAGAGTGTTTGTCGAACCAATCCCAGACGCCAAGCTTGAAGATACAGCGTCTCTTTACAACCTTAGTCCCTGTACTCATTAATCACTTGCTGGGTCCATCAACTTTGAAGATACAGCATCTCTTTACAACCTTTGTCCCTGTACTCATTAATCACTTGCTGGGTGCATCAACGAAGTCTGTTAGCCCTTTAATGCCAGAGTTTTTTGGACTGAGTTGGTATCAACGTGGAAACAAATGGACTGGCTTATTCTCCCAGGAGTTTCTGGTATTTGTACTTGTTTTTTTGTTGGATGCCTACAAAGAGGCAGCTGGTATGGTGCCCTGGGCTGGGGGTCCTGCCGCCCAGGTCTGTGTGGCCTTGGTCAAGTCATTGTATCTGACAGGGCTTCAGCTTGTGTATTTGTAAAATGGAGGTGTTGGATTCAGTGGTCTTCCTGTCTTCCTGTTGAAACAGTAATAATCCCATTAGTTTTATTGTCAGATTTCGAAGGAAAGCAAACACGAAAGCAAGAGGCAAAAATGGGAAACCTTCAAGGTAGAAAGTAACTGCTTATCGTATTGAACATTGCTGTGCAAGGCCCTTTTAATATGTCGCGATGCAGCATTCTGCTGAGAACACTGTGATGCTCTTTTCATGTTCTATTTCATCATCCTAAGAATATTCTGGATTCTTGAGCAAACGAGAAACACTATTCTGGCACTGGAAGAACAAAGGGAGGCTGGAGAAGCATCCTTTCCACCCCAGTGTTTGGAAAATTGATTGAGTAATTGGTTTCTGGTGTTAACTTTCCTTTGCGCTCATGCATAGATATTTGCCCCCAGGATACCAGGCTGCCTCCCATCCCCCTTCCTGGCTCCCTCTCCTCTGGCCTATAGAATCACAAACCAGAATCAGCTGCACTTTTTTCTGTTTCTGGCTTCCCATGATTGCTGTTTGGGTGTTAGCCTCACCAATGGCAAACAGCTGAAACTGACCAAGTAGCAAATGCCGTAGGTGGTAGTGGGGCGGGGCGGAGCGGCGGGAGCATCCAGGTATTGCTGTCTCTAGAAGAGAGTTGGAGGATTGGGGTCTGCTCTGAGGACTGGTACCCCACACTCTGGAAGACGGCATCACTTGCACTTGTGCTTCTAGCAGCCACCACCAGGTTGTGAATGTTGAAGTGCATTTTGTTATCAATCTTGGTAACAAGCATCAGAAGGGTCCCACGTGCTGGTGTTGGAACAGGAGCTCTCATTTACTCGTTAATTTTACAAATGTTTGTGGAGGACCTGTTGTACATCTGGAACTTCGTATCTGGAGATACAAAGACAGGTGCAAATGGCATTGCCTTCCAGGGGTTTATGATCTAGCAAAGGACAGAGGGGTGTACCTGGTCTACTGTATAATGTATGTGATAAGCTGATGGTGTGGATGAAAAGCTGTACAGGAACAGAGATGGGGACTCTTGCGTTCTGCCAGGCTTTTGCTTGACTGAGAGACAGGCAGAGGGTATTCCAGGCAGGGGAACCTACATAGGCAGGTGTAGAACAACACGAAAGAGCACAGCACCGTGAAGGCGTGACGTGGCTCAGTGTGACTGGAGCACAGATTCAAGGTAAAAAGTGGCCAAAGACAAGGCTGGAAAGGCAGATTGGGATCTAGAAGAGGCTTATGCAGGGCCAATGAGTTCCATACACATTTGTTCTCAAAAAGATTCAGGGGGGTTTACCCCAACACACACTACATAG
>NW_006773947.1:4496695-4511930 GCF_000442215.2 Lipotes vexillifer | reverse complement strand
TGTAGGGAATATAAGGGATGAAAAATAATATAAGATCATGAACAGTTAGTTCATATAGAGTTTATGTACCGTTAGTTGTTAGGGGTTGGACAAAAATTGACTCTGAGCTTCCTAGATGCCAAAGCAAAAAGGGAACTGTGAACTTTGCTATACCCATATGAAAAAAAGCCAGTTGCTCAAAAGAAACAGGCTTTTGCTGGAACTAAGAGCCAAGGGAAATTTCTCCATTGATTCTCATCGAAGGCTCAATGTGGGGACACAGTGGAAATATCTTCCCTGCACTAGCAATTTTTATAGGACTGTTTCTTGTAATGTCCCTCAATGCAAGCCAATGGCATACTGCCAAAGTGTAATTCAGTAAAACCAGCTGAACACAGGGCCAGAACGATTCAGCCTAAGCCTGCAGCTTTTCCATGGTTTGGCTTGGTGTACGGATACAATTTAGGGTATCTAGAGAAATAGAAGTTCTTCATATCTTTTAGGCAATCATCCATGAACATTATTTCTTACAATGGGGCTCTTAAAAAGTATTGGACAGCAGGCAGTGAACTTGAGCTTCCATTCATTGGCAGAGACCTCAAGAACAAAAGAATTTGAACTTTGGGTTATGTAACAAAGAAAAACAATATTTTTCCAAAGATGTTTAATCATGGAAGTAAAGTAATTGGTTATCCTGGACTAATAGTGCAATCCCATGGCTCTGCTCCAACTGACCTGGAATTAAGGCTGGGTTGCTAAGTAGAGTTCCCTGACCTGCCGGCATGTGTATTGCTGTGAATCTAGCTTGAAGGTGGTAGCATAAAAAGTCCTCACATTACAGAAGTAAAGCTGTGGGTTGAGCATCTTTTGAGATTTGGTTCTTTTCCTTAGCAGCTAAAGTAATTGTGTGAAGTGCAAACCTAGGTTCAAGAGGCTGATGTGTGTGTGTGTGTGTGTTATGTGTGTTGCTTCGGTCTCAAGGCCTGTGACATTCACCGAATGGCATCTAAGGTAAAAGTGTAAATTTTGCCAAACATAAATCAATCCCCAATATTTATACAACATGGTACAACTCGTAAAATGTATTCCCATTGTTCCCATCCAGTATCTAAGTTGAATTGCATAAAAACCTTGAGCAGGCCTGGTATGATTATCCCATCAGACAGATGTGAAAACAGAGGCTTGATCAAGTTGGCATGGGTGTGAGGTGGGAGAATCAGGATCGTAACCCAGGTCTTTTGATTTTAGTATAGTTATTGTTCTACCTTCCCAGGCCCAAGTGACTTACCCAAAGGACCAGTGAACTGTAGGTTATGATGACCATGCTCAGCAGCCACCAGGCTAGAGTAGCGCCTGTTGGGAAAAATTCCAAACACTGTAGGGTTGGAAGGCTCACTGCAGTTAACTCAGAAAAAATTTCAACTCCTTAGGCCGGAATGCTAAAGGGAGGCATCTGTTCATGGGAGGATGAACACTCTCTAGTTCCTGGACCCCACACATGGCCCCAGGTATACACTGGCCATAGACAATCCAAGGATTTGTTCTCTCACCCTTCTATTTACCAAACATACGTACATGTTGCCATACATGAGTGTGTGGACGGTATAATGCAAGAGTAGCTTCAAACATTGGAGAAACTTTAAATAATCTTACCTATTGGTATTCAGTGATCAAATCTTCTCAAAGCTAACATTGTAAATATGAGGATGAACTTGAACTCTATGTTGTAATAATTGCTTTTCAGAGTACTCTACTTAAGTGGAAGCGTTGCCACCTCTTTTCTGCTTACTCATTGAACATCTAAAGAGCTAACTTGTATCTAGTTACTTTGGTGTGCATATACTTTGGTGTTACTTTTGTGGATATAGACTGTTTTCACTTGATTCTCCCTGAAAATACAAAGAGGGGGTGAAATTCAGACATCAGTGCCACTGCTGATACAATGCACTAAATTGTAAGCTCGAGTCCCAAAAGACAGCTCTCTCCTCCAGATCAGCAAAATTACTTACAACTAAAGAGCCACAAGCACTCAAAAGGATGATTTCAATATAGCACCAAATATCCCCAGTTTATAGTCAGGGAGGAGATTCCAGATCTCAGAATGGTGGGCAGACCTGGTAACTCAACACATGTTACGTATTCACTAAAAAACGGAGACACTTTGGATGCAGTTACTTGCCAAAGGTTCCCAAAAGCAACCCATCCCCAAATTGATCAGGATGAAATGTTCCAGAATGTTCTTCCCTGTTCTCTGTTAGGGCACACACATTACCACTTACGTCTTTCCAGTTGGCACCTGCACACACTCCCAAAATGAGAGGCTACATCGTCTCCTGAGTCTCTTTCAGTTCAAAACTTGGGAGTTTACTGGTTCTATAAGACAAAAGCAGCTGCACACCAAAGAGCCTGCTTCTCTCCAGCCTCCCAAATTGTTAGAGTTTATGTTAATTCAGTGGAAACAAAACCCTTTGACAGCCAAACTTGAGACTGGTTTGGGAAATCCACTGTTTAGAAATGGCTTTGCCATACAAATGGAAATTCAGGTTAAAAAAGAAAGAAGAACAAAAGAAAAAAAAAGAGTGGAACCAGTTCCCTGTCGACACAGCTCCCTGCACAGTTGGTTACTTCCTGACAAACACCAGTTTGCTGCTGTGGGGACAATGTCCCACCAGTGTAGCAGCAAGAGGTGTCCAGGTGCCTTCTGTGACCTACTAAACAGTGACAAAAGCATTAGGAGCGCAGAGCCTTCTTCACTCTCAAGGATTATAGCACATGTGCCAAAGGAGTCCTTGCCTCTGTTATCGTTTTCATCTTTGAGCACAGAAAAGAGTCATTTGCTGAATGATCCTTAGTGCCAGGAAATAGATAATGGAACATCTCCAAAAACCTCTGGGTCCCAGAGAGTAGTTTCTGCTTCAAAAAATTCCAATTCAAGTTTCTCATCTTGCTTCTTGTTCAGAAATAGCTCACAGGGGGAAAGGTGTAGGCCATCTCTGCTTCCATAACAAACCACGGTTTGGGTAACAGGACTCGCTTCCCTTCCCAGATTTTGGGAGCATCTGAGGCCTGCTCTTGGAGAATGCAGATGTGATTGGGAGCAGTGTCTCCCCCTGCTGGGCAAAGCACTTCCAGTCCTGGAAACTGCCGCAGGTTGAGGTGGCAACTGTGAAACAAGAGTCTGGCAGTGTGTTCGTGCAGTGTTTTGTTTTCTTTTGTTTTTATTTGTGCTTTCAGTGTTAAAGAAAAAAATTCTATTGGGAGCTTATCTTTGATCTTTCACTTAGAACAAAAGCCACTCATCAGAAAGCTATAGATGAGGTTTGTGGATACCATGGCGGAAAATGAATTCCCATTTGTGGCCTGATCTGTGAGTGGGATTCTGACCACGAATGAGATTTCCACATCTACTGGCCAGGCTCAGGGATTAGCAATTTTTCAGAAGTACCATGCCAAGTTTCCAGCTCCATTCTTCAGGCTTGAGTCTGTGGGTGGCACTGAGTGAGCTTGATTCTCTCCGGGATTAGGGTGAGGGAAGGGGAGGATTATTCTGAATTAGTGGAGGGAGACCAGGGATGACTTTATTTGTGACTTGTGGTTGGACTTAAGAAACTCAAAGGGCGCTTTAGGATCTGCAGTGCTCTCATTTTAAAAATTGGCTGTATAGTTTTCTGTAGCATGGTTCTGTGTGTGTATGGGTGGGGTGTGTGTGAAATAGATATATGTATCTTGCTTTTCAAACATTCTTTCCCAATTGTCCCTAAAATAAGTTCCTTTCCAAAGTTATATTGGCTGAAAGTGTATCAGTATAAATTCAATGATAACAATAAGCTCATCTTTTCAATTGTTAATACTCTTAGGAGAGTTGTGGTGAGTTGGTCTGTCCTCACACTAAATTGTGAATAATGTGATCATGTTGCTTTCCTTCTAACGCCTGGCTTACACACTGTCCAGGAGAGGGAGTGTATGTTGTCAGATGAAGAGGTACTTGGAGCGAGGAATTTCCAGTAGCTGGCAGGCACGTGAGCCTATGAAGATGCAGAAAGGAAGCTCAGAAGAAAGAAGGGCAATGCAGAGATACAGGCTGGAGGCCTCCAAAGATAAACTTCTACTCATGTTGAAAATGTGAACAAAGCTGACCCTGGTTTGGGGAGGGAAGGTGTGTGCTCTCCCAAGGGTTCTTCGACCAAAAAGAAAGGGAGATAAAAGTAGGTGAGAATCTTATAAGCACAGTCAGTTACGGCAACTGCTGATGTGTCAGCTCCTGTTCAAATTTCCCTGGGAAACAGATATTGTGGCAAAAGCTAGTTTTCATGTCACGTTAATTAGTTGCCAGGAATACCTTCAGTTGTTTCCCCAGCACATCCCTGTTTAGTCCATGTCTCTGACATACCGGCTCTCTCAGACGTGAGTGGCCACAGGTAGTTAGTGAAATGACTTCAGCGTATTTAAACGGACGTTTACAAACTTCGCTGGATGTGTGGTTGACATCTGGGGAAACCCACACACATACAAAAACTTTGAGCGACTCTCTTTATAAAGAGGCCGGTGGGTGATTGTGCGCTCCCACTTGGAAGCCACGTGTGCATGCACAGTAATGGTGGCGCCATGCTAATTAAGACTAATGGCCGAAAGAGCCATTGCCGATGATCCAATTAGGCGGATGGAGTTAGAGATTACACAGATAACTCTAAGACATCAATCTAGTTCAATTTTACAAGGCCTATATTTAAAATGAGGTGGTATTTGACTATAATAAAATAGTATAATAAGTCGTTTACTAGGTCTTGCTGTTGTGGAAGCTGAGGGCTACTAACAGCCTTAAAAGTTACCATTTAAGCTGGATTTTTTTGTTTCAAGGACTAATTATGTTGATGGCTTATTACCAAGTTCTTTTTGTTCCTTATGCCTCCTGCTGTCCAGTTGAGACTGTTTTACAGTTCATTAGCCCCTTGACTAGAAGGTAGAATGGAAGAAGGTAAAATTCACATCCTTCTGCCTAGCAGCAGATCTGGTAAACTATTTTGTGGAGAAGATACTGAAACTATTGACGAAAACAGACCTTTGTGTTCCCGTGGATTAAATTTTCCTTTGATTTCCCTGGATTCCTGATGTTGGAGAGAGCTAATAATTAGCTGAACTGATTATTTCTTGGTAGGGTAAAAAGTAAAGTCAGCAGGCTTCTGCTTTATATAACATTAATTTTGTCACATGGAAGGAAAAACACTGATAAACCCAACAAGATAGTGAAGCTTTTAAAAATTACACATGGTTTGTACTGTGGTTATACTTATCAAAATGAGCTTTGCTTAACTCTGTAAACGTTGTCAACAAAGAGTCTGAAATTTCCTAGAGCACATTATATTTAATAATGTCACACTCCAGTGTGACATGGAAAAACATCACCAAGAGATTGCTCTATGGCATAGAAGCCTTCAAACATTTAAGTAGGGAGAGACAAATCACAATGTGTTACTGGTGGAAATTTCCTCATGAGGCTTAGATTATGAGCAGAAGTTTCTCTGCCTCTTGCCATTAAGCATGGATTTGGGGGAGAAAGAGGGGGTAAGAGGATGAAAAAGAGCCAGGCAGGGTGCTGGAGCCTCAGTTCACTTTTTGCTTTTTCGAAGGCACCCCTTCTAGTCACTGCTACACGATCAATTCCTCAGTGTGCTCTTTAGTTTCGTGTCCTGATACAAGAGAACACCAGCTTAAAGCAGGATATACTTTATCCCTCTTGGAAAAAGAAATAACAAATCATTAAGGCCACAGCTCACAGGGGCCCAAGTTTATTGGCAATAAAAGGCAGCTGTGCTGACAACACTACCAATTAATCTGCCAAAAGCAAGCATGTCACTGTTAGAAAACAGAGCTGGAGGCATCCAGGGATCTATATAAAGCGTAGACACCAGTCTTAAACAACAGGGGAGCAATGTGGCACCCACCCTGCAGCAGATGAAGTAAGTTCTGCATTCTTTGTCCAAGAAAACTCCTTACTATGTAGAAAAACCCCCGGCCTGAGTCAGGTATACACCTGGCCTCTTCCCAAGGCACTGGGTCCCTCAAAGGTGCTGGTAGGAACAGAAAAAAAAATTGGGGAGTTAAATTTTTTGAACACCTTGGGCATTTTCAGTTATGTTATTTCACTCAGTCTTCACAATTACACTGCTGAGGAAGTATAAGCATCTTAGTGTCCACAGGTGAGGAAACTGAGGCACAGAGCTTCCCAATTCAGGTGTCCCTGGTTCCCATATCCATTCTTCTCCCATGACAACGTGTATTTACAGATGAAGCATCAAGAAATGCTTGTTCTAGACCTGGCTACCATGAATTCATGGTGTGACTTTGGGTAAGTCTCATAACTTCCCTGAGCCTCAGGTTTGTATCTGAAAAATAAGAGGTTTATTGTTCCAAAACTATATATGCTCTTACCATACGAGCCAGCAACCACACTCCTTGGTATTTACCCAAAGGAATTGAAAACCTGCATCTGTGTCCACACAAAAGCCTGCACACAGATGTTTATATCAGCTTTATTCATAATTGCCAAAACTTGGAAGCAACCAAGTTGCCCTTCAGTAGGTGAATGGGTAAATAAACTGTGGTACCAGCAGATGATGGAATATTATTCACCACTAAAAAGAAATGAGCTACTAAGTCATGAAAAGACATGGAAGGAGCTTAAATGCACATTAAGTGAAAGGAGCCAATGGGAAAAGACTACATACTTTATGATTCCAACCATATGACCTTCTGGAAAAGGCAAAACTATGGAGACAGTAAAAAGATCAGACGTTGCCAGGGGATATGGGGGAGGGAGGGATGAATAGGCAGAGCAGAGGATTTTTAGGGCAGTGGAACTACTGTGTGTGATACCATTATGATGGCTACGGGTCATTATACATTTGTCCAAACCCACAGAATATACAACGCCAAGAATGAACTCTCATGTGAACTATGGACTTTGGGTGATGATGTGTCAATGCAGGTTTGTCAGTTGTAAGACATGTACCATCTGGTGGGGGCCGTTGATAATGGGGGAGGCTGTGCCTGTGGAGGGGTGGGCAGGAAGTACGTGGAAAATCTCTATCTTCCCTTCAATTTTACTGTGAACTTAAAACTACTCTAAAACAAAGTCTTAATTTTAAACAAGTTTAAATGAAAGGATAGAAACTCAAAGGTTTCTTACTGAAGTGCTTCTCCAACTTTAATGAGCATGGGAATCACCTGAGGATCTTGTTAAACTGCAGATTCTGACTCAGTAGGTCTGGGAGAGGCCTGAGGGTCTGCATCTAACAAGCTTCAGGTGATGCTGGTGTAGGAACGGAGGTCATAGAGCATCATCACCCTGGGATTCCAAGATGGCAGCCACCATGTCTTCCGCTCACCGCTGCAGGCTTGCGTTTGGTAGGTGCCTTGCATACTTGGTTTTCAATAATGTTAGAGATGTTGACTCTGCTTAGTAGAGTAAGGGAAGTTTTTAACTTTAGCTGCTCAGTGATTCTGCAGTTCCCTGAAGGCTCCATCCTTCAAGGGCCAAACCAGAACCTGGCCTTCTCCTCCACCCCCACCCCACCCCACCCCATGGCAGAGTCCCTGATAATCCTTTCTCCACAGTGGGCTTTTTCACCCTACCTCTGTCTATCCACAGCTCACTCTGATTGACATGTTCCAGAATGAGACCAACCTTAAAGGACAGCTGGTAAATACCATTAAGAAGCACCTTACTCTTCCAAAGATTTTATTTATTTTTGCAGTTTAAATCACATCCTCCCCATGTACACTGTGACATGTAAAGTTTCTTCCTCCACTCCGACACCCCTCTTTGTTCTGGTAACCAATACAGCACTATATTAGCCGTCTATGATGGCTCCATGCATTTTTTCTTGTGCAGTGGTAGTTACTGCTCTTAGGAATGGTTGCAGAGGCCAGAGGCCAGATTTTCATAATCTCTATGGGGAAACATAGTCATAAACTCAAGACAAAAATATGGCGTGAATTCAAAATTTCTTTTCTTTCTGTCGTTTTTTAAATCCCATTTTAAACCACTTGTTTAGAGTTGGATCTAATTAGAGTACTTCAGAAATAAGGGCTTACTGTGTTGAACCTATAAAGAAGCGGCTACTACTTTTTTAACCTGATCTTTTCTTATAATGCCCCAAAGGACAACATTATGTATTTTGTACCATTGTCAAGGGACAAAGACAGCTCCAAATATTTGACCTAGATAAACAGATTACCATTCATTTCATCTGAAAATATAGGGATAATTAACTTGGACAACCACATAAACAGCAGGGGTCTCCTCCTGAGTGTCTGCCTTCTTAAATCAGCAGATAGCCTCCCAGAGGGCTGCCACAGCAGGGCCATTCAGCTGCCTCTTTTATTGCTCTATTTCCCATTGTTCTAATGAACTGTATGGTATTGTGGAAAGAACTTCTGGGCATTTCAGTCTTCTGGGGTTTATTCCTAAGTCCCAGTCCACTCATGTTTATCCATTTGGTAAGGTTTATAATGGATTTGTTCTCCTGAGTTAAACAAAATTTTTTTTCATCACTGGGCAAAGTTGTGATTTAGTCCGTTATTAGTCATTGAGCCCTTGGAATCAAAGACATCTGGAATCACAGAGTTACAGCGGACCCGAAGGGTCACGTGGTCTAATCCCCTGTCCGATGCCTGATTTCCCTGTAGATTCCCTGCCCGATGGGCTTCACCATAGTTTGTGTTCGAACCTGTTCAGCCACAGGTTATAAGTTAGTCTTTGCAGAGTTTTCATACGAAAGTTCTTCCGAGATTGAGCTGAAATCCATTTCTCTCTAGTTCCCACCCTTTGATATCAATGCAGAGAAAACAGAACAGAATGATTTCTTCTTACACCTGACAGGGCCTCGGGGATTTTAAGTACCAGTTATACTCCCGAGTCGCCTGTCTCTCTTTCCTTTGCCAGTTGTCCTTATGTCAGAGATCAGACTTTTCACCATCCTGGTCACTCTTTGAACAGGCTCCTACTTCACCAACCTTCCTCAGGTTCGTGGCTCAGAACTGGTACTGAGCTCCAGGTTGGAATGGGACTGGCCTTCTGAAACAGTTGTTCTCAACCTTGGCTGCATGTTGGAATCACCTGGATGGTGCCTGCGCCCCACATTTGGAGATGCTGATTTCATTGACCTGGGGTGTGGTCTGAGCACCAAGATGTTTTGTATAAACTTCTGGGGAAATACCAAATGTAGGTTGGGGACGAGTATTCTAAAGTCTTTACCAATCAGAGGCATTGCTGGCCGCCCAGGCTGAGTGTGGAGAAGCGATGAGAATGGGAGAGGGTGTTAGGGTCCAGGAGGGGCTACAGCCTATTGTTGGAATTGGTAGGTCTCTCCGTAAGCTGGAACTCATACTTGTTTCTTGGGTTTTAGATTCTCATCTTGAAGTTTTTTACATTGATACAAAACCAATATAATCATAACTTAAGTTTCACAGCTGAGCTAGCTGAGCTCATGTTTTTGTGTTTCATGTCTTATTTATCGTGTTTCTGGCACATATTTTATTTCACTCTCTGGGATGCTGTGATGAGACATTTGGGGGATTGGGATGTGGGGAGATATACATCTCCCTCCTGAGAGATCACTCCCCTCCATCACGCTACATTATGACACTTGAGCTGTACCAGATCACTAACTCAAGGTGAATTTGCTATGCACTTTAACTCCTAGGTTTTTTTACTTCTAAACCATTACCCCCCATCTTTTTTTGGTAAATGCTTTTTGTTTTTAAATTTAAAAATTCACCTTTAATATTGATAAAGGCTAGGTGGGAGGATATGGCTTAGGTGTGCCACAGCAGTGAGCTTCCCAGTCCTGGACTCCAGAATTAGCTAGACTTTCCTGTGAAGTTACAGGAAGTGCTGGAAAACCACAGACTTCCCATGTGTGGACTGCCGTGTAAAACCTGCAGCATGGAGGCACAGACCAGAAAGTGTGTTCTCTGCAGATGCCTCCAAAGAGGAATTGCATTTTAAAAGGAGAGAAGAGGAAACTACAATACACTGACTTAATATGTGCCACATTCACTGTATTGATTGGCAATGCATGGTCTCCTTTAACCTATACAATAATCCTGTGATGTGCATTTAATTATGCCCATTTTACAGATGATGAAAATGGGGGCTCAGAGGGACTTAAGCACTAATCAGTGTGTCAGGATGAAAGTGAGAGTCATGCCCTTTCCACCACACCATCTTGCTGGAGTAAGGAAGGCCCTACATCCTACTGCATTTCATTGTGTTGGGTTTGCTCCAGAGTTCCAGTCTTTCAGTCATTCTGAATCCTCTTTGTGTCGTGCACTTGCTAGGTTCAGAAAACCTACTCCATTGTGATGAGATGCAGAACTCTTAGAAGACACTCATCCTGTCTTTGAGCAATTTGCTCTGTAAAGTAGTAAGTCAGACAATGTGCTTGTGAAACTAACTGATCCTATATTCTTGACCCTGTGCATGAAAAGTAGAAAGGAAAAGGGATTTTTTCCCTCTGAGTGTGTCTGCATGATTTACATAGGTAGTCCCCAACTTGGAACAGGAAAGGTGATTTGCAAGGCAGATGTTTGATCATTTAAAGATATATTTTGCTCTAGAAATAATATTTTCTCTTCTGGTCATCTGCGTTACCTTTTAAAACTGTGGTATACCATATATGGTGATGAAAATGCTATTCCACCTCCATCATGAGTATACTGCCGATTATTATATTCCTGTCTCCCGCATGTTGGCAAGTAGCTTTTTTCAGATCCCTAGACGATCACAGACCTGGTATGCTTGTTAAATATGCCCAGTAATGAGTTCTTGACATTCATAAATCCAGCAATTATTTTCCTGATGAGAGGTGAAGTGTTTTAATACAATGCAGAACCAAATTTCAGAACTGCAGAACATTTGAGATTTAGATACCCCTTTTTCCTCTGTCAGTTTCACGCCAGACTCATTGACAATTAAGGTTTTTGTTTTTGTTTTGTTTTTGCGGTACGCGGACCTCTCACTGTTGTGGCCTCTCCCGTTGCGGAGCACAGGCTCCGGACGCTCAGGCTCAGCGGCCAGCCGCTCTGCAGTATGTGGGATCTTCCCGGACCGGGGCACGAACCCGTGTCCCCTGCATCGGCAGGCGGACTCTCAACCACTGCACCACCAGGGAAGCCCAACAGTTAAGGTTTTGGAGCAGAATTATGTCTCAGTACGATGGGCTATTTAAAAAATTCCTTCATACGTAAATACCCACTTCTGCGCTTTTCCATGTGTGCTTTGGAATGTGAGAGGTCCCTTCCTGCACTTACCTGCCTTTCTCTGAGGCTGGTTCCACTGGCTTTGACATTTATTAAAGTCTCAACTGCTTCTTCCAGCAACTTTGACATTGGGTGGCTCTTTGGGAAAGGGCTAATTAAAAATGGAATTAAAATTGATGGAAATAGGGGACTTCCCTGGCGGTCCAGTGGTTAAGACTCTGAGCTTCCAATGCAGGGGCCACGGGTTCCATCTCTGGTTGGGGAACTAAGATCCCACATGCTGTGCAGTGTGGCCAAAAAAAAAAAAAAAAAAAAAAAAAAAATTGATATAATAAATGGCTCTTTACGTAGGATGACCTGTTAAGCGCCATTTTCCCAGGAAGCTGGAAGGGGACCAGGTGTGAGACTCTGCACAAGACCCTGTGCCTCCCTCTCTCTGCTGTCGCTCACTCTTATCTGCTCTCCTCTCTCAGACAATGTAGACTCTGCCTGAGTTGAAGCTAAGGCCTGTGCCTATGAGGTCTCTAAGCACTTGAAGCCCATTCATTTCCAAGTTTTAGACCTGATTTTTGATAGACCACTTATGCCATTCCATCAATCCATCCCAACTCTGGGGCCCTGGTCAGAAACTTCATGGCAGGGTCCTAACTAAAACCCACAACCCTGGAGATGCAGGGGATGATGGCTGTGTGGGTGTATGTGTATGTGTAACTAAATGTGTATACATGTAGAATCCAAATGAATGCTACACGAACAGTTGGCATACATTTGGGGCACTTCCTGTGGGCTAGACACTGGTGACAAAAGAATGAAAAGATACAGTTCTTGTCTGTATTACAATGAAAGATCGTTCTTGTAATGGGGTGGCTCTCAAGTGCAGTGGAGTCCAGGAGAGGGAACTCAGGAAGTCAGGCTTCACAAAGGAGCTAGAGTTTTGAGATGGGTTACAAAGGGAGAGTAAAATCTGGGTAGGCAAGCAAGCAGGGGAAGGTGTTCCAGGCAGAGGAAAATGCGTGCACCAGGGAAGTGTGAAACAGTATAACGTGCTCTGGAAAACGCAAATACTCTGAATTCTGAGCCGAGAAAGCCGGAAGAAGACAAAGGGGAAGAGGTGGGTGTGGTCCCACCTTGGAAGCCTTGGGTGCTATGCCATGGCGTTTGTTTCATACACTAGGCAGTGGGAAGCTCCTGAAAATTTTCAGGCTGGGGAAAAGATACGGCCAGACATGTGGGCCTCAAAGCTGAGGCACATACACTAAAAATAATCCCAAATCAGAGGGAAGTAGGATTTTTTCTTCATCATTGGAAAAATAAATCAATAAAGCTCTTACCTCAGCTTTGGGGAGAAATCTTTGCTTTTCCTCCGGAAATACAGCCTCATCTTCTCCTTTGTGGTTTCTGTGCTGGTGCTTTCTTAATCTGGCCTTGCAAGCGAACCTGCCAGATGGCTCCCGTCCCGTGAGCTGTCCCGGGCACGCTCGCACGTCCGGGTTGATGGATGACCTTCTCCCTTGTCTGTCTGACCTTTGCATCACTGCCTTCCCCACTGTGCGGCTCTGTGCTCACTCGGTCGGGCCATCCTGCATGGAGATTCGTGAGCTCCCATAAGAGCAGACCACTCCTCTTAAATCACTTGTCAGAGGCCCTGAGAGGCTGCTGCGTAGTGGGACATTAGGAACAGTTTGAGTATCTTGAACTTTGACCTGAATGATCTGTGATCGCTCTGAAGTGGGGTCTTTCTCTTCTGTTGTTTGTTCTTCTTTCTTTTTCCCTCCAGTTTTCCCCCTCTGTTTCCTTCGCTTTTCCAAAATGTGTAGGTTGCATGGACCTGGTCAGGAGTCAGTGAGCCCTTCTGCTTGTTACAACTTTTTCTGACGAAAATCTAGTGTTGCGATAAAAGAGCTGAGCGATCCATCCAGCCCTTGTCTCCCAAACAAAGGGAATTGTTGGAAACCACCCTACACTTTTCCAATGTCCCATTCAACCCTCAGCCAAGGGCAGGCAGGCTGCTTTCTGACAGTTTGGTTGTAAGGTTCTCAAGGGCACGGGTGGGAAGAAAGAACCGGGAGGACGAAGCACAACTGCTGTAAAAATGGAAGGGACAGCAGGGGAGAGCGTGCACGGGGCCAGGGGAGAAAGGTGAGAATGGAGAGGGTAACAATCTGGGAGTGAAAAGGAAAAGGGGAAATCAACTGGGTAGAGGCGCACGGTGTCAGGAGGGTGGAGAAAAGGCAAGACAAACGTGGTTCTCTTGGCACATCCTCTGGCCCTGAGAATGGCCCCGTGGAGAGCAGTACAGACTGCCACATGGAGGGAGCCGCTCATGTCCAACTTTGATACTAGTTGCCAGGACCTCAGCGTAAGCTCCTGGAGGGTGGGTACCAGGTGTCCTCATTCTCTCTCCCTCACCGGCCACACCCTGCAGGACCCGATGTTGCTCAACCCGCGGAAGGGCCTGCAGCAATCGCACCTGAGTGTTTGGTTCACAAAACATTGCACTTGGGGTTTTTATCCAGTTTCACAGGAATGGAAGGATATCCTCCGAGCCCTGGCACCTGTCCTTAACGGCTACTTTCCTTAAAGAGAGGAGCAACTTAAAATGGCCATCCGCCTGTCTGCTTTCATAACAGCTTTTATTTTTAATTCACAACTGGGGCAGATAGTCCATCTTCTGATGTCCCATCAGCTCTGTGTGGCCAGGCTACCGCGGAGCAGGGCGCCCTCCAGGAAAAGCGCCAGGCAGTGAAAGCTGTGCGTCAACAGTGGAAAGTATGTTGGCTGCTCTGGGATATTCTACCCACGGGTAATTGCTGTGGTGTTTTGTAAACGTCTCTGGACGCAGGCAGGGCAGATACTTAGCTGGGAGCGCCACGGGGTATCCCTGCTCATTGATTAGTGCTCGTGCCAGGGCACTTATCAAATGCTTGGAATATCACCTGGATGCGGAGTTCAGGCTGCAGATGTGCACTTCCTCTACTGGTTGAGCTGGTATTTGGGCTGTGGGATGTTTTAACATTGAATTAAACTACAGCCCTGTCAGTGGGGAAGGAGTACAGGCCCCACCCACTCACCCACCTTCCCCACCCTGACTCCTCGCCAGGCTGGAGCCCAGGAATAAGGGCTTAGATGTGCCAGCTTGTGGTGCCCCTTTGAATCCATGCCCCTTGTGCTGCTCACCGGCTTCCCTCTCTTTCATCATTCTTGAAGGCAAGTGCTCCAAGTTCAGGCTCTGAATAGACAGAGGATTAAAGGCTTTTGAAATCAAAACTAGGTCTTCAAAGCTGCCAGCAATGGCCAAGGAACTCCCCTGGAGCATGGGTCCCAAACCCAGCCCAGTCCACAGTTCCCAAATGCTGTGGGAAGCTCATTTCCTTTGTGCTGCAAGACCTGTGCCGTCTGTGGGTCTCAGACTCAAATGCGGCAGGGCACGCGTTGCTGGAGGGAGGTGGCTTCCATGCAGCTGGAGATCCTGCAGGATACAGGGTGTGTGCCCGTTACCTGGGATCCCCAGCACGCCCTGTTGGTCCAGCCAGGAGATCCAAACATGCTGGACGTCTGGTTCTAATTCACATGGGTTCTTTATGAGTTTGGGTCACTGGCCCAAATGATGGGCATCAGACCCCTTGTACTGACCTGTGCCGTGTGCTGGTTGCTCTCCTGCCATCTGGAAGCCATCAGTGTTGAGACGGTTTCAGCCGCGTGCTGTGCACTTGTGTTGCAGGAGGTGCAGCCCAGCGTGGCCCTGGTCCCTAGGAGTCAGGAGCCCCTTGCTTCCTTTCGGATTTCCAGTGTCAACCCCAGCGAAGCCCTGTGCTGCAGGCTGCCATCAGGTCCCCTTCTCTCCCTTCCCTTTCCTCTTATTTTGGACCTCGAGAGCAGTGACACTGCAGGGGGACCCTGGCATCTCTCCCCATTCCTTTTCTTGCCCACTTTGCAGTTTTGAAAGGAAGGGGATGCAGATAAGTCACTTTTTTTTTTTTTTTTTTTTTTTTTT
>NW_006773947.1:4487085-4496610 GCF_000442215.2 Lipotes vexillifer | reverse complement strand
CGAACCCGCTTCCCCTGCAGCAGCAGGCGGACTCTCCACCACTGCGCCACCAGGGAAGCCCTAAATTCTTTTTTTTTTTAAGTCACTTTTTAAAAATCCCCTGGGGGGCTTCCCTGGTGGCGCAGTGGTTGAGAGTCCGCCTGCCGATGCAGGGGACGCGGGTTCGTGGCCCGGTCCGGGAGGATCCCACATGCCGCGGAGCGGCTGGGCCCGTGAGCCATGGCCACTGAGCCTGCGCGTCCGGAGCCTGTGCTCCTGCAACGGGAGAGGCCACAGCAGTGAGAGGCCCGCGTACCGCAAAAAATAAATAAATAAAATAAAAAGCCCCCAGGAAAGGAGTTGTACTTCACATTGTGTGCATTTTGTAAAAGGAATGTCTCAGAGGAATCAGGACTCAATCCTGTCACCATTTAAAGTCATGATAATAACTGCATCCTAATAATAGCTGCCAGTGGTACTTGATAATGTGCTAGAAGCTGCAGTTGCCTTACTTTCATCCTCGTAATAGCCCTGTGCGGAGAGGGACACTGAGTCTCAGAGTTAAGCAGCTAATAAAGGAAGATTGGATTCTACCCAAGGTCTTTGCAGTTCCAAAGCCCACACCCTCTTGTGCTACAGGCTCGTGCCCTGTTTAGGCCCAGGTAGGGTGGAAGCCCCGGGGTGACAGAGGAGCAGAGAGGAACAGACATCTGCAGGTCACACTAGATAGTCCAGTCATGGGTTTTTCTAAAGAAGCAAAATGATCTTTTGAAAGAAAACGCATACAGTCTGTCAGCTTCTTGCCAACTCCACTACAGTACAACCTGCCAAAAACAGCCAAACCTTGTTTTGGGTATGAAAGCAGCTGTTATAATAAACTCCTCTGCTCTACCTCTTTTTCCTGTTATGGTGAAATGACTGTTTAAAGTAAATGTCTCCAATACGCGGATTTTCTGGGGTCATGAAAACATTTTTTAATTGGCAGGTTCTGCTACATTTTTTGGTGAGGTTAGGAAGTAAACAGAATGCCACATGCCATTTCAGATCCATGCAGTAGAAATGTCTCTGATTCTGGAAACTTGATTCCCTACCGCCCACCCCCTTGGGCTAGAGCCTTTTCAGGCTTGGCCCTTGCTCCAGAATGAATGGATTTCTGCCTCTCTTCTATCCCAGGACTCCCAAAGCAGATCAAGGGAAATGAGTACACAGAACATAGAGTCAGATCTGGGTTTGAATCCTGGTTCTGCCAACCACTAGCATGCAAAGTTATTCTGAGCCCAGCCTCTTTTATCCGTAAAATGGCTATTACAATACCAACTACTCATTAGGTGTGTCATGGAGTTTAAAACAAAAATCAAAATAATAGCAAACAGTTACATAATTCTTATTATATGCCCTGTGCTTTTCAGGTGTTTTATGTGTCTTAACTCATTTAATCTTCTCAATAACCCTGTGCAGTAGGCACTGTGCTAGCCATATTCTAGCCATAGAGTAGCGGGGGCAACTCACAAAATCTCCCTCTGCATGAAACTTACATTCTTGTTGGGGGAGGCCAAAAGATAAGTAAATTAGATAGTGTGTTAAATGGTGATGAGTGCTATAGAGAAAAATAAAACAGGAAAAGGGGATGGGGGAGCTGTAATTTTCAAAAGGTTGATCAGGGAAAGCCTCTCTAACAAGGTGACATTTGAGCAAAGACCTGTAAAAAGTAAGAGAGAGAGAGCGAGAGCTGTGAGGGTATATGAGGGATAGAGTCTTAAGCAGAGGAAACAGCAAGTGCAAAGGCCCTGGGGCCATGTGTCTGGTGTGTTCAAGGCGCAGCAAGGAGGCCAATGTGGCTGGAGCAGAAGGAGTGATCCGCAGAGTAGATGAGGTCAGAGAGAGAAGGTTTGGGGAGAAGATAGGCTTTGTGGGTCTCAGCTCTTTATCTCAATGAGACGAGAAGCTACCAGAAGAACTTGAGCAGAGGGGAGACATGATCAAGAGGAAGCCAGATGTGTAGAAAGGACATTTCCGATTCATTTACTACAGCTGCTGCTCCTGCTGTTGGTTCCCATAAGGACAGTTGCCAACTTTTTGAGACTTTAAGTAGGACATTGCTTAATGGGACATCTGGGCCTCCACTGTCAACATTGTACGTGTTGATTTTTAACAACAGATGAACTCTCCCCAACTTCCCCTGTATCTATGTCCAGCCTCCTCCCCTCTTCTGAATGATTCTGTCCTTTGCTGTCTCTCTGCATTGGGTTGTCTTGATGATGCTACTTAAGTGGCTGCATAGACAACTGTGGTCCACACTCGTGATTCATAATGTGTTGCTGTGTTGAATTAGTTATTGGGACCAGGGACTCCAGATAAATATTGCTTGGGCCTGGCAATCAAGAGAATCATCAGGGAGGAAGGGTGAGGGAGGAGATGTTTGTCAATGGAATTTCCCCTCCATCCTGTTCCATGGGGGAACAGACGTGTGTCCGAGTGACAGACAACTTGTACCCGTACATTCCTGTGGGAAAGGATTATGACATCTTCATACATCCTATGAGAGGTCAGGCATCACAAGTTCTGAGCCCCAGGTCTGTGAGTGGCATCTGGAGCTCATGGATCTCCTGAAATCATGTCCAAATGGGTGTCTGTGTACATTTTTCTGGGGACAGATCATAGCACGCAATTGCGTGTTCATTGAATGGCTTCATCACAACTGTAGGTCACATTTGCAACCTTGGATAACCTATGCACAAGCATGTGAAAATGTACATGTTTTATAAAGGGATTTAAAGGGAACTTTTCGTTCTGTAATATTAAGAATCTGTAATATCTATATTTGACAAATATTGCTTATAGTGTTCCCAAGATAGATAAATTATGGTCCCTGAGAAAGTGTGGAATGTATTTTTGAGGACCTCAAGGTGTACTATCACTCAAGGTCTGTTCTTCCTCCTTGCTCAGTGACTAAGTCACCAGGAATTCACCCGCTGTATTAGATCATTTGTTCTTATATGCTCCTCATTGCCTTTGAAACACCTCCAATTCTAGCAATGCTTTACAGACACGCACATGAGCCAAGTGGTTTGAAACAACAACCTAGGCCTGAGGTATTTAGAAGCCCCCTGCCACGTCCCCTCGGGTCCTTGGTGGAACAGGGCCCACACACTAGACGAGGTCCAGGCTCAGAAGGGGAACAAAGAGAGGGACTTAACAGGGAGACCTCGCAACTTCGCTGCAGTACCATGGTAGAAATACACGTTCCCAGTCCCGTGGGTACGTACTGGTCTCTTTTGCAGCTGGAAGCAGGGCACGCACCCGGTGTGTCTGTTGTCTGATGCTCACCTGCAGGTGTGCCGCGAAGCTCACCTGGCGGAGATGGTGGGGCGGGGTAGGGGCGTCCTGGGCGCTAGAGTCCTGCCCCGCTAATCAGTTCCTCCCAGTTCAGGAAAGCCCTCAAGGGTTTCTTAGCTGGGACTTAGGGAAGTCAACAGAAGGATTGTTGAGAATGTGACTGATCCCAGGCCCTGGAATGCAAACCCCGCACAGTTGGTGGTGCTTAATTATATACAATAAACTACAAAGGACATACAGTGGGTTTTGATATCAGGTTCCAGTTCTCCTCACTAAGGACCCGGTAGAAACCCTTCATCAGTGCGGCTAAGGAAATAGTCCCAGTCCTGTCTGAATCCGGCCTGTATGTCCACACTGCCTCCCCCACTGTTCCTCTCACTGGTTGTCTGCTCCTCCCATCAGGGTCAGAAGCATCGACATGCCCCCTGACTGATCTCTGTGCAGGGGGAAACGGGGACCGTCGGAAACACACATAGAGATTTCACATTTTTCATCAAGATGGGAATTGAGAAAAACTATGAAAACTACCCTGGATTCAGTCTGTGTGCCTTTCCACCACTGTCACCAACGTTTCAGTTTTGTTCTGGTTACGGGGAAGCCGTGGTCTGGGCTCCTCTCTGACTCGAATGGACTGTTAAGAGGTAAACTGAGGCATATTAAGAATTTTAAGAGTTTATTTGAACAAAAATTGATTCTACCTGGATGTCACCAAACTGGAAGTGGTTGGAGCATTCTGCCCGACAGGAGCTGGGGCCAGACTTACAAGGAAAAGGTGCAGAAGCAAAGATAGGAAATTATTGATCGGCTGTAGCTAAAGCCTAGTTGGCTGTTTGTGGTTGGTTGTCCTTGGGTTTAGATTTCGTAACCTTGAGGCATTTCAGGTTCAGGTTTTGGTTTGCTTCCATATGCCTTGCCGGGATTAGAGCTGTCTCAGTCTGATGGCCTCCTTGTTTCATTAATTTAACAATATCAATCTCTCAGAGGGATTCATTAGGTTTTGCAACAGAGCTGTAATCTGTTTCCTTTAAAGATAGGAGGAGGTTTAACCTGTTAGGCAGGACCCTTTTTCTGCTAGAAGATCAGACATCCATTTTGGATCCCCTATTCATGAGACATCGATACGCTTCCTGTGTCACAGCATCAAATGTCCCCCTTGGCGGGAAGTAGTTAGAGGTGTTCCCTTGAATCACACACTGCTCGACCTTGCGTGAATTCTATTACCTGGTGTCAGTAAATAACACTTTTGGTCGTACCTTACAAAATGATGTTGGTAGGAAACTATTTTGCACCAACTTCTGCACCAACTTAAGGGGTTGAATAGCCTGCTTACAGCTGTGGCTCAGTGATCTCAACACTGTGGTGCTTGACTTAAAGGAGACAGTGCTGATCTCTTCAGTTTATTACCTGTTTTGTGTTTCAAGAGAGTTCGTGGAGGGAGGGGAGTTGAGGTTGTAGAAGGACTCTGAAATACATCTACTAAAGGGGGATGCTTTCATTGTCTGGACATAGTGTGCCCAAGTGGGGTACATCTGACGAGGGGGGAGCCCCATTGTTTGGTTCCCAGTTTTCGTGCCACATGATGTACTTGGCTGTGGGGAAGGGTGGGAGGGGAAGGGGAGTGAAGTCCCGCCCTGCTCTGAGAACCAGGTGCAGCTATAAAACCTTAGTATTGGAAGCAGATTGGTCCTTTGGTAAATAAGAATCACCATATTTTAACAGTGGATACTAGACTGGCACTCATTTCTCTGCCTGGCATACTGTTTGATTTTGCCCTAGATGTCCAAGTAATTAACAAGACTGTTGGGCAGATATTCGTTTCATGTTCTAGTTTGTTTTTCCTTCACTCTCTAGAGCCTGCTCTTCATTACTAACAGCAATAATCTGTATCATCTCTGTGTCCCAGCAAGTGAAGCACAGACACTCCACCTCAGGGTTTCCCAGCTCACTGGGACACAAATGACTCGATGGTAGGAACCTTCCTTGCAGTCTATTTCGTGAAGCCTGTTGTTGCTTACTTTCATTTCCCTGTTGCCACAGCTGTCCCCTTTGTCCTGTTCTGACTAGATAATCACAAGCTTTGCTCTTTTCCTCAAAAAAGAAATCTTGTTTCCGTCCCCTACTCTGTGATCCTTTCCATCCCACCCTGGGCCTGTACAGCAGAAGTCACTGAAAGAAGGGCCCTTCCCAGAGCCCCAGGGCCCGCCTGGAGCCCCTGACTTTTCCAGTTCCATTTGGATAAACGTTTCTCTTAGATGATTTGTACCCAGTTTGGGATGTGTGTCTGGCAAGTAAGCAGGGATGGAAACAAACTCAAAGCCAGGAAGATTTACTCCTATGCAACCGTCCTATAGATAAAATTTAGTAAATATACAATCACACAGTCATTTAGGGCTCTGTATACCCTAATGAATTAGTGCTTCTAATTTTATAAGCACTGTCATAACCACGGTTGTAAGTGGGGTGTTTCCTTTTACTGTAGTGTATGTTTCTTTGCTTTTCTAGGTGTTGTTTGTTAGGTGTTGTTTCCTCTAAGTGCTGTATAAAGGGACGCATTGTTTCAGGGCAACCAGTAGGTTGTATTTACAGGTGGCTGGTTGTCTTTACTAGCTTTGCTGCTATAACACAACTGCTTTCCAGCAGGAAGGAACATTGCAAAGTAGCTGGAGCTATTAAGTCCAGACTTCATCTGATTCCTCATTTAGGAACAGACGTTTTGTGAATCACTGAATCTTTCTTTTTCAGTTCCTCTCCAGGGCCATGCATAATGTGAAGTTAATGAAATAGTGCTCTCTTTGTGTTCACCAGATGACACTGCTGTCCCGTCATCCCTAGGACCTGAGCTTCAAGTGGCTTTTCCAACAGTAGGGTTGGGAAGCTTTGCTTCCCCAAGAAGGAAGAGCCCTGCTCAGGCCCCATTCTAGATGGGGTGTGTGTCCTTGGTCTGCCAAGCTGAACCCATCCCTGGCATCCCATTGTGTAGTGGCCACCCAAGACAGCTACATCTTCTTAACCAAGAGGGACTCTTGCCGCAAGAGATTTTAAAGAATAGTAAGCAGTGAACTCACACTGTGTTCTAAACTATATACAGATTTCTAGGAGTTCATGTAAACCAGTAGAGTTGCATATTAGAAATATAATATATGAATGACTCCCTGGTGGGTGATCCTGATATTAATTCCAAATTCCAGATTCGCGGGGGTGGTGGAGAAAACCCTGAGCTAGGTGTGGACTGGACAGTATGGTGAAGCACTTGTCCAAAGCCTCTTCTTTCAGCCTGTTTAACCAGTTTACAGCCATAGTTAGAAGCTGTTTAGCCATTTGGGCAATAAAATTCATTTCTTTGAGCATGAAATACAATTAAGTGATTTTACCCTAAGAATTTCATATCGTATGAAATTGTGTATATATTTTCTGCATCTCTGATACCCGTTGAATAATGGACCAGAGCTGATGCGGCCCTGACCAAACTTTGCAGTTCTCTGCTCTAAGAGGTCAAGTTCGAAAGGCACCCGGCCTCCACTCTAAGCGGCTCAGCTGGTGTATTTCTAATGTTCTCCTCTTTCTGTTTCTGGGTCCATCTGTTGCTGTCGCAGACATTTGTGCATCTTAAAAATGTACAGAAGTTTCATGCTCTTTTGGACTCTTGGATTTTTTTCTGCCTAGCAGGTGGGGTTTTAATTCCTGCATGATGTTAGGAGGCCAAGAGAATATCTTCCAGACTCTGAGGGTTGTCATTCGAAATCCCTTCCTCCACATGAGAAAGAAATTAGTTTTTAGGGTGGCTGGTCAGAGTTAAGTCAAACTTGTTTCCCTGGTATGAAGTTAACAGACATGTGAGAATTGAACCCTAAAATAAACATTGTCAGTTTCACTAAGTTTCATAATATCTCACTGATATTATATCCCACTGATATGATGAATTTGTAATTTATGAACTTACCATGCAAGTTTTAAATGCAAAACTTCTAATGTGTACAAATCACCAATAGGAGCATGTGTGCTATCCCTACTACCTTGGGGGGAGAGAAGGAACAATGGTCCAATACAGACTCCACCATGTCCAGCATGACAGGGCCAGTGATCCTGAACTTCTCATGTGATTCTATGGACAGAACAGTTGTTTCACATGTTTAAACGTGACGGATCAGCTGCACCAGGTTGAACAGCATGCTGGCCAACTTTAACAACCAGATCTCCAGGAGGCCAAAGCCCTGATTTGTAGCGTTTGCTGATTTCTGTGGTGTAAATACTCCCAGCATGACCAGCTTCAAGCTGTCAACTAAAGTCTCTGAACACAGGGTGTGAAGAGATAAGAACATTTGGCTGGGGCTTCCCTGGTGGCTCAGTGGTTAAGAATCTGCCTGCCAATGCAGGGGACATGGGTTTGAGTCCCCCGGTCTGGGACGATCCCATATGCCGTGGAGCAACTAAGCCGATGTGCCACAATTACTGAGCCTGTGCTCTAGAGCCCGCGAGCCACAACTACTGAAGCCCACGGGCCTAGAGCCTGTGCTCCGCAACAAGAGAAGCCACTGCAGTGAGAAGCCTGTGCACCGCAAGAAAAAGTAGCCCCTGCTCACTGCAGCTAGAGAAAGCCCGAGAGCAGCAACGAAGACCCAACATAGCTAAACATAAATAAATAAATAAATAAATAAATAAAATAAATTTATTTTAAAAAAACCACTTGGCTGTCACCAGTCAGTGTAAGCTGGCTCCAACACACCCCTGAGAAATGATGGGAAATCGTGAATTGGAATTTTGCCTTAGAAATCCTTTCTTTAAAAACATCTCTACCATCTGAAGAAAGTCACTGTGTGTATGTGTGTGTGTGTGTGTGTGTGTGTGTGTGTGTACATACAAATGTAGGTACTTACCTGTCTTTTCATCTAGTTATCTCAGTTTTACATAGTTTTCTAAATTTAACACTCATTTATGAATGCTTTACATAGGCATGGAAATGATAATAAGCATATACTTTCCCCACTTAGTTTACCTTTTTTTTTTTAACATCTTTATTGGAGTATAATTGTACTAAAATGGTGTGTTAGTTTCTGCTGTATAACAAAGTGAATCAGCTATACATATACATACATCCCTATACCCTTCCCTCTTGCATCTCCCTCCCACCCTCCCTATCCCACCCCTCTAGGTGGAAACAAAGCACCAAGCTTTCTAGGTGGAAACAAAGCACCAAGCTGATCTCCCTGTGCTATGCAGCTGCTTCCCACTAGCTGTTTTACATTTAGTAGTGTATATATGTCCATGCCACTCTCTCACTTCGTCCCTGCTTATCCTTCCCCCTCCCCGTGTCCTCACGTCCATTCTCTATGTCTGTGCCTTTATTCCTGTCCTGTCCCTAGGTTCTTCAGAACTTTTTTTTTTTTTTCAGATTCCATATATATGTGTTAGCATACAGTATTTGTTTTCCGCAATCTGACTTACTTCACTCTGTATGACAGGACTCTAGGTCCATCCACCTCACTACAAATAACTCAATTTCATTTCTTTTTATGACTGAGTAATATTCCATTGTATACATGTGCCACATCTTCTTTATTCATTCATCTGTCAGTGGACACTTAGGTTGCTTCCATGTCCTAGCTATTGTAAATAGAGCTGCAGTGAACATTGTGGTTCCTGACTCTTTTTGAATTACGGTTTTCTAAGGGTATATGCCCAGGAGTGGGATTGCTGGGTCATATGGTAGTTCTGTTTTTAGGTTTTTAAGGAACATCCATACTCTTCTCCATAGTGGCTGTATCAATTTACATTCCCACCAATAGTGCAAGAGGATTCCCTTTTCTCCACATGCTCTCCAGCATTTATTGTTTGTAGTTTTTTTTTTTTTTTTTGCAGTACGCCGGCCTCTCACTGTTGTGGCCTCTCCCGTTGCGGAGCACAGGCTCTGGACGTGCAGGCTCAGCGGCAGTGGCTCATGGGCCCAGCTGCTCCGTGGCATGTGGGATCTCCCCGGACCGGGGCACGAACCCATGTCCCCTGCATCGGCAGGCAGACTCTCAACTGCGC
Source organism: Lipotes vexillifer (assembly GCF_000442215.2). Classification (NCBI taxonomy): domain Eukaryota; kingdom Metazoa; phylum Chordata; class Mammalia; order Artiodactyla; family Lipotidae; genus Lipotes; species Lipotes vexillifer. The sequence continues at coordinate 4,487,268 of NW_006773947.1, read as the reverse complement.
CACCAGGGAAGCCCTATTTGTAGATTTTTTGATGATGGCCATTCTGACCGGTGTGAGGTGATACCTCATTGTAGTTTTGTTTTGCATTTCTCTACTTTTTAGTGATGTTGAGTATAAATCACAGCAAGATCCTTTGTGACCCACCTCCTAGAGAAATGGAAATAAAAACAAAATAAACAAATG
>NW_006773947.1:4485779-4487075 GCF_000442215.2 Lipotes vexillifer | reverse complement strand
CATTTTTGGATTGGGTTGTTTGTTTTTTTGATATTGAGCTGCATGAGCTGCTTGTAAATTTTGGAGATTAATCCTTTGTCTGTTGATTCATTTGCAAATATTTTCTCCCATTCTGAGGGTTGTCTTTTGGTCTTGTTTATGGTTTCCTTTGCTGTGCAAAAGCTTTGAAGTTTCATTAGGTCCCATTTGTTTATTTTTGTTTTTATTTCCATTACTCTAGGAGGTGGGTCAAAAAGGATCTTGCTGTGATTTATGTCATAGAGTGTTCTGCCTATGTTTTCCTCTAAGAGTATTATAGTGCCTGGCCTTACGTTAAGGTCTTTAATCCATTTTGAGTTTATTTTTGTGTATGGTGTTAGGGAGTGTTCTAATTTCATTCTTTTACATGTAGCCGTCTAGTTTTCCCAGCACCACTTATTGAAGAGGCTGTATTTTCTCCATTGTATATTCTTGCCTCCTTTATCAAAAATAAGGTGACCATATGTGCATGGGTTTATCTCTGGGCTTTCTATCCTTTTCCATTGATCTGTGTTTCTGTTTTTGTGCCAGTACCATACTGTTCTGATTACCATAGCTTTGTAGTATAGTCTGAAGTCTGGGAACCTGATTCCTCCAGCTCCATTTTTCTTTCTCAAGATTGCTTTGGGGCTTCCCTGGTGGTGCAGTGGTTGAGAGTTTGCCTGCCGAGGCAGGGGACATGGGTTTGTGCACCAGTCCAGGAAGATCCCACATGCCGCAGAGCGGCTGGGCTTGTGAGCCATGGCCACTGAGCCTGCGTGTCCAGAGGCTGTGCTCTGCAATGGGAGAGGCCACAACAGTGAGAGGCCCGCGTACTGCAAAAAAGAAAGAAGATTGCTTCAGCTATTCAGGGTCTTTTGTGTTTCCATACAAATTGTGAAATTTTTTGTTCTAGTTCTCTGAAAAATGCCATTGGTAGTTTGATAGGGATTGCACTGAATCTGTAGATTGCTTTGGGTAGTATAGTCCTTTTCACAGTGTAGATTCTTACCATCCAGGAACATGGTATATCTCTCCATCTGTTTGTATCATCTTTAATTTCTTTCATCAGTGTCTTATAATTTTCTGCGTAGAGGTCTTTTGTCTCCTTAGGTAGGTTTATTCCTAGGTATTTTATTCTTTTTGTTGCAGTGGTAAATGGGAGTGTTTCCTTATTTCTCTTTCAGATTTTTCATCATTAGTGTATAGGAATGCAAGAGATTTCTGTGCATTAATTTTGTATCCTGCTACTTTACCAAATTCATTGATTAGTTCTAGTAGTTTTCTGGTAGCATCTTT
>NW_006773947.1:4439613-4480394 GCF_000442215.2 Lipotes vexillifer | reverse complement strand
TTCCTGGTGGAGGGGACTAGTGCCTGTGTTGTGGTGTATGAGGCTAGATCTTGTCTCTCTAGTGGGCAGGTCCACGTCTGGTGGTGTGTTTTGGGGTGTCTGTGGACTTATTATGATTTTAGGCAGCCTCTCTGCTAGTGGGTGGGGTTGTGTTCCTGTTTTGCTATATGGTTGGCATAGGTTGTCCAGCACTGTAGCTTGCTGGTCGTTGAGCGAAGCTGGGTGCTGGTGTTGAGATGGAGATCTCTGGGAGATTTTCGCCGTTTGATATTATGTGGGGCTGGGAGGTCTCTTCTTGACGAGTGTTCTGAAGTTGGCTCTCCCACCTCAGAGGCAGAGTCCTGACTCCTGGCTGGAGCAGCAAGAGCCTTTCATCCACTCGGCTGGGCTGGACTGCCACCACCTGTGCTTCACTTCGGGGAAAGCAATTCGACTTCCTCTCTTCCCAGCCTCTTCTAATGCTATGGAGTTCCAAAATAATGTGAGGGAAGGAAGAAAGAAAGAAAGAAGAAAAGAAAGGAAGAAGGCAAGAAGGAAAGAAAGGAGGGAGGGAGGGAGGAGGGAAGGAAGGAAGGAATGAGGGAAGGAAGGAAAAAATACAGAAAGAAAGAAGATACAGTAAAATAAAATAAAGTATAATAAAGTTATTGAATTAAAAAAATAATTATTTAGAGTTCCTTTTCTTCTCTGATTGCTGTGGCTAAAACTTCCAAAACTATGTTGAATAAGAGTGGTGAGAGTGGGCAACCTTGTCTTGTTCCTGACCTTAGTGGAAATGCTTTCAGTTTTTCGCCATTGAGGATGATGTTGGCTGTGGGCTTGTCATATACGGCCTTTATTATATTGAGGAAAGTTCCCTCTACACCTACTTTCTGCAGGGTTTTTATCATAAATGGGTGTTGAATTTTGTCAAAAGCTTTCTCTGCATCTATTGAGATGATCATATGGTTTTTCTCCTTCAATTTGTTAATATGGTTAATCACATTGATAGATTTGCGTATATTGAAGAATCCTTGCATTCCTGGGAGAAACCCCACTTGATCATGGTGTATGATCCTTTTAATGTGCTGTTGGATTCTGTTTGCTAGTATTTTGTTGAGGATTTTTGCATCTGTGTTCATCAGTGATATTGGCCTGTAGTTTTCTTTTTTTGTAACATCTTTGTCTGGTTTTTGTATCAGAGTGATGGTGGCCTCATAGAATTAATTGGGGAGTGTTCCTACCTCTGCTATATTTTGGAAGAGTTTGAAAAGGATAGGTGTTAGCTCTTCTCTAAATGTTTGATAGAATTTGCCTGTGAAGCCATCTGGTCCTGGTCTTTTGTTTGTTGGAAGATTTGTAATCACAGTCTCAATTTCAGTGCTTGTGGTTGGTCTGTTCATATTTTATATTTCTTCCTGGTTCAGTCTCAGAAGGTTGTGCTTTTCTAAGAATTTGTCCATTTCTTCCAGGTTGTCCATTTTATTGGCATATAGTTGCTTGTAGTAATCTCTCATGATCTGTTGTATTTCTGCAGTGTCAGTTGTTACTTCTCCTTTTTCATTTCTAATTGAGTCTTCTTCCTTTTTTTCTTGGTTAGTCTGGCTAATGGTTTATCAATTTTGTTTATCTTCTCAAAGAACCAGCTTTTAGTTTTATTGATCTTTGCCACTGTTTCCTTCATATCTTTTTCATTTATTTCTGATTGGATCTTTATGATTTCTTTCCTTCTGCTCACATTGGAGTTTTTCGTTCTTCTTTCTCTGATTTCTTTAGGTGTATGGTTAAGTTGTTTATTTGAGATGTTTCTTGTTTCTTGAGGTTGGATTTTATTGCTATAAACTTCCCTCTTAGAACTGCTTTTGCTGCATCCCATAGGTTTTGGGTCATCGTGTTTTCATTGTCATTTGTTTCTAGGTATTTTTTGACTTCCTCTTTGATTTCTTCAGTGATCTCTTGGTTATTTAGTAGTGTATTGTTTAGCCTCTGTGTGTTTGTATTTTTTACAGATTTTTTCCTGTAATTGATATCTAGTCTCATAGCGTTGTCGTCGGGAAAGATAGTTGATATGATTTCAATTTTCTTAAATTTACCAAGGCTTTATTTGTGACCTAAGATATAATCTATCCTGGAGAATGTTCCATGAGCACTTGAGAAAAATGTGTATTCTGTTGTTTTTGGATGGAATGTCCTATAAATATCAATTAAGTGCATCTTGTTTAATGTATCATTTAAAGCCTATGTTTCTTTATTTATTTTCATTTTGGATGATCTGTCCATTGGTGAAAGTGTGGTGTTAAAGTTCCCTACTATTATTGTGTTACTATCGATTTCCCCTTTTATGGTTGTTAGCATTTCCCTTATGTATTGAGGTGCTCCCATGTTGGGTGCATAAATATTTACAATTGTTATATCTTCTTCTTGGATTGATCCCTTGATCATTCTGTAGTGTCCTTCTTTGTCTCTTGTAATAGTCTTTATTTTTATTTATTTATTTATTTATTTATTTTTTTTTTTTGTGGTACGCGGTCCTCTCACTGTTGTGGCCTCTCCCGTTGCGGAGCACAGGCTCCGGACGGGCAGACTCAGCGGCCATAGCTCACGGGCCCAGCCGCTTTGCGGACATGACCCCGTGTCCCCTGCATCGGCAGGCGGACTCTCAACCACTGCGCCGCCAGGGAAGCCCCATAGTCTTTATTTTAAAGTCTATTTTGTCTGATATGAGAATTGCTACTCCAGCTTTCTTTTGATTTCCATTTGCATAGAATATCTTTTTCTATCCCCTCACTATCAGTCTGTGTGTGTCTCTGGATCTGAAGTGGGTCTCTTGTAGATAGCATATTTATGGGTTCTGTGTTTGTATCCATTCAGTCAGTCTATGTGTTTTGGTTGGAGCATTTAATCCATTTACATTTAAGGTAGTTATCGATATATATGCTACTATTACCATTTTCTTAATTGTTTGGGATTTGTTATTGTAAGTCTTTTCCTCCTCTTGTGTTTCCTGCCTAGAGAAATTCTTTAGCATTTGCTGTAGAGCTGTTTGGCGGTGCTGAATTCTCTTAGCTTTTGCTTGTCTGTAAAGGTTTTAATTTCTCTGTCAAATCTGCATGAGATCCTTGCTGGGTAGAGTAATCTTGGTTGTAGTTTTTTCCCTTTCATCACTTTAAATATGTCCTGCCACTCCATTCTGGCTTGCAAAGTTTCTGCTGAAAGATCAGTTGTTATCCTTATGGGGATTCTCTTGTATGTTAATTGTTGCTTTTCCCTTGCTGCTTTTAAAATTTTTTCTTTGTTTTTAATTTTTGATAGTTTAATATGTGTCGTGGCATGTTTCTCCTTGGATTTATCCTGTATGGCACTCTCTGCCCTTCCTGGACTTGAGTGACTCTTCCTTACCCATATTAGGGAAGCTTTCAACTGTAATCTGTTCACATATTTTCTCAGTCCCTTTTTCTCTTCCTCTTCTGCGACCAGTATAATTCAAATGTTTATGCATTTAATGTTGTCCCAGAGGTCTCTGAAATTGTCCTCAGTTCTTTTCATTCTTTTTTCTTTATTCTGCTCTGTGGTATTTATTTCCACTGTTTTATCTTCCAGGTCACTTATCCATTTTTCTGCCTCAGTTATTCTGCTATTGATTCCTTCTAGAGAATTTTTAATTTCATTTATTGTGTTGTTCATCATTGTTTGTTTGCTCTTTAGTTCTTCTAGGTCCTTGTTAAACATTTCTTGTATTTTCTCTATTTCCAAGATTTTGGATCATCTTTACTATCATTACTCTAAATTGTTTTTCAGTTAGACTGCCTATTCCCTCTTCATTTGTTTGGTCTGGTGGGTTTTTACTTGCTCCTTCATCTGTTGTGTATTTCTCTGTCTTCTCATTTTGCTTAACGTACTGTTTGGGCTCTCCGTTTTGCAGGCTGCAGGTTCGTAGTTCCCATTGTTTTTGGTGTCTACTCCCAGTGGCTCAGGTTGGTTCAGTGAGTTGTGTAGGCTTCCTGGTAGAGGGGAATGGTGCCTGTGTTCTGGTGGTTCAGGCTGGATCTTGTCTTTCTTGTGTGCAGGACCACATCCTGTGGTGTGTTTTGGTGTGTCTGTGACCTTATTATGATTTTAGGCAGCCTCTCTGCTAATGGGTGGGTTTGTGTTCCTGTCTTGCTAGTTGTTTGGCATAGGGTGTCCAGCACTGTAGCTTGCTGGTCGTTGAGTGGAGCTGGGTCTTAGCATTGAAATGGAGATCTCTGGGAGATCTCTCGCCATTTGATATTACGTGTGGCCGGGAGGTCTCTGGTGGTCCAGTGTCCTTAACTCGGCTCTCCCACCTTAGAGGCTCAGGCCTGACACCTGGCCAGAGCACCAAGACCCTGTCAGCCACACAGCTCAGAAGAAAAGGGAGAAAAAAAAGAATGAAAGAAAAAAATAAAGTTATTAAAATAGAAAAAAATTACTAAAAATAAAAAAAATTTAAAAAGAAAGAAGAGAGCAAGCGAACCAAAAAACAAATCTATCAATGATAACAAGTGCTAAAAACTATACTAAGAAAAAAAAAAAAGGAGAGTCAGAACCCTAGGACAAATGGCAAAAGCAAAGCTATACAGACAAAATCACACAAAGAAGCATACACATACACACTCGCAAAAAGAGAAAAAGGGGGAAAAATTTTTATATATAAAAAAAATGTTTAAAGGAAGAGAGCAACCCAATCAACAAACGAATCTACCGATGATAATAAGTTCTAAATACTAAACTAAGATAAACATAAAACCAGAAACAAATTAGATGCAGAAAGTAAACCCCAAGTCTGTAGTTGCTCCCAAAGTCCACTGCCTCAATTTTGGGGTGATTCGTTGTCTATTCAGGTATTCCACAGATGCAGGGTACATCATGTTGACTGTGGAGATTTTTTTTTTTTTTTGCGGTACACGGGCCTCTCACTGTTGTGGCCTCTCCCGCTGCGGAGCACAGGCTCCAGACGCGCAGGCTCAGCGGCCGTGGCTCATGGGCCCAGCCTCTCGGGGCATGAACCTGTGTCCCCTGCATCGGCAGGCGGACTCTCAACCACTGCGCCACCAGGGAAGCCCGACTGTGGAGATTTAATCCGCTGTTCCTGAGGCTGCTGGGAGAGATTTCCCTTTCTCTTCTTTGTTCGCACAGTTCCCAGGGTTCAGCTTTGGATTTGGCCCCGCCTCTGCATGTAGGTCTCCTGAGGGCGTCTGTTCTTTGCTCAGACAAGGCGGGGTTAAAGGAGCAGCTGATTTGGGGGCTCTGGCTTACTCAGGCGAGGGGAGGGAGGGGTACAGATGCGGGGCGAGCCTGCAGCGGCAGAGGCCTGTGTGATGTTGCACCACCCTGAGGAGCGTCATGCGTTCTCCCGGGGAAGTTGTTCCTGGATCACGGGACCCTGGCAGTGGCGGGCTGCAGAGGCTCCCGGGAGGTGAGGTGTGCATAGTGACCTGTGCTTGCACAGAGGCTTTCTTGGTGGCAGCAGCAGCAGCCTTAGTGTCTCATGCCCGTCTCTGGTGTCTGCGCTGATAGCCGCGGCTCGTGCCTGTCTCTGGAGCTCGTTTAGGCGGTGCTCTGAATCCCCTCTCCTCGCGCACCCGGAAACAATGGTCTCTTGCCTCTTCGGCAGCTCCATACTTTTTCCCGGACTCCCTCCCGGCTAGCTGTGGTGCACTAGCCCCTTCAGGCTGTGTTCACACAGCCAACCCCAGTCCTCTCCCAGGGATCCGACCTCCGATGCCCGAGCCTCAGCTCCCAGTCCCCACCCGCCCTGGCAGATGAGCAGACAAGCCTCTCGGGCTGGTGAGTGCTGGTCGGCAGTGATCCTCTGTGCGGGAATCTCTCCGCTTTGCCCTCCGCACCCCTATTGTTGCGCTCTCCTTCATGGCTCTGAGGCTTACCCCTTGCCTACCGCCATCTCCACCAGTGAAGGGGCTTCCTAGTGTGTGGAAACCTTTCCTCCTTAACAGCTCCCTCCCACTGGTGCAGGTCCTGTCCCTATTCTTTTGTCTCTGTTTTTTTCTTTTTTCTTTTGCCCTACCCAGGTACATGGGAAGTTTCTTGCCTTCTGGGAAGTCTGAGGTGTTCTGCCAGCATTCAGTAGGCGTTCTGTAGGGGTTGTTCCACATGTAGTTGTAGTTTTGATGTATTTGTGGGGAGGAAGGTGTTCTCCACGTCTTACTCCTCTGCCATCTTGAAGCCGCTCTCCTACTTTACTTTTAATTATAATTGGTTGCATGCCTTCTTTCTTGTTGGTGTAGTGATTTTCCACTTAATATTTTTCAGTTTCATTCCTTTGACCTCTACAGCCAGGGCTGTCTGCTCCACGAAAAGATTTCTTCCTCTTTCCGTCCTTTGTCCAGTTTTAATAACAAGTGCGGATACCAAGCTGGTGAACAGATGCTCTTCACTGAATCTGGGGGCCACACCCCCTTCACCCCTGATCCCATGGTCTATAAAATAGAGCCTTCTCATTTTCCTCATTTTTACTAGCTACTTTTTTCCGCCTCATCTGAGTCATTTCAAATCGACTTCTCATCGAGGTTCAGAACGGAGGATACCTTCACCACGGAATAGATAATTACTTTAAAGCGCCAACAGGAAAATCTGTCACCTTGTCTGGCTCACTTTTCCCTTAATTTAAGTGTCCTCAACTATCATCTTCACTTGAAGAAAGTAAAAAACACATATTCATACAGGAATGAGGAGTGTCTGTCAGGCTGATTGATATTTTCACTTACATTGAGGTCCTTTATTTTTCATCAAAACACTCATTTTTTGGTTTTAAAAAAGTCAAGTAGATATGTGAGAGATAGTGGGTTGTCTTTTTTTTTTTTTCCGCCAGCACCTGCTCCAAAGCATAATTTCCACATGCCCCAACACTGCCTCAGTAATTGACAACAAATATGCTATCATTAACTGAGACTTGCCCGCTCAGTTCAGCGGCCCTAAAATGACACTTTTTAAAGCAAGCACCTCGAGGCAAATGTTGGACTGTGGGTTTGCTTTCTCACCTCTGCCCTGTCAGGTTTAGTTCTATGAGAGCTGTAGCCCTGCAGCTGGGAAGGGTCTCTGGGAACAGCTTGCATTTCTTTGGTTAGTAAATCCCACTGCACACCTCTTCCCCAGTGGTGAAAAGAAAATGCTTCCTTTCTAGCCGTGGGTTCCTGAGTGTTTGGTTGGAAGGTGTCCTGTATGTCTGTGTTTTGACTGTCAGGCCCTGAGCTGAATGCCTCTCTCAGGACGTCTACACCCTAACCTGCAGGACATTGAGCTCAGCGTGTCACCCATCACCCATCACCCAGGAGCCTGGACACAGAGTGGGAGAGAAGGTTGTGAAATCCCCACACCTGGTGCTGCTGCCAGTTTGTTTGACTAGGATTGGCTGAGGGGGTGACAGAGCCCGTCTGCCCGTGGCGGGCTCTACACTTCAGGCCCATATTCGTGAATCTGCAGGGCGTACAGGGTATGAGAGGGGTCTGGTTTGTTCAGAGAAATGCAAAAGCAGCACAGCAGAACAATTACATTCCCATACCATGGTCATAGCCAGGGAGATGGCATTTAAATTACTTGAAAACCATACAAATGAGCCTAATAGATTTATGCAATGTGAACCTCAGAGGAGCTGAAGGGGTCCAGGCCCAGCTGGGCTCGGGGCGAGGCTTATTAGAAGAGGGTTCATCCAGGAGGAAATTTGTGAGGAAATTAAACAGCTTTTAATAGAAGTCGTTTGGTAGAGAGAAGAGTGCTGCAGGGAGAAGGGGGGCAAATCTCAAGACGTAGAGAGGAGACAGGCAGACGATGAGGCTGCACCATGAGGTCCCCGCCCAGCACCCCAAGCTCCTTCAAGCTTTGGCCCCGATGTTACTCCCCGAAGCCTTCTCTGACCACCTGCTTACACTGCCATCCACCTCCTCTCCCACGTTCCCTTTGTCCAGTCCTTGCTTTATTTTTCTCCATAGCCTTTAGCACCTTCCAACATATTAAAATATCCTCCCACCAGAGTGTACATTCCATAAGGACAGAGATTGTTGTCTGATTTGTTCACCATTCTACCCAGCGCCTGGTACAGACTAGGTGCTCCATCCTTGTTTCTTGAATAAATGGGATGTAGTGAGAAAGAAGTATGGTGGGCTATGTTTTGGGGTCTAAAGAACTTTGGCAGAGAATCCAGAGACCTGAGTCCTCAAGCCCAGGACAGCCTGGAGGGCAGAGAAGTTCATTGGACTGTAGTTTCCTCACTGGTAAGATGGATACTGGCTGAGGTGACCGCTGAAGTCCTCAGGCTGTGAGGTTCTGAGGACCTACCTGGATGGTCAGAGGATGCTAGGTGGTGAGCTTCTTGGTATCTACTTTGAGCCACCTGGAGCTGCTACTGTGGCAGTGGATTTCTGAACCATGGGGTCAAGCTGGTATTTGTAAAAAGAATTGTTTTTTTCCAAAGTACTCCAGGCAGGTTTTTTTTTGGGTGGGGGGGTGCATTGGGTCTTCATTGCTGCGCACAGCCTTTCTCTAGTTGCAGCGAGTGGGGGCTACTCTTCGTTGAGGTGCGTGGGTTTCTTACTGTGGTGGCTTCTCTTGTTGCAGAGCACACGTTCCAGGCGTGCAGACTTCAGTAGTTGTGGCGTGTGGGCTCAGTAGTTGTGGCTTGCGGGCTCTAGAGTGCAGGCTCAGTAGTTGTGGTGCACGGGCTTAGTTGCTCCATGGCATGTGGGATCTTCCCGGACCAGGGATCAAATCCGTGTCCCCTGCATTGGCAGGTGGATTCTTAACTACTGTGCCACCAGGGAAGTCCCCAGGCAGGTTTTTTTAAAAAGGGGGCTAAGAGGCTAGATAAATTTGTTATTACCACTCAATAAATCCTTCTTTCACCTCCTTCCTTTCCACTAACTTTTCTCTCCCAACTCCTGCAGGCTTGAAGCACCAACAATTATTTGGGTCCATAGATGAGTGCACCGTTGACTTTTGAGGCTCCTTTTTCAGTGAACTAGACTTCAGAAGAAAACTCAGTAGGGGCAACCAACTTGTTTTGGTTTCAAGCTCAAAGCCCTTACATATCTCATAGTTTGCCTTGAAATTATAAAGCTACCTTCTCTTCCTAGGCCACCCCATCCCAGAAATTTCACCACCATTGGGGGATGATTCCCCTGAGGGGCTAACAGACCTTACCAGCCAAACCTCCAAGCCAGTCGTGACCTCTCACAGAGATAACGAGGATTTATTCAGGGTGGAATTAACTTGCTGCTCAAGTATGTCACCACAGAATAGGAAGAGAAATTACAGCCTGTAGAAACCTCAGGCCTGTAATAGTTAACTTCCTGGAGACTAAATTTTCCTGCTCATTTCTGAGAAAGGCTTATCTGTCAACATTTGAAAGGATGTTTCTGCATTCCTGTATTTTGACAGAACACTTCTACAAGTCTAGCCTGTCCACCTTCTACAGTTTATCTCATTAGGCCTCCTTCTCCTTGCTTTGCTTTGCTTTCCACCTCTGAAGGTCAACAAGCTTAGGGAAGCAACTTGTGATCATCTGGGTTCAGCTCCCAGCTCAGCCACTCACTAGCTTGGGTGCTCAACCTCTCTGACCCCCACTTTTCCTAAAAACTTATAAAATCAGGGTCAAAAGTCCTACTTGGCAGGGTTATTAAAGGGACTGTAAGTAGCTGGGCAGGGGGACGTGGTACACATCAGGTACTCAAGACTGGCCACCATCCTTACCAATTCCTCTTCGAGTTTGCAGCAATAGCAAACTCTCATCCACTAAACAAATATCTCGTGGCTTTCCTCCAAATACCTGTGCAGTCTAAGTGTCCAGCTCAATTATATGACAGACTCTTGATGGTCCAAGCTGGAGCCAAATTTTCATGTGTCCTTTTAATTAAAAGATTCAGCGTCTAATCACAGAAGGACATTGTTTGGTGGTGCCGATAATGAAGTTAGTCAGGGCTGCTGAAGTGTATCATTAGGATGGTTGACAGTTCACTCTGTGCCCATGGAATAAAATGAATAGGAAGAGAGCCAGGAGGAAGGGGCCAGCCAGGAGGGACATATGTAAGAGATGTGATGGATGAACTCCTCCTGGACCTAGGATTCCGCTCCTCAGAACTGAAGGCATTTGTGTACAGTTCATATAATAAAGGATTTCCTATTATAAGAACCACAAAGAGAAAGTAATGGCGTTCTTTTGAGACACTATACGTTCTGGCAGATGTTATATATTCTGAGTGGCATCATTATCTGGCTTTTGCCTCTAACAGTTCTTTTTTAGCAGGCAGGGTATACATTATAAATTTTAAACAAATAATAAATATAGATTTTTTACATTAAAACCAAACCAGAACTGGCTGCCTCTTTTAATATATACATGAAAAATTTTTAACAAAAGAAACTATACCTTTGGTAAATGTGCAGAATATTAGTATAAGCTCAGGATGAATGCTGACAAGTTCAAATTCATAAAACTCTGTTCTAAGTCACTTTTCTGGTTTGAATGCATCTTTATGAATATAGCGGTGCTGTGAGGCTTCATTTATTTTGCACAGAAAGTGATTTTATTTTTAATTCTTGTCCTCTTTCTGTTACCATGATTCTCTACATTATTTAAGAAACTTGGCATAATAAGTTGTCCAGGGCTGGGATTTGTATTTGGGGAACTAAATACTCATTAATACTTAAAAAAAAAACCTAAATAAATCCATATCCCATCATTTAGTAAATAGCCTTTATAATAAAGAAAAACTAATTATTTGTGGGATAAAGTGTTTTATGTATTTAACTTCTGTTCTAGTGATGTTACACAACATCCAAATAACTAACTAAGATGTTAACTCTTACTGTTTTGTTGCTTTTGAGGGCATTTTAATGATAGGAATGTATTTGAATCATCAGTTTTACCGTTAGAGCCAAATCATTCTCATGGGCTTATGGGAATATATGCCACCAGGCAGTAGATTAGTAACTATTAAAAAACCACATGAAAAGGTCACTGCAAAACTCAGATCAAAACCTGTGGTTTTCTGGATTTTGCAGTCTACCAGCTTTTTGAAGCTTCTCTATGGTAACATGATCTTTATGGCAACACCACTGAGCTCTGGACATTTATGATAATTAAGACAGCCCGAAAGTGCCGTGCACTCGCCCACTAGCGCCAGCCTTCACTTAAGGAGGAAGGGCGCTGATCAGCACGCATCCATGTTAACAGAGAGCCCTCTTTTGGTGATAGTAGAAAAATATGATAGTGAAGGAAACTCTTTTGTTTTCCAAAATGATTGGCAAAACAGACTGTATTGGGGCCAGAACCACAGAGCTTGGGAGGGCTCTTTATGGAGAACCACAGCAGAAAGGAATTCTCTTTGCTGGTGAATTTTTCTGGCCTTCTGCACTGTCATTCCTGCAGTGTTTCTCACTTATTCTCTCCAACTAGCTCCCCATGCCCTGATCGGCGGCCGCACTGACCCCCATCTTCTTACTTAAAACGTGTTATTGGAAGCAGGGCAACACAGGGAACTTTGAGTTTGCACACTGGGGATGGGACCAAACTGTCAGCCTATTCTGAACTTCGTAGAATACTCAAGGAGTTAACCAGAGTGATTCTGGCTTCCTTTGGCCTCCCCGATGTTTTTTGTATAATAAAGACTTGGACACTGGAAAATGCATTCAGAACACAAGCCAAGCATTGAGTTCAGTGGGGATAGAGCAGGAGGGGTAACCCATGGGAGGGCATGGGTCCTGCAGGCACGTTCTGCCTGTGGCCTGCTGAATTGTAGATGTGCCGAATGGGCCAGGTTTTGTGATAAGCTGGCTCTCTCGGTGGTGAGGGGCAAACTGCTTCACTTCCTGACCTAGAATCTCTTATCTGCAGCCTTGCAGATCCATTCCCTGCCCTTCCTACTGGCCCCTCGCAATGGGAACAGAGTCCCCCGTCTCTGGAAAGTAATGCTAAGAAAACAAACACTACAAAGGCTGGTAACAGGGGGATGTCTCTCTTGAATGTTTTTTGTGACCATCTAGGTTCAAGGAGGAGGGGGTCCCCCAGCTACGTGAGCCAGCAGGGTCTCTTTGTAGTAGGCATCTGTATGTTTGGCCAGATGTCCTCCCAGTGGAGGGCAGAGAGGGAAAGATAAAACAGAATTCTTATGAAAAATAAGTCTTGGGAGGGAGAAAAAACAAGACGGAGAAATTGTGTCAAGTAGGACGGGAGACCAGGCGGTGCCATCTGATATTGATTAAATGCTGATAGAGCCAGCAACGAGAAATGCGTGTCACTAGGAAGTGACCCTTGTTCTTCAGCATGTGAAGCAGTGACAACTGTCTGGGAGCAGATCTGCATGAAGACCACATGCACAAGATGTCCAGTGGCAAACACAGCGCCAGCACCCATGGTGAGAAGGGGAGGAAAGGACCCCTGCACTGGACGTCAGGGCACGTTCCTTCTGATTCTGCTTTACCTCGCTGGCCTCACTCTCCACATCAGTAACACAATGATGCTTGACCGGATGACCTCTAAGCAATGCTCTAGCCCCAAATTCTGTTATCTATCATCATCTGCCCTCTGACCAAATCTTCTGAGGCTCTTCCAATGGAATGAAAGAAATAGCCCTGGAGAGGCATAAAGAGCTCACCCACCACAGTCCTAAAATCCAAAAGGAATGAAACCCTCCATCAACCCTAAAAGTGTCATCCAATCTTTCCACAGCATCCCTGGGTCTGTCCTCCTTCTGTGTTTTACAATTGCCACCAAAGCAAGTTAATTGTTTTCTGAACATGAGATATGGCATATCTCTGGGTCTACCTGTGCTTCCCCCACTCCCAATTCCAAAAATGTGCTCACTCTAACTGGATATAACGGGTCTTTGTTTCATTTTGAACTGCCAGATTATAGAGAGCTTATGAGCAGGTGTGTGTGTGTGTGTGTGTGGTGTGTGTGTGTGTGTGTGCGCGCGCGCGCACACATCCTTTAGTTAAGGATGAACGATTGAAAGTTTTCTTTGTTTTTGTTTTTTTCTTTTTGGCATCATCATGAGGTCAGCAGTATTTTGTTACAGGGTGAGGCTGGATTCCAGTGGGAATGGAAGAGGAATCTTCCACTGAGATCAGAAGATCTCACACTAGGATGGTGGCAGTGGAAATGGATAGGAAAGCTTGACTAGAGAGGCACCGTGGCGTAGGGGAGAGTTTATGGCGTTTGGAGTCAGGCAGGCCCAGGTTCGAATCCTGGCTGTGATGTCTATGGGATGTCATTTCAGCTCTCACTACCATGCCATCTTGAAGGGTTATTATATGAATTAAAGGTTATGTAAAGTACCTATATTAGAGTCTGGCACAGTGTAGGCAGTAAGCGAACATCAGTAAACTGTGGATGAGATGATCATGACAAAAATATCTGCAGGAAGATTAGCAGGGTCTGATGACCTATTGAGTTAGAGAATAAGTATACGAGAAGACTTCAAGGTGTCTGAGTTTGACCACCTGGGGGATTGGGATGGTAGGAGTATTGAGGTTGGATGGAAATAAAAAAGTTGGGTGAAAGCTGGAGATCTGGTTTGGCAGGGCTAGTACCAAGGTCAGTTTTGGACACGAGAGATGGCACTGAAACATCCAGGTGGCAATGGAAGGAGGAGGATGGAAAGGAAAAGGAGTCAAAGAAATGAGAAAACTGCGATGCTGCAAAGCTGATTAACTCTAGGTCTGTTTGATCAATAAGTCTGACTTTACAGCTTTACCTTCAAGGAATTGGCTAACCAAGGTTGATCCAGCATATGACCATCTTCTAAAACAAACCGTAGCTCCTCAAAATGTGTTCCTCCAATGAAGCATCTCCTGGACCTTGTTAGAAATACAGAATTTTAGCTCCTGCTTCAGACCTGCTGAATCAGGATCTCCATTTCAAAAATTTGATTTGTAAGCACTTGACAGTTTGAGAAGCACTCTTCTAAAGCATGGCGGCCAGACCAGCAGCATCACAGCCCCTGGGAACTTGTTAGAAATCCAGATTCTCAGGTGCCTTCTCAGACTTCCTGAATTAGAAAGGCTGTGTTTCAACAAGGCTTTCGAGTGAATCCAGTGCACCGTGGAGTTTGAGAATCATTGCTCTAAGTCATGGAACAGACAGATTGAGCCCCCTCCCCTTGGGTGTATAGCCCAGAACACTGGAGAGATTGGTTAAACCCTGAAACTTAATTTGAGTCATTGTTCTATGCTGTTTCTCTCATCATTTTGCATTAAACACAGCTGAAGAACTCTTTTCACTGAAGAAGGGCACAATGCATAAAATTACAAACCAAAGGAGAGAAACTTCAGCTGTGGCTTAATCTTCACAATTTACCCATCAAAAGTTATTGAGCACAATCATAGAAGATCAGTCCTTTGTGTGCTGTTGCTCCTGGGAGACGCTATTAGTAAGACACACATAGGGAAAGGAAGACTCTCACGATACTCCTTACAATGTGATTTTCACATTAAAGTGTCAAGAGTCTATGTCTCCTGTGTTTCTCATCAGTCCGATGGCAAGTTCCTTTTTTATGGGTTAGTTTCTGGAGTCACTTGCAGAAGTGTTGGTGGTTTACCACTTAGACTAGAATGTTTTTCAAAAAGTTCAGCTGTGAGCACTAAAAATTTACCTCCTCTCATCAAAAATGTCTGGTTTTTCTGGTTGTTCCCTAGTTGTTATTTAAATCACTGTGATAACTTAAATAAGGGTCAATGTCTGTTTTCTGTATATATGTAATGTACAAAGATGGTTATATATGGAGCATTTTAATCATAAAACTTACCTATATTTTCTGCTATAGGTTATAGTACAGTATAGCTAGTGGCATGCTGGTAAAGCAATTGAGGGTGTGGGAGGGCATCATTTGTAGTGTTTGCCAATTTCCATGGTGTAAATACTCCCTCCAGGGTTGATTTCAAGCTGCCAACCGTTTAACAACCAGTTCCCAAAATTCCTACAAATTTGACAATTGACTCTTGCAAGCCAGTAGGAACTAGCTCGAGCACACCACTGAAACAAACATCAAGGGACAAGTCACAATTTTTTTTTTTTTGCGGTACGCGGTCCTCTCAGTGTTGTGGCCTCTCCCGTTGCGAAGCACAGGCTCCAGACGCACAGGCTCAGCGGCCATGGCTTACAGGCCCAGCCACTCCGCGGCAGGATCTTCCCGGACCGGGGCACGAACCCGTGTCCCCTGCATCGGCAGGCAGACTCTCAACCACTGCACCAACAGGGAAGCCCCAGTCACAATTTTTTTGTTGTTGTTGTTGGTTGTGTCTGAATTACTGTAGGTCCAATAATGGCTGACACAAGTAGATTTGGGTGTTTTAAATCTCTTGTCATGTAGAGATCTTTATTGAAATTATAATTATCATAATGGAATGTGATCTTGAAACTGTTCTATGAGACAAAGTTCTCTATTTTCAAGTCATTAAATACGTTTATAATAATATAATGGTGAGATTTAAAGTGCTTGTGTTGTTCAAGTATGTTTAATTTTAAAATACCACTCATCCTATAGTAGGGCATATGTAAAAACTATATTCTTAGTTATAGTATTTGAACCAAAATGCAAAAAGATACTTTTGAAATGTGTTTTTGGTTACTATTATTAAGATTTGACTTTTCTTACAGGTATTCAGGAAGGAACACAATGTACCAAATGTAAAAATAACTGGGCACTGAAGTTTTCTATCATATTATTATACATTTTGTGTGCCTTGTTAACAATCACAGTAGCCATTTTGGGATACAAAGGTAAGTACTCTTTCCTTTTTCCTTCCAAATAGCAAGTTTTCTTTCATTAATTTAAGCCTGAAAAAACAAGTACATTTGCAAGTGTGAAGTATTTCATTAACATAACTCTTGCCAACAAAACTTAAACATCTTAAGCTCCATCTTTGTGCCTTGAGCTTCTTGTAGCTGTGGGACCTGAAAGGAGAGAAGTAGCAATTCCTTTTGAGTCATTTCAACCATAATCATGGTCCTCTATGAGTTATAAAATTTTTTCCTCTTTGTTGCTTTTTCCTACTTATTTCCAAATACTCCCTCTTCCTCTGTCTTTTTTCATCTTATCTCTAAGAGGCCCCACGAAAACCCTGGAGTCAGCACATGGGAAAACTATATTGACAGAGGATAAGACCTCCAAGAGATACGACTTACTTCACCTAGGGACTGGCCAATTAATTCCCTTTTGTTTCTCTTCAGCACATTTACTGTGGTCACTGTTTATATACCCCCATAAAAATACCACCCTGTAGAAATTAAACACAGAGGTGGCACCACCACCTCAACTGTACTTTATGGCACATCAGGCATTCTTTCAACATGTCTGGTTTAAGGTCAGTGGAGGATTTTTGCCTGAATCCTCCAGATCTGCAAAGTAGGTTGGTTCCCCCCACCCCCCGTTCCAGACATCGCAGGTAGAAGGCGCCCTGATTCGGAATCACAAACTACGTAACCCCTTTTATAGAAAACAGCCATGGGGGACTTCCCTGGTGGCGCAGTGGTTAAGAATTCGCCTGCCAATGCAGGGGACACAGGTTCGAGACCCGGTCTGGGAAGATCCCATATGCTGTGGAGCAACTAAACCCATGTGCCACAACTACTGAGCCTGCACTCTAGAGCCTGTGAGAAGCCCGTGCACCACAAGCTCACTGCAACTAGAGAAAGCCAGCGTGCAGCAACAAAAACCCAACACAGCCCTAAATAAATTTATTTATTTATTTATTTATCTAAAAAAAAGAAAACAGCCATGGAAGCCTCACAGAGACATGCGAGATAGATGTGATGTCTGGTTTCAGCAAGAGGCAGACATGGGGTTTGTTGATCTTCACTCTGCCTTCCCTCAGCACTGACAGATTAACAGTGGAGAATTCCCACATGTTCCCTTCTCTGTTCCTTGCCCCATAGACTTGACCTGGGGACAGAAGGATGCAAAGTGAATTCCCTCCAGCTTGTAACTCCTCCCACTGCTCTCCCAGTGTTTATCGGTTTCCTGAGAAAACAATGTACTGGAATAAGAATGGGCTTTGGAGCCAGACGGTCCCGGTCCAGTTCTTGAGTCCACCATTTGTAATGCAATTGTGAATGTTTATTAAGTGCTCGCTGGCGTGCCGGGCATCACGCTAAATCCTCTGCACGGCTGTGTAACCTGGGTATGAATCATAACCCCTAGTGTTTCTGATTTCTTATCTGTAAAATGGCAATAATAATGCCACTCTTCAAGGTGATTGCGATGAGCAAAGATGATGTAACTGAGCCACCTGTCCTAAGGTTGGTCCCAGTAGCGAGTGGCTGAATCTCTCTGTTCTTTGGTTCTTCATAACTGCGTTTTTACAGCTCTAGCTATGAGAATGGCAAAACATGTTAAAAATACTCAGTATAGTCAAGGCTTGTTAAGTCCACTTTTAAGGCTATTTCCATGGAAAATTGTGTGCATCCTGTAGTGGGCTGACTGATGAACTTAGGCAATGGAAGTTTGGAAAATTACCAGGTCATTTTATCCATTTGCGATGAGTTAATCTAACTAAGGATTAACAGAGCAAGTGTTAAGAAAGGCTATTAAATCATGGCGGGGCTGGACAGAGGGAGGCGGGGGAGGAAACCTAGTGGGGAAAAGGAAGGTGTTTTATGTCCCAGGTAATTCAGCCTGGTTGTCTTCCTTTACTGGGTCATTTAGGTCATTACTCACTTCACAACTTTTCCTAGTGAACTCACATAAAGGAGATGCTTGAAATCAAACAGTCATTTAATTAGGTATCTTTAGGGCTCAGCACTGTGTGATATAAAAGTAAAGAGAGATGAGAAAGGTTTGAAGAAATAGCTCTGTATGGTATTTTGTCATTTTTACCTCTGCAAAAAGATAAGGTCTAGGATCTTTATGCCTTAAGAATTATACAGAAAGATACAAAATAGGGGGCTTTATTTTTAAAGTACAGATATTTCCTCCATTTTTATGACAGTAGAAAGCCCTTCTCTGCTCTGGCATATTTGTGTGGGCTGGCCCATTCACCTGGAACACCTTTTCCCTGTTCTCCACCTTTCTCTTTATGACTTTCTCTTCCTTCTTTCCCTTCATGTCTCCCTCAGACACATGTACTGCAAGAAGCCCCTGAAAGCTGAGTTGGGTGCCCTCCTGCCCCATGGCATCCTTTTTTACTCTTAGTCCCTGTCACATTATATCATTATGGCCAGTGGGTCTGTCTCACCGCCCAAACTGTAAGTCCACGAAGACAAGAGACTATCTTTTATTTATCATATCTCCCACTAGCACCTGGCTCATAGTACGTAACAGTTACCCAATAAAGTTTACTGAATGAATTTATGAGAAGATGGATGGATAGTTGGATGGTTGAATTGTAGATTAGGGCCGACTTCTATAAAGGCAGTCAATCAATGCCCAGGGACCTCTAAGCCAATTGCTGCAACTCAGGCCCTACCTAGAAGCTTAAAATCCTGAAGATTACTTGGCCTGCTCTGGGGTGTATCTCGCCAGGATGAAGGGCGAAGAGATTGAGGGAGTGAGACAAGTTGGAGGCCCCTCTTTTCCTCCTTCAGGGTCCCCATCCCTCAGGCTTCTACTGACAAAAATAAGGTAACAGAACATGCAATTTTTGTCTTTAAACACAGCCTTAATGAGCTAAAATGCTGATATTTTCCAGGTGTGTTTTCCCTTTACTTGAACAGTGATTCCTCTTTCTTGCTGATAAGATTCTGGTGACCCAACATGGTAAGAGGCAGAAAGATAAGTTCTCCCTTCACACATCTCCCTTTGAAGTCTGGAGGAACTCGCTCCACTTTAAAAAAAAAAAAGGGAAGAAAGAAACAAAAAAGAATATTCAGTGAAAAAAGAGTCTCTGGAGGAGAAGTTGGAAGGAAGTAAAATAGAAACTCCTTTATTTATCAGAGTTTGCAAAGGCAATTCCATGGTGTTTTCCTCAAAACTGTTCTTTACTTCTCCTTTTATGTCACTTATGCAGCTACAAGTTAGGATGTAACTTAAGCTCCTTCCAGAGAATTTGCTGATCAAGTCAGAGGATTGCTGAGTCACCCAGACAGGTCAGTACACTGGCTGTGACAATGAGGCATGTCAGCCACTTTACAGAAAGCACATTCTCAGACAGTTACAGCTTGGTGCACCCTCTGTCCTGGACTCTTTATCATCGGTCAGTGAAGCTTCCATGACAGAAGCCACCTCCTAAATTCAGTGGGTCATTTTTCCTCCAGAACATTCCCTGAACAGGAAAATCCTACTCTGTGGTCCTGCCCAGCAGGCATCTACCTTAAGGTAATTAGGATAAAGATGAAAGACAGACATCTGAATCTTTTTCAGTAAGAACCTCCTCTGATGCAACATTCCTAGTCATAAATGTCTGCCTTGCTGCTTGGCTCTGCCAAGGTAGCAGTTACACCTGGATAAGTAGGCTTTCAGATGTGCATCAGATCACACTGTGTAGCTGTTGTCAGAATCCACGATAACACCCTATAACAAGATCTTCTATATTTTCATAATATGAAATAGTGTTCAAGGTAGAAATGTCTTTATTACATCACCAAGGAGCATAACTCGTATTACTGGGAAGTCCCAGGTACCAGTAGGGGGCGTGTTTCTCCCTCAGGACCACAGTCAGGCTGGTACAGACCCTCGTGAGCACCCGGCAGGAGCTCTGTGCTCTGCTCTTGTTCCATGTTCTCAAGGCCTGGGCCATGAGCTAAGTCTCTTGGATCCTCCATGTCCAGCTCTGGGCCACAAACCTGGAAGATACTTGGTAAACATCTGAGGATGATGACTGTAAAGGGAAGATAAAGAAGACATAGTCCTTCCCCGGAAGGGACTTTTCTTGGAAGAAACCATATTTAGAAAAAAGAAATACTGGATGAAGGGCAATGTGGAATTACAGAGCAAGCATGGATTTTAGAGTTAGATCTCCTGGCCTGGTATCCCACTTAGTCACTTATAAGCTGTGTGAGGGACTTCCCTGGTGGTCCAATGTTTAAGACCCCGCACTTACACTGCAGGGGGCATGGGTTCAATCCCTGGTCAGAGAACTAAGATCCTGCATGCCGTGTGGCCAAAAAAATAATAAACATTTTAAAATTTAAAAAGTAAAGTGCAGATTTTTACCCCCCCCAAAAATTAAAAATAATAATCTTTGGGACAAGTTACTGAACATCTCTGAGCCTCAAGTGTTTTCATCTGTAAAACAGCAGTCATAAGGATTAACTGCAGTGACGATGCAGTGCACCTTGCAAAGAGTAGGCAATCCATAGAGGCTGTTTTTATTGCCATTCAGATAAAGGGTCCATTGGTGTGGAATCAGATCATCAGGCAAGGCTTAGCACGATGGGCTGGTGAGATTTGGAATAGACCTTAAAGGACGGGTGGAATCCAGACGAGGGAGAAGGAGGTTAGTGGCCTAGGCCAAGGAATGATACCAACATGCTTTTATAGAAAAGGTATTATTGTCGGATGATCCTAGAGAATTGAGTTTTGGGTACTTAAAGAAGGGCAACACTTCAGATATGACACCTAAAGCAATGATACTTTGAAGAAAAAAATCTGTCAAGAAACACTTTCCAATAAAGGGGAGCCTGTGAAAAAACAGACTGCTCGTGACCCTTCTGTGTTCCATGTTTGTTTTCCTCATATGAGAACAATCTACAAACTGAGGTCTCCCTCCAAAGATGGGGAGTTTCCAGGGTCAGAGAGGATGGTCTGCCACTATTTTCCTGACAGAATTTGTGCTAATGAGTTAAGAGTAAAAAAAAACAGCAAAAATGCTATGTGCTATTACAGCAAGTGTTACTTCTGGATCTCCATCAGTCTAGTATTTTAAAGCAGTTAGCAAGCTGCCAGTTTTGCAGCCCTCAAGTTTGCAGCTTTATACCCAGATCCTGTGTTTTTAAACACAGACACACAGGCAGTGGTGCATGTAACCAATTCGTAATCCTTGTGGGCGGGGCAAAGAGTTTCCTAGCACCAAAGAGAAACCTAACAGGTTTTTGGGTTTTTTTTAATGAATGTGTTTATTCCTTTTACTCTATACAAACCTGAATTATCTGTCTACGACAGTTCTGTGTTTTTAAAAAGTAAAATGGAAGAAAAATTAGAGAGGGTAGAAAATGACTGCCTGTCAGCATATTCAGAGGTTTCTTTGGCTTCCAGGAAAAAAGGTCAGGATTTAAGATCCTGTACGTGGTTTGAGGACAGACTGAGGCATGTGTTTGATTTGAGGATCAAAACTGACCCTAAACTTGTAAACATTCGTATTTTTTTTTAAAGGGTAGCTTTGCTAAAATGCAGATGAAACATTTTGTTCTTCCCATTTTCCAGGGATTTAGGAATGTGCATGCCTATCAGACAACCCTCAGATTATTATAACTATACCTCTGTGTTTATATAGTCATCTTAAAAAAACGATAATTATTCACCTAAATGCCATACTCATTGCCAGTGTCGAGGCCTCCCTGCATTGGTTGGTTTATACGTTTGTTTGCATAACCTCTAGCTCAGTTGATATTTTCCACAGGCCTCAGCAGCCAGCAGGCAGATTCTCATTTATTTAAATAAACGGTGTAATGAATAAGTATGTGATGAATACCTACTACGCGCCACACACTGAGCTAAGAGCTGGAGATAAAACCAACACAAATTGTCCTGCCCTAAAGGGTCTTAGAGTAGAGAAACCATGACAACACAGTGACGAGAGTCCTATAACCGGGAGAGAGACCCCTGCAACATAAATTTCAGCAAAGATTTCCCACAGGACGTGACCAGCTGAGTCTTGAAGAGCAAGGAGGGCTTAGCTTGGGGAAGAGGCCAGGGAAGAACATTCTAGGTGGGGAGAATCATGCATGGAAAGGCTTGGGGGAGAAAGAGCGTTTGGTGCAAAGCACACATTTCATTATGACCAGACTATATAGAAGCTTGAGATAGAGCACGACGAGCTTCTCCAGCTTCTCCACGCGTGGGAACATACTTCTGCTTCCTGATGGGAGCCTGGAGAATCTTCTCACACAGTCCCACGTGGGTGGAACGCTTGCTGAATAAAATAGACTGGGTCCATTGGCTGATAAGTAATATATAAAACATATTCATGCTTAAAAAATTAGTCATTATTTTTTAAAAAGCTATCAATACCAAGAGGGACAGTCAGACTTGATCCCAAGCTGCTAGAGGTTGGATCTCACAGCAGTTACTTCTGGAGGGATATACTCTTATTTGACATTTATTTTTTATTTTTATTTTTTCACTTAGTACACTTTATTTTTTTCTATCTTTATTTTTTTATTGAAGTATAGTTGATTTTCAGGTGTACAACATAGTGACTCAATTTTTTTATAGGTTATACTCCTTTTAAAGTTATTACAAAATAATGGCTATATTTCCCTGTGCTGTACAATATATCCTTGTTACTTATTTACTTTATACATAGTTTGTATCTCTTAATCCCTATCTTGCCCCTCTCCCCTCCCTTCTCCCCACTGGTAAACATTAGTTCTCTATACCTGTGAGTCTGTTTCTGTTTTGTGTATATATATTCGTTTGTTTTATTTTTTTAGATTCCACATATAGGTGATATACATTATTTGTCTTTCTCTGTCTGACTTTTCACTAAACACGATACCCCCCAGGTCCCTCCATGTTGTTGCAAATAGCAGAATTTCATTCTTTTTTTATGGATGAGTCATATTCCATTGTATATATATGTATATATATATATATATATATATATGTATACACACACACACATACCACATCTTCTTTAGCCATTCTTTTGTTGATGGTCACTTAGGTTGATTCCATATCTTGGCTATTGTAAAATAATGCTGTTGTGAACATTGGGATGCATGTATCTTTTCGAATTATTGTTTTCATTTTCTTCATATATATACCCAGCAGTGGAATCACTGGACACATGGTAGTTCTGTTTTTAGTTTTTTGAGGAACCTCCTTACTGTTTTTCATAGTAGTTGCACCAATTTGCACTTTCACCAAGAGTGTAGTAGGATTCCCTTTTCTCCACATCCTTGCCAACATTTGTTATTTGTAGACTTTGAGGATAGCCATTCTGACAGGTGTAAGGGGATATCTCATTGTGGTTTTGATTTGCATTTCTCTGATGATTAACGATGTTGAGCATTTTTTTCACATACCTGTTGGCCATCTGCATATCTTCTTTGGAAAAGCATCTGTTCAGATCTTCTGCCTGTTTTTTTGTTTGTTTGTTTGGTTGTTTGGATTTTCTTTTGGTGGCGGGGGGCAATCTCCTGGAAGATGAGTTACAATGACATGGCTTGAGTTGTAAGGAACAAGAGACAGTTGTTGAAATGCATCCATTCCAGATGAATAGGGAAACACTGAAGTCTCAAGAAATGTTGCATTGAAAGGATGAGAAGAAAAAGTTGCTGAAATCAGAGAGAAGGTACACCATGTCTTGAAGTTCTGTGGTTTATAGCCTCAAAGATAGAAAAGTAGAGTAAAACTGGGTGATGCTGATTTCGAAAGGAGGAAAGGGTTAAAAGATATTTCAAAGATAAGGATCAAGATGTGCCAGAGGTAAACAATTATGTCAATACCTACAGTCCCCACTAGGGAGGACCTCCAGGGAAGTGGTG
The DNA here is from genome assembly GCF_000442215.2 of Lipotes vexillifer. Lineage (NCBI taxonomy): Eukaryota > Metazoa > Chordata > Mammalia > Artiodactyla > Lipotidae > Lipotes > Lipotes vexillifer. The sequence continues at coordinate 4,456,801 of NW_006773947.1, read as the reverse complement.
TTATTGGGAAGGAATCAGGTTTTCATTTATATGAAGAGGTACAATATTAGAGAAGGTAGAAGACGAAAGAGATTATGACATAGGATGGATCACTGTTAGGGAGAGTAAGAGTTTTCTTCTTTATAGACTAGAGCTTAGTGACCTGGATATTTTTATTCCAATAATACAAAAGATGAAGGCTGGTATAAAGAGAAGGAAATAGATAAAAGCGAGTCTGACACTCCAGCTTTGGAATTCAGGGAAGCATTGAGGATGCCATAAATCAATTTAAAGAAAGATATATATATGTGTGTGTGTGTATACATATATGTTACATATTCACTCTCTATTTTAATTTACAATAAAGTATAATTCAGTAAGTTTGGTGTTTGTATAATAAATCTGCCCTTTTTTTTAAAATTTATTTTTTTTTTTTTTTGCGGTACGTGGGCCTCTCACTGTTGTGGCCTCTCCCATTACGGAGCACAGGCTCCGGACGCGCAGGCTCAGCGGCCATGGCTCATGGGCCTAGCTGCTCCGTGGCATGTGGGATCTTCCCGGACCAGGGCATGAACCCGTGTCACCTGCATCGGCAGGCGGTCTCTCAACCACTGAGCCACCAGGGAAGCCCAATCTGCCCGTTTTTTAATTGGCATGTGTGTGTTATTGATATTGAGCTGCATGAGCTGTTTATATATTTTGGATATTAACCCCTATGGGTCATATCATTTCCAAATATTTTCTCTCATTCAGTATGTTGTCTTCTCATTTTGTCACTGGTTTCCTTTGCTGTGCTAAAGCTTTTAAGCTTAATTGGGTCCCATTTGTTTATATTTGCTGTTGTTTCTTTTGCCTTAGGAGACAATTCCCAGACATTTTAGAATGGTAAACTTAAATTCATAACCATGGAGAATTACTGCCTTCTGAGAACGAATAACGCCAGTGGCTTTAACACTGCATTACTAACTTTCCCTATCATGTACAATCAGGAAAATGCTGGGAAAAAAGTCTTCTTAGTAAATTATTATTTGGAAACCCACTTAGGCATCTTCTTGGGAACTGATAGAGATTCACTTGTCACTACGGAGAAGCCGATTTTCAAGCCTCAGTGATGAACTCATGACAGAGAGTAGCAAAACCCCTTGACTTTGCATCCCTTTTACAACAACTTTATGTATAGACTTGAGCTAGATTTTCTTTGCCATGGAATCTCCTTCCATATAATCGAGTTACACCTACCAAGAATGGTAGGGAGTCTGATCAGTGACAAAATTTTGTGTTATGCCTCCACCTATGGAAGTTAATATAAAAAATAACACAGATTGAGGATTTCTATAATACAAAAAATATTTAATGAGTTCCATACAATTTCTAAAATCTCCAAGCCAATACAGAGTCCTGAGAACAGCTTTTAAGAACATACAGTTCTCAACCAAGTAAACTACCACCGGGGTTTACAACAAGTACGTTACTTATTTTTCTAAAAGAATGGCTTTTTCCCTATATTTGATTTCTTTTATACTCTTTTTCTTTCACTCTGTTTCCTTTATTCTGTAATGAAATGCTCTCTTGTTGAAACTGAAAGATAAAATATGGGCAGGTGTGTGTATTAATCCATTGATTTCCAAATCTCAGTTGTAGAGAAAATGGACAGTGTTACAGGTGGCATGGAGACATCTCGCCAAACCTATGATGACAAGCTCACAGCAGTGGAAAGCGACTTGAAAAAATTAGGTAATCTGCAATGAGAGTGAACTATTAAGTTGACTCCCCTAACTCAACTCTATGTAAATGACCACAGCTTTTTAGAATGACATGGCTCTAAATTCACATTCACCCAGAAAGACTTTAAACTTTCATGTTGTGTGTTGAATCTTTCCTCATGATTTAATTCAAAGACTTTAAAATTTTAAAGTTAAGGACCAATTTTGGAGTTGAATTCCGCTCCCCAGCAAACACTACTATGTGCCACATAAAACCTGAAGACCAATCCTGATCAAAAAACCACAAATACCCTTTATTAAAAGCTCTTTTATGAAACACTCAGTAAATTCCTATTTGAAATATTTTAAACTTCACAAAAAATTGTAGAAATTAATTAAAAAAAATAAAAGATCCCAGCCTATTCTTATCCTGTGATTTTTTTCAATTTTTTAAAAAGGAATTTTGATGAATTAAACGGAAGGTTATTGCCTTCTTGACGTCCTTCCCAGTGCTCTAGAATCAGGAAATTTCCCCCTCCTTTGAGATAAGTGTTCACCCAAGTTAGTCTGTCCTAGTACTCAGTAGCCTTTCCAATTTCTGAGGACCCAGTTTTAACAGAGATATGGATTTTACTACTGCAGTGCAGTCTGCATATCCCACAAGTTTTATGTATGAAATAGAGCACATTCTAGTTAGGTCTCTGGGATCTGTGACCTCACCTGAACACTTCTCCATCCCACAAATCTGAGTAACACACATGTCTTATTTCAGGGGACCAAACTGGGAAGAAAGCTCTCAGCACCAACTCAGAACTCTCCACCTTCAGGTCAGACATTCTGGATCTTCGTCAGCAACTTCGTGAGATTACAGAAAAGACTAGCAAGAACAGAGATACGCTGGAGAAGTTACAGGTGAGCGGGGATGCGTTGGTGGACCAGCAGAGTCAGCTGAAAGAAACTTTGGAGAATAACTCCTTCCTCATCACCACTGTAAACAAAACCCTCCAGGCATATAACGGCTATGTTACAAATCTGCAGCAAGACACGAGTGTGCTTCAGGGCAACCTGCAGAGCCAGATGTATTCTCACAGCGTGGTCATCATGAACCTCAACAACCTGAACCTGACCCAGGTGCAGCAAAGGAACCTCATCACAAATCTGCAGCGCTCTTTGGATGACACAAGCCAGGCAATCCAGCGAATCAAGAATGACTTCCAAAACCTGCAGCAGGTTTTCCTTCAAGCCAAGAAGGACACGGATTGGCTGAAGGAGAAAGTGCAGAGCCTGCAGACGCTGGCTGCCAATAACTCTGCCTTGGCCAAAGCCAACAATGACACCCTGGAGGACATGAACAGCCAGCTCAGCTCCTTTGCAGGGCAGATGGACAACATCACTACGGCCTCCCAAGCCAATGAGCAGAACCTGAAAGATCTGCAGGATGTACACAGGGATGCAGAGAACAGAACGGCTGTCAAGTTCAGCCAGCTGGAGGAGCGCTTCCAGCTCTTTGAGACCGACATTGTGAACATCATTAGCAATATTAGCTACACGGCCCACTACCTACGGACACTGACCAGCAACCTGAATGAAGTCAGGACCACGTGCACGGATACGCTGACCAAACACACGGATGATCTGACCTCCTTGAATAACACACTGGCCAACATCCGTTTGGATTCTGTTTCTCTCAGGATGCAACAAGATTTGATGAGGTCGAGGTTGGACACTGAAGTGGCCAACTTATCAGTGATTATGGAAGAAATGAAGCTGGTGGACTCCAAGCATGGTCAGCTCATCAAGAATTTTACAATACTACAAGGTAAGCGAAAATTCTGAATTTGTGTTTGTATTAGTTATCTATGGCTGTGTAACAGATGACCCTAAAACTCGGCAGTTTGACACAATAAGCATTGTATTATCTCATAGTTTCTATGGATCAGGGATTCAGGAGCAGCTTAGCTTAGCTAGATGGTTAGTAACTCTCATGAGGTTGTGGTTAAGATATTGGCCAGGGCTGCAGTCTTCTGAAGCCTTAACTGAGGCTGAGGATCTGCCTCCAAGATGCTCATTCACATGGCTCTTGGCTTGTCAGCTGTTGGCAGGTGGCCTCAGTTCCTCACCATGTGAAATTGCTTGAGTGTTCTCACAACATGGCAGCTGGCTGCCTCCAGAGCAAGTGATCCAAGAGAAACAGAAAGAAGGAAGCCACGATGCCTTTTATGACCTAGCCTCAAAAGTCACATACCATCACTTCCACCACATTCTCTAATTTAGAAACAAGTCACTAAGTCCATCCCACACCCAAGGGGGGAAGGGAATTAAGCTCCATTTCTTGAAAGGAAGCATAACTAAGAATTTGTGGACCGTGCTCAAATGTGTTCCATTAAATATTTGTGGGATGAAAGATTGGTTAACTTGGATTTTCTTAGTGCCTAGCTATTTCAGTGCCATTATAAATCAGGCTCCTTTGGAAGGAAGATTAATTCTTTTAGATCACGGAGTTACCATTAACAGATTCCTACTTCTAAGTGTCATGAGCAGATGGATGGTTGGCCATTACAGTAACTGTTAACACCACGGAGGAGGGGAATAATGGACTTACATAAAAATCTGAGTTTTGCTCTCAACCAGATCATCCCTATAAATTGAAAGTCTTTGGATTAGATTAAGCCTACTTCTGAAGATTTGCAGCAACCATATATTAATAGTATTTTCAGTCATAACTATTTTCACAGGGTTTAAGTTGAAAGTACTGAGTGGAAGATGCTGTGCTCGGTGCTCTGGGGTGTACAAAGAAGACCAGATGGTCTTTGCCCTCATGTAGCTTAAAATCAAGAGAATTTTAGGGCAAAAAGAGACTGGCTATAAGCAAAAGTAATCCTGATTTTCAAAAAAAGGGGATAAAGGTAGAGTCTACACACTGTGTAGAATGGGGAATTTGTCTTCAAGCCCAAGAAAAATTTGAGAAGAGATTATAAGAAGGATAATTTTTGAGTTTTCAGGAATGCAATAATCATCAGAATGAATTCACTAAGAAGAAGCCTGGTGAACCTAATCTTATTTCCTCACGTTAACAGAGTTAGTATATTGTTTAAACTAGGAGAATGCAAAATAGCATATCTGGATTTCACCAAGGCACTTGGCAGTGATACCCTTGAACAAGATGGAGCAATCAGTGCTGGTTTATAGCCCAGTTAGATGGGTTTATTGGTTGTATTCATTTTCTGTGCTGCATAGCAAATTACTAAAAACTCAACAGCTTAAAACACCCACTTCTCATCTCACAGTTTCTGTGGTCAGGAATCTGGGCACAGCTCAGGTGCGTCCTTTGCTCAGGGTTTCACCCAGCTGCAGTCTCAGCAAGGAGCTGTGGTTTCATCAGCGTCTTGACTGGGGAAAGACTCATTTCCACACTCCTTCACGTTCTTGGCAGAATTCATTTGCTTGGACTATAAGATCGGCTGTCCGGTCCTAAAGGCCACCCCCAGTCCTTTGCCATGTGACCATCTCAAAACATTACAGCTTCTTCAAAGCCAGCAAGGGAGTCTCTCTCACTCTAGTTGGCAAAGACAGAGTCTTATATAATGTAACCTAGTCAAGGGAGTGACATCCCATCGCCTTTGCCATATTCTATTGTTTAGAAGCAAGTTAGAGGTTCTATACTTAAGGGGAGGGGATTATACGAGGGCATGAGTCATTGGGAGTCACCCTGGGGTGTGACTGCCATACTATTGAATGACTGAGTATAAAGAGTGATAGTTCATGAGCCCCTCTGAGCCTGGAGGCAGATCTGGGTGGCAGATGGCAGGGACCTGCTCAACAGCTTTGCAGGGACTCGCTTGAGGATGTGGATGACCTGGTCATCCAATACTTGTATGACATGAAACTGTATATACTGTTTAATGGGTGATAGAGTCATAATCCAAAATGATCCGCAGGGGCTGTCACAGTAAAGAGATGCCAACAAAGTGAAATAAATAGGGAAGACATGTAGAACCTGCTCGTACGTAGAAAAGACCAAATACCAGTGTTGATGGGAGGGCATGGCTTGGAGGAGGTGTGCAGGAAAAGCGTGGGGATTTTAGTTGACTGTAAGCAACTAAATGTGTCTTCCAGGGAAGTTAGTGTGATCTTTGACCGTATTAATAAAAATATGATTTCCAAAATGAGGGAGGTGATATCTTACTCCCTTCAGCATGGCAAAACCACTCCTGGAGGATACTGTGTATGTTGGGGAGCCCCTTTCAACAGGGGCGCTCACAGACTATCATGCTTGGAAAAATATGACCAGGATGATGGGGTCTAGAAACGATGTGCTGTGAGGAAGGACTGAAGGACCTGGAAACTTTAACCTGTAGGAGAGACAGCTTAATGGGGAATAAGGCAGCTGTTTACAACTATTCAAAAGGCCAGTATGTGGAGATTTTAAATGACATCGGAGGTGCTCCAGAGGGTGAAACAAAGACTAGTGGGTACTCATTAAAGGAAAATAAATTTTGGTTTTTGCGGTACGCGGGCCTCTCACTGCTGTGGCCTCTCCCGTTGTGGAGCATAGGCTCTGGACGTGCAGGCTCAGCGGCCATGGCTCACGGGCCCAGCCGCTCCGCGGCATGTGGGATCTTCCCAGACCGGGGCACGAACCCGTGTCCCCTGCATCGGCAGGCGGACTCTCAACCACCGTGCCACCAGGGAAGCCCAAATTTTGGTTTTATATTATGTTCCTTATAAAAAATGGTGTTGCCTGAGACTATAATGGGTTTCCTGAACCATAGGCATGCCCCAACTCTAAGAGGTTGGACAGTGCCCGTCAGAGTATTGTAGGTATGAGTGATACTCTGAATAAAGAGGTGGGCTGAATTCAAATGACCAGAAAATTCTTCAGTGCTTGATTTATTTTTTTTCCTATTCTTTCTCAACCTAAATTCAGAATGAGGGCAGATCTCAGCAGATGTGCAACCTCAGAAAATGAGAGCTTTCTAATTGTCTCTTGTTATACCTTAGGCAATCCTATCATGGTATTCTGGATATTTTCTAGCTATAAATTTCAGTTTTATTATTCCATGGGTTTAATTGTTAACTTCTCTTGTACAAGGAAACTTCTGACATATTTAGTTTACAGACAGTGCGGCTTAACAGCTAAGGAAGGGTATGAAAAGCTCATGGTTGAAGATTCAGAGCCCGTCTTTAAATTAGTTAATGTTTCCATTGTTCTGATTATTTTTATCAGCTGATATTGAGCGTGAGAGGAATGAGGGCTTTTCATGAACCATCCTGGTGAGTCCTAACACCCACTCTATATGGCAGGTACTCAGAAAATCATCACCTGTTTATAGATGAGGAAACTAAGGCGTTGAGAGGTTTAAGGAACTTGCTTAAATTTACAGAAATAATAAGTAGCTAAACAGGATCTGAGCCCAGTGTGTCTGGTGCAAAGCCCATGGTGCGAACACCATTGATAATCACAGAAAGTGCACGCTCCCCTCCCAGCCATCCCGAGGGAGCCTGTGAGGGCAGGGAGATGGGATTTCATTCTGAGTGTGAAGGGGAGTTTTAAGGAAGGTGGTGACAACCTGATTTATATTTTTAAATATAAAAATATTTACGTTTTTAAATACAAAAATAAATGTTCTCTGGGGGGAGAACAGATTCTGGGGGAGTGAGCCTGGAGGCAGGGATCCAGTGAGGGGCAGTGGACCAGTCATGGGTGATGTGGGATGGATGGTAGCAGTGGAGATGACAGAAGTGGGTCTCCTCAGTCAGGAGGAATCATGGAGGTAGAATCAAGGACAGCCCTGCCCTTCCCTGGACAACAGGCCGTGCCCACCGGGGTGAGGAATCCCCGGGCTGGAGGGGCTGTGCAGTTTGGAGTCTGTGCCAATTCCTTCTTGACTACATTTGGTGCACAGGACACTGGATTTCCCTCCCCGAAGTGTCCCAAGCCCAAAGGGGCAGCCAAGAGGCACCAGTACATCGTAGGAGTCGGGGTGCTGTGGACAGAAACTGAACACGGGGTTAGGGGCTGCTGCCTGCAGGTGGACGAGGCTCATGGATGCATGCATGGAGGGCAGAGGAAAGGGAGGAATGGGTGTCTCCTAAGTGTTTGGCTTGAGCACCTAGGCGGATGGCAGTACCAACCAGGAGATGCAGAAAGGGAGGTCTGTTTAGACGTATTAAGTGGGAGATGTCTCTTAGGGTGAGGTTCCTGGCTCAGTGTCACTGAAAGGCCTCAGAGTTTGGTTTCTGAATGGTATTTTCTTTTTTCATATGCTTTCCCATTTACATTTATCCTTGGTCTTCTCATTACCTGCGCTTTCTGTGAGTTGACCTGAGAAACTTCTCAAGCCAAGCCACCCCCTTTCTATTCAATGTGTTCAACTTCCTCCAGGACGGGAATGCCCACCGGCGATTCCAAGAGAACCAGAGACTGGGGGAAGACCTCCACTTCCAAATGCAAGCGTTTCCTCCCACCCTGCATCTCTAGCGTCTTTCCTCGTTCTCTGTACGCACATCCCACCCCTGAGGATGAAGGACAGATGGGATAAAAAAGGAAGGAGCAGGATGGGATTAACACTGGCTTATGCTGGGTTTGCCTCTGCAAGATTCAGAATACCCTGATGCTTTCCAGGAAATTCTTGGTGATGTGCACTTCAAGAACCCTAATGCTTCTGGGACATTTCAGCCACAGGAGGCACTTGCCTCATTAGGAAGTGAAAGCTGAAGCTGACTGATTAGATGGCACTGAAGCCAGATGATAATGTGGAACTAGATATTAAGTCATATGTTGAATCCTGATAATAATTATCTCTACATCCATAAACCCCCAAACCTTAAGAAAGCCTTATTTTTTTTGTTACCAATAATGTAATGCTTTTTATCCTAATTAGGCACATGGAGGACTTCATACTCATAACACACACTCTTGGGTGGCAAGTTCACCTCACATCCTGAGCTGTTCTCTGCAAGCCATGCAGGTGTAAGTCACATCCTCCTAGTGCAATCAGACAGTTCCCTGCACCTGCTGTTCTGAGAGAAGCACAAGGTTTAGCGGGTGAGAACAAAAGCTCTAGAGCCTGATAGCCCTGGATACGAGTACCAACTTCCTTAGCCTCTCTGTGCCTCGGTTTTCCCATCTGCATCTACCTTTTAGAGTTATAAGGACTTAATGAGATAATGTAAATAAAATAGTGCAGTGCCTAGCAGGGGGTTAGCTAATATTCATACCCAAGAGTGAGTTTGTTCAGTTCCTATCCAAGACTTCCCTCCACTGGAGCCCCAGCCAGTACATCGCCGTGGAAAACAACAGCTTCATGTGCACAAGGACAATAGTTGTACCATGTGGGTCCAAAAGTACTTAACTGCTGGCTTCCTCGTGCCCAGCCCAGGAGAGGAATCACACTCGTTGCTGCCGACCCCTGGCTTTCACCCATTTTTTAAAAAAATAAATTATTTTATTTTATTTATTTTTGGCTGCGTTGGGTCTTTGTTGCAGTGCGCGGGCTTTCTCTAGTTGTGGCGAGCGGGGGCTACTCTTCGTTGAGGTGTGCGGGCTTCTCATTGAGGTGGCGTCTCTTGTTGCAGAGCACAGGCTCTAGGCACATGGGCTTCAGTAGTTGTGGCATGTGGGCTCAGTAGTTGTGCCGCACAGGCTTAGTTGCTCCACAGCATTTGGAATCTTCCAGCAGGACCAGGGCTCGAACCCGTGTCCTCTGCATTGGCAGGCGGATTCCCAACCACTGTGCCACCAGGAAAGCCCCTAATCGACTTTTATTGAGTGTCTGCAACATGCCAGTCATGCCAGTGAGCACTTGGATAAGTTTTCTCTGTTCATTGTTACAGCTCCTTAAGGTAGGAATCGTCAGCATCCCCATTTGCAGGGAGGGGGCCTGAGGCACGGAGAGCCTGAGTAACTAATCCAAGATCAAGCAGCTAGTCATTGGTAGGTATTGCTAAACTCGTGTCTGTCTGGTCCCTAAACCCATGCTTCCACACGGTACCCTGCTGCCCTCGGATGATTCAGGAGAAAGATGGCGTGTTTGGGGAGGTTGAATACACGAGTTTATCTTCAGGAGAGCTATCAGTTAAGGCTTCAGTGAGAGACTGACATTTGATCTGGACCTTGAAAGATGCACAGGAAGGCTGGACAGCACACACAGCAGGACAGGGCATGGAGCAAAGTGGATCAGGCATGAGGCCTCGATTCCTCTCACTGTCGACCCCACCCCCTCTTGATACTCTTCCCCAAACAAGACCGCTTGTCTGGGGAGCCTTTAGAGTAGGCAACTCAAAGGCATCGATTGTAGACCGTCGCCAGTTGGTGAGAAACAGTGGTTTAAATATATCCTCCTCTGTGGGGAGAGAGCTTCCATGGCTTCCGGAAGCCTGTCTTGAACATGAGGTCAAGAATCAAACTCTTCTTCAAAACAATTTGCCAAAACATATCTCTTAAATTTCCTTTTAATTTGTATATTCCTTTTCACCTAAGTGAAGCAGGACCACTTTTTCACATGTGGGTGTTAAATAAATGTTTGATTAATTTCATTGCATGCAAAGTAGATTTTTTAATAACAAGAAAAATATGTCAGATTATATTACTGTTTTCTTCTGTCTTCCAGCCCAACCACTCGTGGCTCTAAAACAGTCTCTCCAAGATGCTGAATGGCAGTAAGAATTAAAGTGGTTTCTCTACTTTCTGTTAAGCACCAGCAGTTTTGTTGGAAAACGAATTGGAAAGTTATCTCTGGCACAGGACACAGGGCTGGGCCCTTCTCAAGGCCTGCAGTTTGGTTGTTAAAGCAGAAATGGCACAGTGATTTAGTCTTCTGTCCTCTTTGGAGCTGCTTGTTTAGGGGATTCGTGTGTTCAAGGCTCTGGGCTCTGGAGCCTGGGGACCTGGGGAGAAGGTTTTGCTGGCAGTGTAAACACGGTTGCTCCAAGTTCTGGTGTCGGTTATATACAGGCATTTCTGGAGCCTTTGGTGGCTTTATCAGCAACATGGGTATCCTGGCATTTCAGAATCCCAAGCCAGCCACCCACTTGGCCTTGGAAGCAAATCTCCAGTTTGCTCTTCTGTATGAGACATCACGTCTGCCTCACATGTAGTGTTACATTTTCTTGACTCTGAATTCAAATTGTTATCACATGAGCTCATAAATACTCCCTCATCATTTATCTTAGTGTTCTCAGTTTTAAGGCACTATGGATGGCTTATATTTTATTTCATTTTATTTTCACTTCAATAGCTGCCTAATAAAAAATTCAAGTAATACCTAAAAGCCTGGGATCATCTAGATGCCAAAAGCAATACCAGCATCCCAGGTCCTAGAGGAAGATATACCCATGGCATTAATGATCGGCTTTGTAGGGGGATCCAGTGCTGACTTCTGAAATGGTTTTAGCTCTTTTTCTCAGTGGTTTTTTTTTTTTTTTTTTTTTTTTTTTTTTTTTTTTTCTTTTTGCAGTATGCGGGCCTCTCACTGCCGCGGCCTCTCCCGTCACGGAGCACAGGCTCCGGACGCTCAGGCCCAGCGGCCATGGCTCACGGGCCCAGCCGCTTCGCGGCATGCGGGGTTTTCCCGGACCGGGGCACAAACCCCTGTGCCCTGCATCAGCAGACGGACTCTCAACCACTGTGCCACCAGGGAAGCCCCTTTCTTAGTGATTTTTATTTATTTATTATTTATTTTTTTTGCAGTACGCGGGCCTCTCACTGTTGTGGCCTCTCCCGCTGCGGAGCACAGGCTCCGGACGCACAGGCCCAGCGGCCATGGCTCACGGGCCCAAGCCGCTCACGGGCATGTGGGATCTTCCTGGACCGGGGCACGAACCCGTGTCCCCTGCATCGGCAGGCGGACTCTCAACCACTGCGCCACCAGGGAAGCCCTCTTAGTGATTTTTAAAAAGAAATGATTAGCAAATATCTAGGTCTTAAGGAGCAAAGTACTGTCTTAATGAGCCAAGTATATGAATGAATGAATCCCCTAGGTATGGGACACACAGAATACGTTTTCACATAGCCCAGCATCTGTAGGCAGAGCGCCAGCCTCCTGCTCTAGCTCTGCGGATGGGGCAACTGGGGATGAAGACATGCGTTGATAATAGTGTGCTTGCTAGGAGTTTACCCACAGCCATGAATATAAAACTTTATCTTAAAGAGAGAGACAGATAACCTATTTATGATGGATGTAGTGCTTCATAGGAAAATTTCAGTTTTTATGCTAATCCAGCTAGGAAATCCATCACAAGTAGAATTTTAGACTTTATCAAAGGCAAAATCTTGCATCTTCTCCCAGTGTCTTATTCCCTTCCTTCTCAAGATCTGGAAATTAGCATCTGTTGGTATTTTGTGTTGACTGTGGGATCCGTGTTTTTATGCTGTTCTTAAAAATAAGCCACAATTCTATGTGGAGGAGATAGGGCCATTCAAGCACAACTTCGGTTCAGAGGGAAACAGCTGAATACGATAAACTACCCAATCCCAGAAAGAAATAAGATTCACGAAAAGCTGTCACCCCAGGTAAGGGAGGTCTTGGATTCATGTGAGGAGGCAAAGAGAGAGTTGTACGTCTTTGGAATTCTGTTGGAAACCAGAGGAGGGTGTTCTGGAACAAATACAAGTCCCTGTCACATGGGTCTGTCAGAACATTCAGAACAGGGAGACAGGCCCCGGAATGGGCACTATTTCACGGCTGCAAGTGAGCTCATTTCCTGTAACTTGCAAGTATAGCACCAACCCCAGACTGAGTGATCAAGAAACACTGATTATTGGAAAATCCACGAAGAGGATAAGGACAAAGAATTTCTAAAGCACTAGAATTTCCCAACAGACCTTCCTCATTATTTGGATTTCTTAAGGCTAAACATAGAACATAAACAAAACAGAAGTAGCTGAGGGGAAAAAAAAAAGTTACTTTTATTTTTGCCCTTATTCTAAATAAATTAGATTTTTGTTTGTTCGTTTTGGCCTATTGTCAGTATTGTTCCACTAGAATCTTCCATAATGCTACATCTGTTGTGGAGGAACACACATGCCACCTTACCCACTAATAATCTGTAAGACACTATTTCTCAACTACACAAAGGAACTAAGTTATTTTTTTTATAAGAGTGAGAGCCCTCTTTATTTTTTTAAATTTTTGTTATTTTTTAAAATTTATTTTTGGCTGCATTGGGTCTTTGTTGCTGTGCGTGGACTTTCTTTAGTCGCGGTGAGCAGGGGCTACTCTTTGTTGTGGTACTCGGGCTTCTCATTGCGGTGGCTTCTCCTGTTGTGGAGCATGGGCTCTAGGCATGCAGGCTTCAGTAGTTGCAGCGTGCGGGCTCAGTAGTTGCGACGCATGGGCTCTAGGGTGCACAAGCTTCAGTAGTTACGGCACGTAGGCTTCAGTAGTTGTGGTGCACAGGCTCTAGAGCTCAGGCTCAGTAGTTGTGGTGCACAGGCTTAGTTGCTCTGCGGCATGTGGGATCTTCCCAGACCAGGGATCGAACCCGTGTCCCCTGCATTGGCAGGTGGATTCTTAACCACTGTGCCACCAGGGAAGCCTCTAAGTTATTTTTTTAAAGGAGACTGATCTGGCAATGAAAACCCACCCTCCATGTCTTTACTAAATGGCTTGGCTGTTTAATAAGCCTCATCAAGTTAAACTGAAAAAAAAAAATCAGATTGTGGATAAAAGACCACTAGATCAATTCTGAAGTGTGAGTAGAGTCAGGAAAGACATCTCCCCATGGTGATTCCATACTGGCAGCCAGGGTCAACCTGATATGTAGATTGAGTGGAGCTGTACTTCTTGGAATGAGGTGAGGGACACCAGGCAGGACACCGTTCCCCCAAAATCTCTCCCTTTTGGTCTCTGCTGGGGCCCATAATGTTGGCATTAGTGCACTGGGCTGTGATGCACATTGATTTGATAAACACTTCCTGGATAATGACTATGGCCTATAATCTAGCTGCTAGATGGGGAAGGATCCTTGAAGAATAAACAAGGACCAAAAAATCATAGAAAGAGGAAAAACTTCCATCTGGAGTGACCTGGGAGGATTACATGGTGGGTGAACAGGAATTCTCCAGATAAACATGGGCAGAGAAAATTCTAAGAGAAGAAATTTGCATAAGTGCAGGGGAGGATGGAATAAACACATGTGAAACCAGGTCATGAAAGCCTTGACATCAGGTGATCAAGAAGGGGCTGAATATTCTGGAGCAGGTGGAGACAAGAGTTAAGTGTAAAGAAGGCGACAGATGCAGAGTGGGATGAATGGAGAGGAATCAGAGGTAGGAAGAGCAGTTAAGAGGTAACTGTGAAAATCTACCAGAAAGACAGAGAGGGGCAGGAGGGGGAGAGGGAGAGAGAGAACACTCACACTAGGATGGTGATGAGATGGTTGTGATGATGCAGTGGGATAAGGGATGGCGGGAGGAGGACGTGAACAGCAGAGATGACAAGGTCAGTGTAGACACACCAGGTTGGGGGTGCTGGCGGGACATCCCAGAGAAGATAGACCATCCGACTATGAGATGGAGATAAGGACCCAGAGCCCAGGGGAGCTGATGGTAGAGAGGAGTCAACAGGAGCGGGTGGACAGGAGTCAATGAAATGGGTTCAGGGAGAGGTTGCTTCATCCCAAAGCCTCCCACTTATGGGGTAGATAACCCTAGAAAGAACACATTGAAGCCAGTGCTAGCCATTGGCATAAACTCGCTTACAGCTCCGTAGAGGGTCCTGCCAGTAAGTCCAGGGGCAATGTCATGGGTAGCCTCAAGTACGGAAAGCTGAGTCCAGGACCTAGGCTCCTGCTAAGGGACGGCAGAGATGGCAGGCTGGACTTGGCCATGGATGGTATGTGGGCGCAGTGATGTCCATTAGGGCCTGGGATGGGAGGGTGCAGAGATTCCCCCTACTGAGGTGGGAAAGGCTGCTTCACTGTTCCATCCCGACCAGCCGGTGGGGTGTGCTGGGGCAGGGGAATAGGAAAAACTGTGGGAGTGCAGAGTCCCATCAACCCTGCCTTTCCCCCGCACCTGCGCCCTTCCAGCCTCAAAGGCTCTCTGCTTCTGTCCAAAGAATGGGTGTGAAGCTCTTACACTTGTTCACAAAGAATAGTGAGATCTCAAACTGTAAGATTCCAGGCAGCAGAATATTTGAGCACAGTGCCCTCCACGATGTATCCATTTCAACACGAGAAGCCCTGAATTCCTGTCCCAGCTCCTCTCCCAAACGGTGACTGTCCGTGTCTTACTCCCCTGGGTAGATCTGTCCTGAGTCACTAAGTAACCTTGAACAAAGAGCTTGGTGTCTGTGGCCCTGCGTGTCCTCAGATGTGCTGTGGGAATTCTCTGTCATAGACGAAGGTCAGGTGACATAATGTATGTGAAAGTACCTCACACTGTCATTTTCTATACAAATCCTTGTGATGTATTTGTGTGACATCCCTGTTACCTTACCTACCCCTGAGAACTCAGAAAACAAAACAATCCCATGTTATGTGAACTTCCTTTTGGAACAAGAAGGGATGAACAGGTATTTGCCTTCTCCCAACCTTTTTTAGGGGGAACTGCTTTTTCCTCCTTTGGTGGAAAATGGTGTCTTTTTTTTCTCCCTTGCCAATTAGATGGTCCACCTCTTTTTTTCTCTAGTCCACCTTCCCTATTTGCATCATTAGACTCTCTGGAAAAAATGAAACTGATCCTCCTTAGCTCTGGCCCCGAGAGCACTTCTCACGGAGACCGCCCGTCCCTGCACGCTGGTCCACGGTGAGGCTGAGCCCTGAGGACAGCAGTGTGTCCGCAGCACCGCTGAAGGGGACAGGAGTGTCAGTGGAGGAGCACAGAGGAGAGGCCGGGGCGGTGTGGTGCAGGAATTACAGGATAGGGCCCGCAACGCTCGATGGCATCTTTTTGGTCTAATTCTAAACCCCTTCTCCCCCACCTTACATGGTGCTTGTCATATAACAGATAGTTCATAAATATCCATCGCATCAGTGGAAAGAGGAGGAAATAAGAGGGAGGGCATCCCGATCTCAACCCGCACACGATCTCAACCCGCACGGCCTTCCTGCTGGTGACAAAATGGTCCCAGATGACCAGAGGCATCCAGGATTTCACTTTTATGCCTTTTGTCTTTTTTTTCTTTTAGGTCCTCCTGGCCCCAGGGGTCCGAAAGGTGACAGAGGACAGCAGGGACCCCCGGGTCCCACTGGCAACAAGGGACAGAAAGGAGAGAAGGGGGAGCCTGGCCCTCCCGGCCCGGCCGGTGAGAGGGGCCCGATCGGGCCGGTCGGCCCCCCTGGAGAGCGTGGCGGCAAAGGCTCCAAAGGCCTGCAGGGCCCCAAAGGCTCCCGCGGGTCCCCTGGGAAGCCTGGCCCTCAGGGCCCCAGTGGGGACCCAGGCCCCCCCGGCCCACCAGGCAAGGACGGACTCCCGGGCCCCCAGGGCCCCCCCGGCTTCCAGGGACTGCAGGGCACTGTGGGGGAGCCTGGGGTGCCCGGGCCGAGGGGTCTGCCGGGCTTGCCTGGGGTGCCGGGCATGCCGGGTCCCAAGGGCCCCCCCGGTCCCCCGGGCCCATCAGGGGCAGCGGTGCCCCTGGCCCTGCAGAGCGAGCCAACTGCAGCACCCGAGGCCAACGGTAAGTCTGAGCCCCTCGTACCCGTGGATGGGTGCCCCCCCTATGTGCGCCCCCCAACACCGCATTTTATTGGCAGTGAAGGCATCGCACAGGGTGGCCTCCGCACCCGCTGCTCCCATGGCCCCGTGCCAGGCGGTGGTGCTCAGGCACTTGTGTTTCTCTCTAAACAGCACCAGGCCCTCCAGCACTTGTTTATAATTAGCTGAGTCAGGTCCTCGGGGACAAACTGGTCCCAAACATTTCCTTCAGGAAAGTCCGAGGCTGGCCACCCCGGACTCGTCCCTGTCCTCATTTTATGCCCTTCACCTGGGGATGGATGACCCGTGGTTAACGTGCAGATGGAACTTTCTGTTCCTGAAGCCAGATCGTATTTCTTTTTGAGAAGATGTTATGGCGCCTTCTCGTCCTTTGATAGTGAAACCTTTGGTCAAACCCTGAGTGTTGGGTCTGCAACCTTTGACCCACACCCGATTCCACTTGGTTTCCTTCAGTCCAGCTCAGTCATGTTTGTTCCGTGAGCCTAGTTCTAGTTCTGGGCTCTCCCAGCCACTTGTTAACAGGTTCCACGTGATTCCAGACTGACGTTGAACATCTGTGCCTGTGCTGCTTTTTGTTGCTGTGTCTGTTATTTCTGTCATTGTAAAGACGAATCCAGACAGAGGAACAAAGGCTCAGGGTAGATATTTTCCAGATTATGTAGTTTTAACTACTGTGTATTCTGCAGGCCACTTTCCTGGACTAGTCTTTGCTCCCAGCATGTCCCCAAACGTCAGTCACTGGCTTGGCACATGGACGTGGGGAAGCAGGGGCCATAGATGTGCCTCTTAAACACAGCTGAGGAAAGGCATAGTGCGCTCTCTCTCTCTCTCTCTCTCTCTCTCTCCC
>NW_006773947.1:4435197-4439580 GCF_000442215.2 Lipotes vexillifer | reverse complement strand
CTCTCTCTCTCTCTCTCTCTCTCTCTCTCTCTCTCTCTCTGTGTGTGTGTGTGTGTGTGTGTGTGTGTGTGTGTGTTTTAATCAATACTTTTAAACTTTGCATTCCTAGGCTGCCCGCCTCACTGGAAGAACTTCACAGACAAATGCTACTATTTTTCGGTTGAAAAAGAAATTTTTGAGGATGCAAAACTTTCCTGTGAAGACAAGTCTTCACATCTCATTTTCATAAACACAAGAGAGGAACAGGTATGTTTGCAGCATACTTATAGTTGGGGAAAACTGTAATTTAAGGATCGTGACATCTGGAAAGTACCTGCTTACTAAGGATTCAAAGATATCAAGAATTCATAGTCACATAAACACAGAAGGCCGCATTATGGAGATTTGGGCTATTTATCCAGTGACAAGAAGCATTCATGGCATGGGAATTAGGTCCTTATGCTTCCACCTGGAAGGTCTTGCTTTATCAAGCCTGGAGGTGTGTGTTGGCTTTTACCGGTGGCCATTGAAAGAGCCGTAAGCCTGGCAGGCCAGCACCAGGCCCCTGTGGAGAGAGAGGCAGAGAGGCCTAAGCACCATAGGGGTAGGGAGGGATGCAAGGGACCAGACATGTGGCCTCGGCACAGTCAGGAAGAGCAGAGGCGGCCCTGGGGCAGAGCCCACACATGACAACAATGGTGACCACTCACTAGGCCCCTACTGTGTGCCAGGCACTGTATGAGGCATTATCTCTTATAAACCTCACCACATCCCTAGAGCTTATGTGTAATGTTACCCCCATCTAACAGATAAGAAAACTGAGGCCCTGCAAAGTTTAAGTGATTAATACATGATGAGACAAGTAAATGCAGAGCTGAGATTGAAACTGAGGTCCAACTAGCAACAATACCAATGCTCTTTCTTTAATGCCACACTGTCCCAGTGGCCTCCTTCCTTTTCCTTAAGTGTCTCTGGCAGACATGACCCTGAAAACAGATGCTTCTGCAGTAATTGACTGGGAATGGGCATCCATAAGACAGTAGTCAGGTACCTGGGCTTCAGAACATACAGACCTGGGCCTGATCCCAGCTCAGCCACTTGTCATCTGTCTTAGGTTGGTGGTTGTAATGGCTCAAAGACACGCTGTATGTGACACACTGGACGTGGGACCTGGCCCAGAGGAAGCGCTCAATATTGCCGTGGCTGTTACTGTTATTTGAACATGGGAGGGAGGGGTGGTGGAAGCGGGTGGACTCTGGTGGGATTCATCGAGTGGTCTGCATACTTTAGGGGAGAAAGAGCATCACTTAAATATTGCTTATAAACTTATAAGAGGAAAAAACGTCAAAGCCCCCAAAACAGTGCAAAACAAGTGCAATAACGAGAGGACAGCAAAAGCAGTGCACAAATTCTGAAAAACATCTTTTTTTTTTTGAGACAGCTTTATCTTATTCAAATCTCATTATGCTTCTCTGTTAAAGTCGGATAAACATCCTCTTATAAAGTGTCCTTCTTTTCTAAACATTGAGGGGAAAGTCCCCCAAACATCTGTTCAAGAAATAGTAATGTACCGTTTCTGATTTATTTTTCAGCAATGGATCAAAAAGCAGATGGTAGGGAGAGAGAACTACTGGATCGGCCTCACAGACTCAGAGCAGGAAAACGAATGGAAGTGGCTGGATGGGACATCTCTAGAGTATAAGTGAGTCTCAGAAACTTCCAGATTGCTGGTCAGGCTCTCACTGGTCTATGTTTTCACCTCTTGCCAGACTGACTTCCTACAGTTTCTTCCTGAACGACCTTGTGTCCTACACGTTCCTCAAACTGAGGCTCCAGGTACCAGCTGCATGTTTATTTCCATGTAGGGAGAATCAATATGCTGTAAAAATAGGGGTTTTCTTTTTTCTTTTCATGGAGTGCATTTTTTTTCATTTCTACAAAAACAAACAAAACAACAAACAGAATAAACCACCAGACTCATAAAACCACCCAGGATGGCACTTGTGGCCGAGCGTGCTCTTTAAATGCTGCCGTGAAGGCCAAAGGAGCCCCAGCCTCCCCAGCATGGTCCGAGCTCACCAGCCATGTTTCTGACGAGAGCCGGGCACTCCCTTCAGGATGACGCCATCGACGCCCTGACCCCCTCTGTGCTTCTGGCCAGAGGGTGGGGATGAACTACAGGTTGATGACTGTCCTACACACAGAAAGTTCAAGTACACCACAAATGAAGGCGTTTGTGGGATGACCGTGTCCTGCAGGCTTGAAGAGTCTCTCTAAGTCCGATGTGACCTGAGTTCTATAAAGGCAGCAACAGAGAAGGGAAGCACTTCACAGAACCTTCTCAGAGCTCCTAGGGGCACAGACAGCTCTATGAGCCTCGTCTGACCCCGGTGTCCACTCCTGCCCTAATCCTACCCCATGGTCTGAAGAGGACTAAATTGTGCCCATTTAAATTTCACCTCTTTATCCTACTCCTGCTTTGCCTCTAATGGATGTGAAAATATGCGACACACACTGTACCAAATGGAGCAGAATTTATAAAAACCCACCTTTCCTTTGCTGGAGACAGAGAAGGCAGGCCCCGCAGAGGTTCAAGCAGGCATGTGGGCATCTCGGCTTCAGGACCATGTCCCGAGCATGGAGGAGCTACAGCATCCTTGGCACCGGGAGAGGAGAAAGCGAGGGTGTTTCAGGTCCAAGACAGCATCACGGGCATCGAGGCTGGAGCAGTAGAGGTCAAGGACAGGGAACAGGGGTTAGAGGGGATGGAGGGGCCAGATAGAGTTCCTGTGCATGTCTGTGCATGGGGGTAGACAGACAGGCTTCTTTATACTTTTAAATCCTCCACGTGAAAAGCATGATTAGAGGATATAGGTGGAAACCAGAATAAGGCCATTTATTTTATTTTTTTTAAAAACTTTTACTTAAAAATTGTGGTAAAATATATATAACATAACAATTACCATTTAAACCATTTTTAAGCGTAGATTCCAGTGTCAACTACATTTACATTGTTGTGTAAACTTCATCACCATCCATCTGCAGAATTTTTTCATCTTCCCAAACTGAAACCCTGTCCACGTTGAATAATAACTCTCTATTCCCCTCAGCCTGTAGTACCTACCCTTCTACTTTCTGTCTCTATGAATTTGACTCCTTTAAGTCACTCATGTATGTGGAATCATTCAGTATTTGTCCTTTTGTAACTGGCTTATTTGACTGAGCATAATGTCTTCATGTTTCATCCATGCTGTAGCACGTGTCAGAATTTCTTTCCTCTTTAAGGCTCACTAATATTCTATTGTATGGATGGACCACAGTTTGTTTATCCATTCATCTATGGATGGACATGTGGGTCGCTTCCAACTTTTGGCTACTGTGAATAATGCTGCTATGAACACAGATGTGTAAATATGGGAATTCAGTTTTCAGCACAATCCTAGACCTCATTTCATGTGACCCTTATCACCCCCATGGGAGAGGTGGAAATGATCAGCCTAGAATGGACCTGACCCCCGAGGTGGGGGTCACATAGCCAGGCACTGGGTCTATGATCTTACCACTGTGGGGGGTTTGGGGGGAGTGTTTAGAAACCGTACTTAGAGAAAGACAATATATGTCTATTTTTTATTTTGGCTGCAGGTTGTAGTTGCGGTATGCAGGTTCTCAGGATCTTTCATTGTGGCACGCAGGCTCTTTGTTGTGTGGCGCAGGCTTCTCTAGTTGTGGCGTGCGGGTTTCTTTTCTCTCTCTAGTTGTGGTGCGTGTGCTCCAGAACACATGGGCTCCATAGTTGCGGCATGCGGGCTCTCTAGCTGAGGTGTGCGAGCTCGGTAGTTGTGGCACACAGGCTTAGGCATGTGGGATCTTAGTTCCCTGACCAGGGATTGAACCCGTGTCCCCTGCATTGGCAGGCAGATTGTTTACCACTGGACCACCAGGGAAGTCCCGACAATATATGTGTTTGCTCCTGCAGCCCATCACAAGTGCTGTGCTGGAGCGCACGCAGGAAATTTTGGGTCCATAGCTAGGTTCATCCTACCACAAGGGAGTTCTGGGTGGGGGCTGGCGAAGGCCATTTCTTATAAAAGAACGACCAAACTTCAAGGTGGAACATTTGAAGATCTTAGGTCTGCTCCGAAGGTGAGCCCCAGACTGCCCCCAGGGCAAATGGATATCTGCCTCCTGGCTCAGCAGACATCCTGTCTGCTCCCTGCGCACCTGTCCTTGGGGAGGCGAAGCCACACCACACCCTGGCACTCGGGAATTTGGCCGCCAGCCCGAGGAGGGCATCCAGCACAGCAGAGATATGCTTCAGGAGAGTCAAAACAGTTGTGAGAGTTGTCACCTAAAATCGGACCAGTGGGAGGTGGGGACGGGAGGCAGAGACTACTAAGGGAAAGA
>NW_006773947.1:4409377-4435187 GCF_000442215.2 Lipotes vexillifer | reverse complement strand
GGAAAGAGAAATTTGTGACTGACAGTCTAGAGTGCCAGGATCTTTTTTTTTTAAGGGAGTCAGTGGGGAGCTGGAAAAAAAAACCCCCAAAACACCTCAGTCCCCTCCACTTTTCTCATAACCATAAATACGAAAAAGGTCTGGGTTAGACTCACTAAGAAATTCGATCTGAAGCCCTCCTCTAAGCAGAAACTGGACTGGCCCACATGGAATGGACTGAGAGGGAACAGAACAGTGCGGCCTATGCCAGCTCTCCCAAGGTGGAAGTTTCCTCGTCTCTCCCAGGCTCCAGCAGGAACTATGTGATTTGGGAGGAGAGCGCCAGAATTGGTACCTGGGAACCTGAGAAGGCTCACGTCCCCGGGCACCTTCCTGGGAGCTCTGTTCCCAGCCACAGCCCAGACTGTGCTTCTGGTTTTCCACCCAAAGGAATACATAGACATGTAAAAAACCCCAGGATCACATTTTTTGTTTTTTTAACGTCTTTACCGGAGTATAATGGCTTTACAATGGTGTGTTAGTTTCTGCTCTATAACAAAGTGAATCACCTGTACATATACATACATCCCCATATCCCCTCCCTCTTGCGTCTCCCTCCCACCCTCCCTATCCCACCTCTCTAGGTGGTCACAAAGCACCGAGCTGATCTCCCTGTGCTATGCGGCTGCTTCCCACTGGCTACCTATTTTACGTTTGGTAGTGTATATATGTCCATGCCATTCTCTCACTTTGTCCCCGGGAATCACATTTTAAAAGCAAGAATAAATTAGGCAGACATATTATGAGGCCTCAATAGCCAAAGGCTAATTTAACTTGACATATAATAATAAACACAGTACAAACTAGAAAAAGAGCTAGTGTAGCGAGGGGAGAGAGTACCTGCCCTAGAGTCAATAAGATCTGGGTTCCAGGTCCGGACCCAGCACTCAACAGCTCGTGACCTTGTGCAAGTTACTCAGCTGTGTGGAATCTCCATGCCCTCATCTAGAAATGAAGATTCCAGAAGGACCGATGTCAGTATTGTGAAAATTAAATGAGATAATATATATCAAACATTGAGGACGTTGAGCCCATGGGAAGTGCTCAAGAATTATTACTCCTATTGTCATCACTGTCATCATTTTCATACCAGTCACTAATCGCAGGATAACACTTCCTAGCAGTTATGGATTATACCATGTCCTGAAGGAGATGCCACACACACTCACGACAGGTTTGTGAAGACAAGAAGAATGTTCCCTGCCGTGGCCTGGGGATGGGGCTGTAGGCTCTCAGGGGTCTCCCAGCACGATACAGCTCCCCAAGTACCTCTCCATCGACTCAGACTCACCTGTACCCTCCTCCTCTTTGCTTCTGTGGCCTCCAAGCCTGGTCCATCCACTTCTCTTTCCCCTGCCACCCACAGTGGTTTCTGGACCTGGCACCTCCCCATACTTTGTCCAGGTTACAGAAGAAGTCAGTCTCCCTACTTTACTCTTATCCTTTCTCTCCAACACGCACACACACACACACCCCTTGTGAAATTATTTCAGGCTGCTGAGGGGACTGTTAAAGAGGAAACAGACAAGGGATAAAAGGTTCTCTCCTCTGCCTCTTGCCTCCACTCCATTTTTATACTGAGAGCTGGTTGAGAAAGACAGTGCTGGAATAAACAGACAAAAAGCAATGGTGATGTGGATTGGATGCCAGAAGCTTAGGGCACATGTGGAATTGAACGGAGGTTTATTTCCCATGAAACATATGACCTGACTCACTAAATCTTACGACGATTAGGGAAAAGGATGGCATGAGAAGCAATCTGTGATGTCTCAGGATGGTCCCCAGGACAGGTTTCCAAATGCTTTGGGTCCACACGCCAATACAATTCCAAGAGAAAGACTGGAGGGCTGACTCGTGTTGCCAAGATTTTAGTTGCCCAACTAAGGACATGGGTTTTAAAAATCACCTATCAACGGGGACTTCCCTGGCGGTCCAGTGGTTAAGACTCCACACTTCCAATGCAGGGGGGCACGGCTTCAATCCCTGGTCAGGGAACTAGGATCCCACATGCTACACAGCACAGGTAAAAAAAAAAATCACCTATCAACAAATCTCAGCACGAAAACAACAAGAATAAAACCAAGAAAAGACAGTTGGCCATCACACATACACACAGAGTTGTCCTCATTTTTCTCTTTTCACCACAGACCTGTGAGAACTTCATTCTTGCCCAGCACCAGTCCTCTGACTGGACATTGGGATCCACTGGCCCACAGTCCCATGATAACATTCAGTGAATTATCCTGGAGTGTCCACCATGACCCAGCCTCTGTGCTGGTTTGGAGGATCTTTTCTGGAGTTTGGGGCACAATACGAGTGAGAGGTACTGTTCTTCTACTCATGTAAAAACAGTCTGATTTCCAGGACCCTGTCACAATCAAGAAGACAGACGCTCTGACCCTAAATGTGGATACAGTGAAAAGCGGGGCTTCAAAGGAGGTTTCAATGCTCTCCTCTCAGTAATTAATAGAACAAGTATTGGAGAGATAGAAAAACCAAGAGGGATAAAGCAGACACTATCAACTAACTTGACTTCATTGATATTTATGGGACTTTTCACCCAACAACTACAAATACACATTCTTTTCAAGTGCGTATGGTATGTTCACCAAGATCAACTATGGGCTGGGTCATCAAACAAGTTTCCATAAATTTAAAAGCGCTGGAATTATGTAGTGTATGTTCTCTCACCAAAACAAAATTGAATTAGAAATCAATAACAAAAAGATCACCAAATATTTGGAAATTAAAGACACACTTCTAAATAACCCATGGGGCAAAGGAGAAATCACAAAGGAAATTTGCAAACGTTTCAAAGACAATGAAAACATATCAAAATCTGTGAGATGCAGCTAAAACAGTATATAGAGGGGCATTTATAGATTTAAAATGCTTATATTAGAAAAATATTTTAAAGTTGAAAATTAATGATCTAAGCTTCTCCTTTATGAGGGTAGAAGAAGAAATGCAAATTAATCCCAAAGCAAAGCAAAAGGAAGGAAATAATAATGACTGGAAAGCAATGAAATAGAAAACAGACAAACCAGGGAGAAGACCAGTGAAATCAGGAGCATGTCAAGCTGGTCTTTCTACTCTTGATGGAATAAATGCCGGTGTGTCATTTGGCAAAGGTCATCACTGTCAATGGGGACTGCCCGGTAGGCACGGGGCAGCCAAACACACATGGGATGGAGACTCTGCCCACTTGCTCAAAGCAGAACTGTAAGGGAGCCTTTGATAGGCCTTTCCTGCCCACGCTGCTTGCAGTTGCCCACCTTAGATCACCAGAGATGTGCTGTGCTTCCTGAGAGTCTCCCAAAACACACTTGAAGCTCCTCTCTTCCTCTTGTCCATTTCTTGGTCCCCTGCACAGGATATCATTTAACGGGAGCATGCTGTCAAGTTACGAGTAACAGCTTTCATCTCTGCACTGCAAAGACAAAACATGGGTTGCCCTTCTGTCCACACAGATGGCTACATGTAATATTATATACTACATTTTTAGAATACAGAACCATAGAATGGTAAGGACCAGAAGGGAACCTTTGGCATCATCTACTTCAATACTCACTCGCTCTGGTCATGCCTCATGTTTCTATCAGTGGCACTGGCTTTGGCTACTAGAGAGAAATCTTCCACTGTTCAGACCTCTATAGCGGGAGAAAATTCTACAGCAAATAAACACTTCTCACTACTAAGATTTTCCTGTTTTGAGGCCAGGCTCTTACCAGCAGAAGTTTCTTGGCCACGAAGGCTCAGTCAATCTTGTGGTTGATGAGAAATACTAAGTTGTGAGGGTTGGAAGGGGCTGTTCCCAAAATTGTGCATTTGTGCTCTACCTCCATTAGTATAAACCCAGAATCCTGGGGGGTGCTTCACACCCACTGGCTGAGGTGCTTGCAATGATTCCAGCTCCATGGAAGAGGGAGTCCAGATGCTTCCATGGTCCCCAGTGTACTCAGAATACGGCGTCCAAGTACAAACACACGTTGCTACCCAACCACTTCTGTGACGTGTATGTTATAACGTAGCATTCAAGGATCTGGCGCCCAGGTTTCAGCCATTCTTCTTTCCAGAATCTACCTATGAATGAGGTTTAGGCAACATTTAAGCTGAAATTCTTCTCCAAAATATATACATTCTATTTATCTGACACGTTCTGCTCTATTACAAGCATGCAGACTGGGGGGATTTGCCACAAACCATTCCATGTGATTTTAGCTTTTCCAAAGAGATGCTGTGAGACTTAGTCTTCGAGACAAATTCCGCCTGCAGCCTGGCTTCAGGCTACTCCACCGCACATCCATGCTGGTCCCACCTGAGTCACTCCACTCACAGCCACCTTCTACCTTTAGTCCTGAAGGATTGCTTTAAGCACTGCATGTGAAGAATTCCAGTGACCTGGAAAAAAAGAATGGAGGATGGTGATATAGACAATCTCCTTTCTTATCAAGCAGTTC
This sequence comes from Lipotes vexillifer, assembly GCF_000442215.2. Classification (NCBI taxonomy): domain Eukaryota; kingdom Metazoa; phylum Chordata; class Mammalia; order Artiodactyla; family Lipotidae; genus Lipotes; species Lipotes vexillifer. The sequence goes on along the minus strand of NW_006773947.1, from coordinate 4,430,688 downwards.
TCTTTTTGTCTCATCTGTAAATCCCTTTTTTCTACTCAAAAGGGCAAGGAAATACAAGGGGAAAATATTAAACAGATCTATCAGAATTCCTATTTACGCAATTTCCCAACTAACTGGGAGATAAAGAATATTAAATGTCCTGTCAGTATGCATCGAGAATCACAGTCTCAAATTTGATAAACAAAATTGGAATGGAACGCCCTTGTATAACTACAGAAATGAACAATGTGTACACCAACAACATCAAACTGCCCAGGCATTGTTGACATTTCCGGGAGGGTCCTGCAAGGTGGAAACACACACAAAAAAGCTTGCCTGAAAGTTTCCTTCCAACTTCATCTCTTTCTGGCATCACTGTGACAGTCTGAGGGTTTTACATTATTTGTTTCTTGCCTGTGATATAAGTTCTGAGAGGGCTGGGACTCTATTCTCCACAGTGCCGTGTTGCCGTCAGCTAGCATTATTTATCCCTGGCACATAGTTGGTGCTCTGTGAATATCTGTCGAATGAATGAGTTAACGAATGACTATTTCTGACTTCCACCTGAGTATCGTCCCACATTTACTCTCACCAGTTGATGGTTTCTTCTAAATTATCTCTTCATCAGTAGATTTATTTGAGTTCACTTCATTTTATAAAATATCCCAAAATATACAGTTGGCTTGGGGGAGTCCACACTACCTTGTTACACCCTTTAACTGTAAATTTCAACTCTCCTTTCCCATCGCCCTGATTTTTGCTGGTCTTGTCGTCGAAAGAAGGAGGACAACATGGGCTCTGTCCCCAGGTGACCCTGGTAAGAGCCTGGCCTCAGAAAAGGAAAATCTTAGTAGTGAGAAGTGTTTCTTTGCTGTAGAACTTTCTCCTGCTATCAGGGTCTGTACAGTGGAAGATTTCTCTCTAGCGGCCAAAGCCGCAGCCACCCTGATACGAACATGAAGCGTGGACCAGAGTGAGTTATTATTAGATGATGCTGGTTGGGTAATGAGTCATCGTTTATGAGAAGCACTTCCTGCTGCAGATGTTTTTTCGGACCCTCCGCACGAGGCAAGCTTGTCCTCTTAGGAGGTAACCACAAGCTTCTGTGCAAAGACCTGGTTCTCAGAGAAAACGTAGTCTTTCAAGTTTTGAGTCTTGGAAGCACATCTAATTTATTGCTTGGAAATGGAGTCAGGAACAGCAAACGTTGGCAAAGGGGTGCTTTGAGCAGCAGCATGCAAGTTAAGCCCCAAATGAGCTCATCCTAAAGAAAACTTGTTTTAAAGACTTTAATCTCTCTCCCAAAAAAGGCAGTGAGATGTATAAGTCATTTTCAGTAAGAATAAATTACTATTTCTTTCTATAGCAATTAACTGTCTACAACTTAGCCAGAAAACCATAACCAAGTGTTTATAATTGTAGGTTCTTGTAAGTGTATATCAAGCGTCTTTCGCTCTCTCTGCCTGACTCTGACTTGTTAGAGACAAGATATCAGAACGTACGAGGATCTCTCTGGGTTCTTCCAAGAATGTGTGTGTGTGTGTGTGTGCGTGTGTGTGGTCCTCAGAATGCATATACATTCACACACAGATATACACCCACATGCCCAGCAGTCAGCATTCCAGTGCACGTTAGAAAGCTGTCATTCATCTAACTGTGTTGGAGACAGATTTACTCTCTCAGCAATGTGATGAAGCAGCCTCAGTGAGCTGATTGCACTGTGGCAATGATAACAAGCCTGCAGGGAGATGCTGCATAACACAGTGCTCTGCAAAACAGCTGCTTATTCTGAATCAGAGTGTGCACAGCTTTTTAAACAGTGCATTTTCATTCCCGGACAAATGACGGGCCTTGGTTTTGTTTTTTACATTTCTCTGCTGCTCTTGGGTAAAGAAAACTTCTCTGTGACTTTGCAAATAATACTTGATTTCTGTTTTCTTAAAAGAAATTGGAAAGCTGGACAGCCAGATAACTGGGGTCATGGCCATGGGCCTGGAGAAGACTGTGCTGGGCTGATTTATGCTGGGCAGTGGAACGACTTCCAATGTGAGGACATCAATAACTTCATTTGCGAAAAAGACAGAGAGACAGGTAAGCAGCAGAGGGGATTTAAGAGAGAGCCGCTGAGCTTATATCTTATTAAAGGGCAAGAGGTGATGAGTATAAGGGATCTGAATGTAGGCTCGGTAATCGGGTTCCAGTCCTGGTTCTGCCATTTACTAGCTGGGCAAGCTATTAACCTCAGGGAAATAATAGTATCTTCTTAATGGGTTTGTTGTGAGGACGTAAATAAGTTAATAAATGTGCCTAATGTAGAGGAAGTACTCAATAAATATTAGACTAAAAGGCCTAGGTCATTACCCTATAATATTGTCAGTCAATTGTTATTTAACATATGGCACCAGTATTAAGTCTTTTTCATAGAGTTCCATGCACGGATAATTCAGGTGGCCAAGCATTCAATTCCACATGTATTTATTGAGCATTTACTATGGGCCAGATGCTGTGCTAGATAATGTAGGGATATAGTTTCCCCGCCTCCTTCTAAGCTCATAAGCCTAAGAGGCATTTGGAGATTCTTTTTTTCATTTCAAAAGGTACTTATGCAAAGTTTCATTAAATACATGACCCTCTTCAGGACATAGCATCTTAGTTTTCTTCAGCAGAACTAGATTTGAAAGTTTGTGGTGGAGGAAGGAGGAAATGGGGGTGAATGGTAATAGGTATGGGTTTCTTTTAGGGGTGATGAACATGTTCTAAAATATTAGATAGTTCTAAACTATACAACCTTGTGAATATTATGTAATTCTATCTCATAAAGTCTTTATTTTGAAAGTTGGTGGGAGACCTTGAAGGGCAGGCACTATCTTTGTGCTGTCCCTCTGCTGTGCTCCACAGCACCAGTATCACCCCAAGGGGAGCTTTTACACATGTCTGATGCCCAGTTTTTTGCAGCTGCCACCCAGGGAACACCCCTTGATCTCCTGGCTCTAGTGGCCAGTGAGCTTGCATTCCTGGGTCCCATGAGACTATAACAAACAAATCATTCTTGGCCAGCTGCTATCCCCAGGGGACTGTGCAGACAGCAAACTGAATCATACCCCCAGTATTTCTGTGAAAGAGGCCTATTTGCTTGTCCTGGAGCTTCAGCAAGAGGGGTAGGCTTCTGGTTTGGCTCATCTAGGGACCTACTGAGGTGCCCTCCAGGGACAAAGGCTGGTGGATGCCATCTTTGTGACCTCCCTCTGCCTCATGACAGGGTGCAGGTAGCTCCCAGGATGGAGCTTGTACACTTGTCTGGCACCCTGATTTTTGCAAAAACTGTGCAGGAGACACTTCTAGGTCACCCAGTTCTGGTGGCCAGTGGGACATACCTTTCAGTCCCACAAGACTATAAATATTTGCATACTTTAAAAGCTGCTGCCTGAAGGTCTAGTTTCTAATCAGCAAGACTCTAGTTGCTGACTGAGATCTTCCCCTTTGGGGCACTGACAGGTCTTGGCACACTCAAATGCTAGGAGCCACTAAAAATAAAAAAGGCTGCTTGAACAATCACAGTGGTTTGAAGGACAAGCAAGAGCTAGGGCAGGGTTGAAAGATAAGGTTCATTCCTACAAGATGCCACTCCCTCAAGATTGGGAAAGAGGGTTGTTTTATCTAGTTGACAACACAGAGAGTCAAGCAAAATGAAGAAAGATACATATGTTCTGAATGAAAGAACAAGATAAAACCTTATAAAAAGTCCTTAATGGAGATAAGTGATGTACCTATTAAAAGGTTCAAAATCATAGTTATAAAGATGCTCACACTGAACTTGGGAGAAGAATAGATGAACACAGTTAGAACTTCAATAAAGAGATAGAAAATATAAGAAAGTACCAAATAGAAGTTACAGAGCTGAAGAATACAATAACTGGAAAATATATACTAGTAGGGTTCAATAGCAGACTAGATGAAGCAGAAGAAAGGATCAGTGAGCTCAAAAGCAGGGCAGTGGAACACACCCAGTGGAGAAGCAAAAAGAAAAAAGAATGAAAAAACGTGAAGATAGTTTAAGGTACTTATGAGACAATGTGAGGTGGTCCAACATTCACATTATAGGGGCCCAGAAGGAGAAAAGAGGGGTAAAGGGGCAGAAACTTCTTGAAGAAATAATGGCTGAAAACTTCCCTAAACTTGGGAAGGAAACAGACATCCAAGCCCAGGAAACCCAGAGTTCCAAATAGGAGGAACCCAAAGAGACCCACACCAAGACACTTTATAATTAAAATGTCAGAAGTTAAAGACAAGGAGAGAATCTTAAAAGCAGCAAGAGAAAAATAACTTTGTTACATACAAGGGAACGCCTATGGACTGTCAGCTGATTTTTCAGCAGAAACTTGGCAAGCCAAAAGGGAGTGGAATGGTTTTATTAAAAGTTTTCAAAGAAAAAAACTTCCAGTTAAGAATACGCTACCCAGCAAAGTTATCCTTCAGAATTGAAAGAGAGAGTTTTCCAGACAAGCAAAACCTAAAGGAGTTCACCACCACTAGACCAGCCTTACAAAAATGTTAAAGAGGCTTCTTTACACTTAAAAGAAAGGGTGCTAATTAAAAACAGGGAAACATATGAAAGTATAAATCTCACTGGTAAAGGTCAAAATATATTTACCTTTACATATATATAGTAAAATTCAGAATACTCTAATGTTGTAAAGGTAGTGGATTAACACTTATAAAGCTGGTATGAAGGTTAACAGACAAAAGTAATCAAAATAACTATAACTACAATGATTTGTTAAGGGATACACAAGATTAAAAGATATAAATTGTGACATCAAAAACATAAAATGGTGTGGGGGCAGGGAGTAAAAACACAGTTTTAGAATGCATTCAAACTTAAGTTTTATTAAAATAGACTATTATAAATATAAATTGTTGTATGTAAGCCTCATGATAACCATAATGCAAAAACCTATAGTAGATACATAAAAGGTAAATAGAAAGGAATCTAAGCCTACCACTACAGAAAATCATCAAGTCACAAAGGAAGAGAGCAAGAGAAGAAGAAACAGAGGAACTACAAAACAGCCAGAAAACAATTAACAAAATGGCAAGTAATACATATCTTTTAATAATTATTTTAAACATAAATGGACTACATTCTCCAGTCAAAAGACATAGAATGGCTGAATGGATAAAAATACAAGACCCGTCTATATGCTGCCTACAAGAGACTCACTTCAGATGAAGGATACACACAGACTGAAAGTGAAGATGTAAAAAGATATTCCATGCAAATGGAAACCCAGAGCAAGATGGGGTAGCTATATTTATATCAGACATAATAGACTTTAAAACAAAGACTGGAATAAGAGACAAAGAAGGTCATTACATAGTGATAAAGGAATCAATCCAACAAGAGTATATAACATTTGTAAATATTTATGCACCCAACATAGGAGCACCTAAGTAAAAAAAGCAAATATCGACAGACCTAAAGGGAGAAATAGCAGTACAGTATTAGTACCCCACTTTCATCAGTGAATAGATCATCCAGACCAAAAAAATCAATAAGGAAACATTGGCCTTAAATGGCACATTAGATCAGGTGGACCTAACTGATAGAAAAAATCCCATCCAAAAGCAACAGAATACACATTCTTCTCAAGTGCACATGGAACATTCTCCGGAATATATCATGTTAGGCCACAAAAAAAAACCTCAATAGATTTAAGAAGATTGATTTCTAGCCTCATACCATTGTGAGTGGAAAAGATGCTTGATATGGCTTCAATCAATCACAAGAAGAAAACTGGAAAAATCACAAATATGAGGAGATTAAACAACATGCTACTGAACAACCAGTGGGTCAAGGAAGAAATCAAAAAGGAAGTAAAAAATATAGTGAGACAAATGAAAATGCAACATACCAAGACTTATGGGATGTAGCAAAGCAGTTCCAGGAGGGAGGTTCATAGCAATACATCCTGTATCAAGAAAAAAAGATCTCAGATAAACAACCTAACCTTACCCCTCAAGGAACTAGAAAAAGAACAAATGAAGCCCAAAGTTAGTTGAAGGAAGGAAATAAAGATCAGAGTGGAAATAAATGAAATAGAGACTAAAAAGATAATAGAAAAGATTAATGATAGAGCTGGTATTTGAAAGATAAACAAAATCGGCAAACTTTTAGCTAGATTTACCAAGAAAAAAATATGGGCTTAAATATATGCAATCAGAAATGAGAGAGGAGACACTATAACCGGTATCACAGAAATACAAAGATCACTATGAACAATTATACACCAACAAATTGGACAACCTATGAGAAATAAATTCCTAGAAACATACCATCTATGAAGAAATGAATCATGAAGAAATAAAAAAATCTGAACAGACCAGTTACTAGTAAAGAGATTGAATAAGTAATCAAAAACCTCCCAATAAACAAAAGTCCAGGGCCAGATGGCTTCATTAGTGAATTCTACCAAACGTTTAAAGAAAAATTAATGCCGATCCTTCTCAAAGTTTCCAAAAAATAGAAGAGGAGGAAACACTTCCAAACTCATTTTATGAGGCCAGCATTACCCTGATACCAAAGCCAGACAAGGACATTACAAGAAAAGAAAATTACAGGCCAATATCCTTGATGAACTATAGACGTAAAAATCCTCAACAAAATATTAGCAAACCGAATTCAACAATACAGTAAAAGAATTATACGCCATGATCAAGTGGGATTTATTCCAGGGATATAAGGATGGTTTAACATCCACAAATCAATCAATGAGATACACTACATTAACAGAATGAAATAAAAAAATCATATATAATCTCAATAGATGCAGAAAAGCATTTGACAAAATTCAGTGTTCATTTATGATAAAAAAAAAAAAAAAAAAAAAACTCTCAAATGGATTCCCTGTAGAGGGAAACTCCCTATAGAGGGTCTGTGACAAGCCCACAACTAACATCATACTCAATGGTGAAAAGCTGAATACTTTTGTTCTAAGATCAGGAACAAGACAAGGATGCCCACTCTCACCACTTTTATTCAGCATAGTATTGGAAATCCTAGCCAGAGCAATTAGGTGAAAAAAAAAAAAAAAAAAAGGCATCCAAATCAGAAAGGAAGAAGTAAAACTGTCGCTATTTGCAGGTAACGTGATATTTTATATATAGAAAACCCTAATGGCTCCACCAAAAAAAAGTGTTAGAATAAATGAATTCTGTAAAGTTGCAGGACACAAAAATCAATATACAAAAATATGTTGTGTTTCCATACACTATAACAAACTATCAGAAAGAGAAATTAGGGAAACAATACCATTTGCAATTGCATCAAAAAGGAAAAAATACCCAGGAATAAATTTACCCAAGGAGGTGAAAGACCTGTACACTGAAAACTATAAGACATTGATGAAAGAAACTGAAGAAGACCCAAATAAACAGAAAGATATTCTGTGCTCATGGATTGGAAGAATATTGTTAAAATGTCCATACTATCCCAAGCAATCTACAGATCCAATGCAATCCCTAGAAAAATTCCTATGGCATTTTTCACAGAAATAGAACAAACAATCCTAAAATTTGTATGGAACCACGAAAGACCCCAAATAGCCAAAGTAATCTTGAGAACAAAGAGCAAAGAGAGACACAGTCCCTGATTTCAAACTATATTACAAAGCTACAGGGTTCAATACAGTGTGGTAGTGGCATAAAAACAGATACATAGATCAGTGAAACAGAATATATAACCCAGAAATAAATCCATGCATATGGATTGTTGGTCAACTAACTTATGATAAAGGAGCCAAGAATATACAGTGGGGAGAGGACAATCTCTTCAATAAATGCTCTTGAGAAAACTGGACAGCCACATGCAAAAGAATGAGACTGGACCACTCTCTTATACCATACACAAAAATAAGCTCAAAATGGATGAAAGACTCAAATGTAAGACCTGAAACCATAAAATTCCTGGAAGAAAACATAGGTGATAATCTCCTTGACATTGATCTTGGCAATGATTTTTTGGATCTGACAACAAAAGCAAAAATAAGCAAGTGTGACTACATCAAACTATAAAGCTTCTGCAAAGCAAAGAAAACCATCAACAAATGAAAAGTCGGCTTACTGAATGGGAAAAAATATCTGCAAATCATAGAACTGATAAGGTGCTAATATCCCAAATATATGAAAAATTCACACAACTCAATAGCAAAACACCAAACAATCCCATTGAAAAATGGGCATAAAACCTGAACAGACATTTTTCCAAAGAAGACATACAGATGGCCAACAGGTACATGAAAAGCTACTCAACATCCCTAATCATCAAGCAAATGCAAATGAAAACCACAATGAGATATTACCTCACACCTGTCAAAATGGTCATTATAGAAAAGACAAGAAATAACAAGTGTTGGCGAGGATGTGGAGAAAAGGGAACACTTATGCACTGTTGGTGGGAATGTAAATTGGTGCAGCCACTATGGCAAAACAGTATGGAGGTTCCTCAAGAAATTAAAAATATAATAGAACTACCATATGATCCAGCAATTCCACTTCTAGGTATTCATCTGAAGAAACAAAAACATTAACTTGAAAATATATATGTACCCTTATGTTCATTGGAGCATTATTTATAATAGCATTATTTACAATATGGAAGCAATCTAAGGGTCCATTAATAGATGAATGGGTAAAGAAAATGCAGTATACAAATACAATGGAATATTATTATTCAGCCATAAAAAAGAATGAAATATTGCCATTTGTGACAACATGGATTAACCTTGAGGGCATTATGCTAAGTGAAATAAGTCAGACAGAGACAGACACCATATGATGGCACTTATATGAAACCTTAAAAAAAAAAATGGAACTCACAGATACAGAAAACAGGTGGTTGCCAGAGGCGGAGAGTGGTGGGGTGTACAAAATGGGTGAAGGGGCTCAAAAGGTATAAACATCTAGTTATAAAATGAATAAGGCATGGTAATGTAATGTCATGTACACCATGGTGACTATAGTTAATAATCCTGTTATATATCTGAAAGTTGCTAAAAGAGTAAATCTTAAAAATTCTCATCACAACAACAACAGCAAAATTATAACTACATGTGGTAGTGGACGTTAACTAGTCTTACTGTGGTGATCGTTTTGAAATATATACAAATTTGGAATCATGTACACTTGAAACTAATATGTTATATGTCAATTTTATCTCAATTTTTAAAAACAAAGTTGATGACAAAAATATATTTTGCTCAAATTATTTTTGACAGTAACTGGGGCACAAATTATGCATTTATCCATTCAACAGTCATGTATTGAAAACCTCTAGTGTGTCAAGCACTCATCCAAGTGCTAGAGGTCTCCAGACACGTAAGGAACTCCCATCCTGGTCAGTTTCAGGAAAAGAACACAAATATCTCAACAAGAGATTACAGTAGACGGTGACAAGTGACCCAGATTTGTCATCTGTTAGCCTTCTTTGGCCATTTGGGATTTGAGTTGGGACTAGGATTCCCCAGAATAGGCTCTTTCAAAGTGAATTTTACCTTTTATTTAATCTAAGAATTTCTAGGCATTTATTTGAAAAAATAATTATTGAACGATGTATTTGGAATGTTTCCTATAAAAACACATGTTCCTTTTCTGAATTATACATTAACATTGTTCTTTAAGAAAAACTAACACCCATCCTTTTTCCTTTCTTTTAGTACTATCACCTGCGTTATAATGGACTGTGATATAATAAGAGCAAATTTTCGGACAGTTCTCAAAGGCAAAAGATACTTCTTCCTCATTGCATCACCTTCTCACCAGATTGAAAAAAAGCACTGAAAACCAATTACTGAAAAATTGACAGCCAGCGTTCTTTACCATCTGCCATTACTTAAGGACTTGGGAACAAAAATTGATTTTCAGTATGCAAATGGACTGAATCACATAGATTTTTCTCAGCCAGTAATCGTACAGTTATGCAAATCATGTCTTCCAGAGTATGGAATGCTCCAATCAGAAAAAAGATTATCATTGGTTGTTGAGATTTAGGAAGAACTGAAAACGTATACTGTGTAAACAGTACCTTACATTTCTAAAATCCCACATGTAGGAAAAATATGCAGATATATAGGTCAACTTTTAGTAACAATATGAAATATACTTAAAGAGCTTTTAAAACTTTGTATTTTTGTACAAAATATTTGCCTTTTTACAATTTTTTTCTTTTTTTTTGTTATTTTACCAATATAGTACACGAAGCCAAAGAAAACAATAATGGTACTAATAAAAACTCATAGGGTTTCTTGTCAGATTTAATTCTACACAGTGGCAAAGGATTTTTTTCAGTTGTGGTTTAAAAAAATAATTAAATATGTGTGTATATGTATATTTTTTAATGTATCATTTCCTCAGAGGAATCAATCACTTGAAATGTCTAAGAAGTGTCCTTGCAGATTTTGCCAGTGTAGGTCAAGCCTGAGCATATATGTGGCTCAGTCAAGTGGGCCATGCATCAAGCCCATCACCAGCCAAGACTCTTGCTGTGTGTCTGCCAGGCTCAGAGGAAGTGGTCAACTCAGGATGTGCTTTTACTTCATTTTGGCGGAGTCAGGGGTGGTGGAGAGGCATCTGTTGGGAAGGGCAGAGCACCTGAATCTGGCTGTCTAGAAGGTCCTGTTTTATGGCTGAGGTATGAATATACTTGGTATCAGACCCATACCAGAGCTGATATTAAATGTCAGGAAAGTATGGCATCACATCGGCCAAAGGCAGAGATGCTAGAAAGATGGGGACAGCTATACACTACCTGGAAAGTTTATGTTTTCTTAAGTCAGATTCCAAAAAACCCCATAATTCCAAGGCACATGCATGATGAAATGCAAGAATAAAATCTTGGCCACTATGTTGAACTCTTGCAAAGGACCTTTTGTCTGAGCCCATCTACCTTCTACTCCTTGACTTGCCATTGAAAAGTCTAACATGAAATGTGCTGAAAACAGGCTTAGATGTAACTGATGCTCAAAGGTAAGATTTCCATCCAACAGATTCCCTCTCCTCTCCTCCCAAGGAGCTCCCCAGCAGTGCTGCTACCTATCCCACATACAATGGTAAAAGAATAAAGACAGAATTTGATTTTCACACATGCAGCTGTGTGGACTGTGTTGTCTTGCCCTGGTCACCGTTCATGCCATCTCTGCAGCCCAGGAATGGTCACCTCCTCAGCACCTTTATGCCCTGCTGTCCTGTCCATGTAGTCTGGTCGGGCTGGTAGGACCCGCTGTCGTCTGGGCCCTATGACACAAGACAGGCACTGGACTCTGGTACCTCTTCAGGCTCAAGACCTACTATAGACTAAACTCTATCCTCTTTTTCATCCTCTTCTGGTTTCTTAGGTGTCAATTAAGATTCATGTTCAGAAGCAACTTGAACGTCTGATGCCATGCTCAGAAGAGAATGGTGCTGGCTCCCACAGCTGAGGGTGTTCCTAATAACAACTTACCCAGTGCTTATCATTTGTCAGGCTTCAATCAGATGATCTCATGTCATCCTCCCAACAGCCCTAAAAAGTAGGCCTTACTACTCTCCCCATTTTATAGAGGGGGGCACTCAGGGAGGTGATGTCATTTCCTGGGTCACATCATCACCAAGGAATGAGGCAGGATTCAGACTCTAGCTTTGAAAATGTTCTAATTTTCTTTAGGAAGCAGGGTTCGTCTTAATAACACAGTAAAATCAGATGAAAATCACACATTACCAGATGCCTCATGTACTCCTCTGTATATTTGGCTATTTATACACCATGTTTCTATTCACCTACTCACCACTGATGCCCTTCTGGGAGGACAGTTTTGGTAAAATGTCATGAGGTCTTCAAGCACTTGAGTTGTTATGAGAAGATGGAAACTTTTTCTTTTTAAATGACTCTTGAAAGAATGAGTGCACAACCAGAAAAAAAAAACAAACCTTTCTTTTGCTCTTCCATGAGCAGCGTTCACCAGGTCTTCCCATATCCTTCCAATTTTAGCAGTTAGGGTTTAAAGCAGACAACAAATAGTAAGACCTGCTCCCATTTTAAAAACCAGATGTTTAAGGAAATAGAAAGTTACATAAATCATATATCCCTGGGACTTCCCTGGTGGCGCAGTGGTTAAGAATCCGCCTGGGGGGCTTCCCTGGTGGCGCAGTGGTTGAGAATCTGCCTGCCAATGCAGGGGACACGGGTTCGATCCCTGGTCTGGGAAGATCCCACATGCCGCGGAGCAACTAGGCCCGTGAGCCACAACTACTGAGCCTGCGCGTCTGGAGCCTGTGCTCCGCAACAAGAGAAGCCGCGATAGTGAGAGGCCCGCGCACTGCAATGAAGAGTGGCCCCCACTTGCCACAACTAGAGAAAGCCCTCGCACAGAAACGAAGACCCAACACAGCCAAAAATTAATTAATTAATAAAAAAAAAACAAGTTTAAGAATCCGCCTGCCAATGCGGGGGACACGGGTTTGAGCCCTGGTCTGGGAAGATCCCACATGCTGCAGAGCAACTAAGCCCATGAGCCACAACTACTGAGCCTGCATTCTAGAGCCCATGAGCCACAACTACTGAAGCCCTCGCGCCTAGAGCCTGTGCCCCGAAACAAGAGAAGCCACGGCAATGAGAAGCCCGTGCACCACAACGAAGAGTAGCCCCCGCTCACTGAAACTAGAGAAAGCCCGCACGCAGCAACGAAGACCCAACGCAGCCAATCAATCAATCAATCATATATCCCTATATAAATCAGGTAACAATATTAAGCATGTGTATTTTGCCTCAGATGACAAAACTGATCTCTTGAAAAACTAAGTATGTTAACTCATTCATAGCTCAAAGAAGTCCAATAATAATAATAAAAGTTTAAATATATTTAGCACTTTCACATACATTACCTCTTCTAACCTTGGTGCAAAACCTTTCTCTCTACTTTAGGGATGAGGACACTGAGGCTAATTTGAAGACTTGCCCATTGCCCACATTACTGTCATGCAAATCTGATCAGGTTCCTCGTTCTTATGTCCCTAAATCTAAGTCCATTCTAACCCTTACCCCCAGTTTAAAATCTTCTGAGTTGCCTGCAGGACATACATGCAGGGGAGATAAGGCCCTCGTGACCAGGTCCTCAGCTGCACCTCCAGCCTCCCCTCCAGCTGCAGCCCTGCCCTTCCTTGCCATGTGCCAGAACAGCCTTGCAAGCCACCTGCAATTTCCTCCATGCTCTTTCTTACCCCCATACTTTACCTGAACTTCCCTTCCCTACCTTTGTTACCTGGAAAGCACCTCCTTTAAGATTCAGCTCAAGCATCACTTCTAGCCTGAATCCTTTCAAAACAAATGCACCCTGAAGGAAGAGCTGATTCTTCCATGCCGAACGCTACACACAAGTGCTCCGGATAACATGGAGGAAAACCCACACACTATGTTAGATGATCTACAGGTTAGCTGAGAGGCCTAAATATTACTGAATTAAGAAGAGAAAGGTGGGCTTTCCTGGTGGCGCAGCGGTTGGGAATCCGCCTGCCAATGTAGGGGACACGGGTTTGAGCCCTGGTCCGGGAAGACCCCACATGCTGTGGAGCAACTAAGCCCGTGCGCCACAACTACTGAGACTGCTCTAGAGCCCACGAGCCACAACTACTGAGCCCACGTGCCACAACTACTGAAGCCCACGTGCCTAGAGCCCGTGCTCTGCAACAAGAGAAGCCACCACGATGAGAAGCCCGTGCACCTCAATGAAGAGTAGGCCCTGCTCACCGCAACCAGAGAAAAAGCCCGCACACAGCAACGAAGACCCAATGCAGCCAAAATAAATAAATAAATAAAATTAAATAAATAAATTTATTAAAAAAAAGAAAGAAAGAAGAGAAAGGTGAATATGGCCAGTCAACAATAAAATCTTAAGAGAACTGACGAATGGGAGAAGCCAAGCAGGAGAAATGAAGCAATTCATGTTGATAACAACTGGTTACTATACATCCACTATATTGGATATATATGTAATATACATATTATGAGTGGAATATTGAGTGAAAAGAACCAACTGGCAAAGCAGATTCATTCTATTTATGAAAATATGGCCCTGAGTCAGGGAAAAGCTTTAGAAACCTTTTCTAAATGGCTGTGTAATGAAATATCTCTTTTCTGTTATGCTCAACAGTTTTACAAGTATAGGTGAACTTTTGCCATTTTTTAGAAGGTATTTCTCTGTACCATAGCTCCATTTTCCTGGAAAGCATCCCTTAGTGGCATGGCATCACACTTATTTTATAAATCACAGAGCAGATGTTAAATAGATTCCACTTCACCCATTCATACTTTTTCCTCTCCTAGATATACTTGTTCAAATAAGTACATAGCATGCCCAGGTTACACCAGGTGGGCAGAAGTCCAAAGAAAAGCAGGCTTAAGAAAACCAACTTTAATTCTCCAGAAGCAGAGCCCCTGGTTTTCAAACTTTTCAATGAATGAGTCTATGAATGAACTCAGTCCAGCCCTGCCTGCCATAGGCAGGGTTGTATCCCAGCCTCCAGCTTTCCTCCAAGGACTTATTAGGTAAAAGAGGGATCACCCATACAACTTGGTTGGGAGTCAGCTGCCAGCAAGGAGACTTCCACCAACAACTCAACCAGGCAGGTCATTAAATGGGCTTTAACAAAAGGGTTAGTCCTCTTGGCCAGAGATGGAGAATTGTCCTTTGGCCAGTCTTCCAACCGTTGGCGCCAGAGTTTGCTGTATTCTTAAATCATCACTCATTGCCGTGACCCACTAAATAATGCCTGCAAGCTTCAGGGAATTATAAGATTCTTAAAAGCAGTTGCTGTGCCTGAGAGCAGAGGAGCTAGGCCAGGCTTGACATAAACCAGCACAAAGTGCTGGCTCTAGAGTTGCTATAATAACACCTACTATCTCCAATTACCATACAAGGAAATTGAAGATCAGACAGGTTAAATAATTTTCCAAGAACTGGGATTTGAACCCATGGCCACCTAGCTTCCACCCCACCACGCTGTCTCCTATGATCCAACAGTAACCTTCCTGAGAGTCTGGGCTTTCTGGGTTGTATTTTGTTCTTTGCCACAAGAAATCAGTCAAGCCACCAGGTCTCTCTAACAGAAGCAGGGAGATAATGGAGGAATCGTGATTCGTGCTCTTTACGTAAAAGTACTAGACCAATCTCTTTGTTATCAATGAGCAAAGAGGCAAAAGTCCACTTGGCGCCCATGCCATGGATGTCCAAAGAGGTCCAGTTTGGAGAAACCACCGTGGATTCTAGAGTAACTGGACGTCTCACAGGGTTCTCTGATATAATTAGTGTCAAATGAAAGGAGACAGGCTGGGGAGCCAAATAGACCCAGGTTTGAATCCTCCTCTCTACTTCCTGCTTGTGAGGCATATTCAAACAAGCGACAAATAGCTCTCTCCCCACACCTCTCTTTCCCACCAGGCCCTTTGCTCGTGGACAGAACCAGCACTGGTCCAGAACTGGTTCAGAACTGGTATTGCTTGTCCTGCTATCACTAGGGTGAATTTGCATTGACAATTAGCTCACTGATCATGCCTTTCAAAATACTAGACAGGAGTGACATGGAGAAAAATTTAAATTGTGATCATCTCTTCTCAGTCCAGTAAGTGCTGAAAAAAATTAATTGGTATCTCTCTCTGTGTTATCCCTTCAATTAGGCATATGAGTAGAGGTTCCTATCAGTTTGTATTAATTACAGATTTGGCTGCTGAAGTGAAGACCCAAAATAATGCCAGCCTAAAGAAGATGGAGGCTTCTTCTCTATCTAACTATATGAACATAAGCAGCCCAGGGAGCCACCCTCCTAATATATTACTGTTCTGCCATCCTGAAGCCATTGCCTGCACTCGCAGGGTCCAAGAGGGCTCAGCACCACACCCACATTCCAGGAAGCACACCTGAGGGAGAGGTGGAGAGAGAATTGCATCCCTTCAAGGCAGAAATTGCAGACATCATTTCCACTCACATCTCTTTAGCCAGAAGTTAGTCAAATAGCCTCATTTATTGCAAGGAGTCTGGGAGATATTGGCTTTAGCCGTGAAATACAGTCACATGCCAAGCTAAAAATTCTATCATGATAAAAGGAAAGGAGTATGGCTATGGATGGGAAGAAGTATAAATAGTAGTTGCACCTTCCAAACCCACCCACACCAATTCCCCTCCTGTACAACATACAGGTGACCCTTGAACAACGCAGGTTTGAACTGCATGGGTCCACTTACACGTGGATTTTTTCAATAAATACATACTACAGTACTACACGATCCACAGTTGGTTGAATCCGCAGATGCAGACCACAGATATGGAGGAACCAAATGGCATATATGGAGGGAGGACCACAGGTTATGTGTAAAGGGTCGGTGCCCCTAACCTGACCCTTTGTTGAAGGGTCAACTGTATTTTCTAACTTGCCTTCCTGTGGAGACTCTGGTGGATTGAATTACTGGCTCCAATTCTCCATACCTCCCTGCATCCACCCATTTGTAATTCCCCTCTCTGGGAGGAGGGTACCTTCCTGCCCCCTTGACTTGGGCTCAGCCAGGTGACTTGCTTTGACCAATATTGGTGGATGTGATGTGACCAGAGGCTTGAGAAATCCTAGGGTAACTGTGCTTGCCTTCTTGTACATCTGCCATCGCCTTGAGGAGGGCTTCCTCTAGGTAGCTGCTGCCCCTGTGGCCGGGGCTCTAGAATGAACACACATGGCACAAAGCTGCCCCAGCCAAGACAGACCTGCATCAAGAAGCAGAGCCAGCTCAACCTTCAGAGCCTGCAGCAGAGCCACTGGGCCACCTCACAGACCTGTGAGAATAAACACCTAATGTGATATATATTCCACTGAGATTTGGGGGCTGTTTATTACACAGCATTACTGGAACAAGAGCTACCTGATACAAGTCCTTCAGCTCTAACCCAGCAGCTCTCTATGTGGTTATTTTCTATTTGTCCCTCCAGATCCCTTCTCCACCATTCTCTGGGTTTTGGAAGGTAGATCTTTATGGGCTCCATTGACTCTTGGCTTCCAGTTGGTTCCAGCCTGAGGGTGCCATCTTTTTCTTATTGGAACCTGACTGACACCCCTCCTACCTGTACCCCCCCCCTCCACTTCCAGGGCCTTTGCTCATCAAATCCCTGGCCTCTACCTTACACTTAGTGTGTGCCCCCCTCCTCTTCATGGGTCCAAACATGACTCCCCTTTCAAGGACACCCTCTCTTTCAAGACACTTCCTCAAAAGTCTGCAGCCCCCAGTGAACTCTCTCTTTCCTTAATTCCCCCAAGACCCACCACCTGTACCACATCACCAATACTTTGTTTCATACAGCAGTCTGTAAACTGTGCTCTGGGGAGCCCAGGGATCCTGTGAAGGGGCCACAGTGGATGGAAGGAGGGTATCTGCAGAGCAAATGTAGCTCCAGATCACTATCTAGATGGCTACATATTTATTTCATATGAGGTTCCATTTGAGGTGCATTATTTTTTTAAAGAAGTTTGAAAACTTGCATGAAATACACTAGTTTTTTTTTTTTTTACATCTTTATTGGAGTATAATTGCTTTACAATGGTGTGTTAGTTTCTGCTTTATAACAAAGTGAATCAGTTATACATATACATATGTTCCCATATCTCTTCCCTCTTGCATCTCCCGCCCTCCCAGCCTCCCTATCCCACCCCTCCAGGCGGTCACAAAGCGCCGAGCTGATCTCCCTGTGCTATGCGCCTGCTTCCCACTAGCTGTCTACCTTAGGTTTGGTAGTGTATATATATACACATACACATACACATGCCTCTCTCTCTCCCTTTGTCACAGCTTACCCTACCTCCTCCCCATATCCTCAAGTTCATTCTCTAGTAGGTCTGTGTCTTTATTCCTGTCTTACCCCTAGGTTCTTCATAACATTTTTTTCTTAAATTCCATATATATGTGTTAGCATATGGTATTTGTCTTTCTCTTTCTGACTTACTTCACTTTGTATGACAGATTCTAGGTCTATCCACCTCATTACAAATAGCTCAATTTCGTTTCTTTTTATGGCTGAGTAATATTCCATTGTATATATGTGCCACATCTTCTTTATCCATTCATCCGACGACGGGCACTTAGGTTGTTTCCATCTCCGGGCTATTGTAAATAGAGCTGCAATGAACATTTTGGTACATGACTCTTTCTGAATTCTGGTTTCCTCAGGGTATATACCTAGTAGTGGGATTGCTGGGTCATATGGTAGTTCTATTTGTAGTTTTTTAAGGAACCTCCATACTGTTCTCCATAGTGGCTGAACCAATTCACATTCCCACCAGCAGTGCAAGAGTGTTCCCTTTTCTCCACACCCTCTCCAGCATTTATTGTTTCTAGATTTTTTGATGATGGCCATTCTGACTGGTGTGAGATGATATCTCATTGTAGTTTTGATTTGCATTTCTCTAATGATTAATGATGTTGAGCATTCTTTCATGTGTTTGTTGGCAGTCTGTATATCTTCTTTGGAGAAATGTCTATTTAGGTCTTCTGCCCATTTTTGGATTGGGTTGTTTATTTTTTTGTTATTGAGCTGCATGAGCTGCCTGTAAATTTTAGAGATTAATCCTTTGTCAGTTGATTCATTTGCAAATATTTTCTCCCATTCTGAGGGCTGTCTTTTGGTCTTGTTTATGGTTTCCTTTGCTGTGCAAAAGCTTTGAAGTTTCATTAGGTCCCATTTGTTTATTTTTGTTTTTATCTCCATTACTCTAGGAGATGGGTCAAGAAGGATCTTGCTGTGATTTATGTCATAGAGTGTTCTGCCTATGTTTTCCTCTAAGAGTTTGATAGTTTCTGGCCTTACATTTAGGTCTTTAATCCATTTTGAGCTTATTTTTGTGTATGGTGTTAGGGAGTGATCTAATCTCATACTTTTACATGTACCTGTCCAGTTTTCCCAGCACCACTTATTGAAGGGGCTGTCCTTTCTCCACTGTATATTCCTGCCACCTTTATCAAAGATAAGGTGACCATATGTGCATGGGTTTATCTCTGGGCTTTCTATCCTATTCCATTGATCTATCTTTCTGTTTTTGTGCCAGTACCATACTGTCTTGATTACTGTAGCTTTGTAGTATAGTCTGAAGTCAGGCAGCCTGATTCCTCCAGCTCCATTTTTTGTTCTCAAGATTGCTTTGGCTATTCGGGGTCTTTTGTGTTTCCATACAAATTGTGAAATTTTTTGTTCTAGTTCTGTGAAAAATGCCAGTGGTAGTTTGATAGGGATTGCATTGAATCTATAGATTGCTTTGGGAAGTAGAGTCATTTTCACAATGTTGATTCTTCCAATCCAAGAACATGGTATATCTCTCCATCTGTTTGTATCATCTTTAATTTCTTTCATCAGTGTCTTATAATTTTCTGCATACAGGTCTTTTGTCTCCTTAGGTAGGTTTATTCCTAGATATTTTATTCTTTTTGTTGCAATGGTAAATGGGAGTGTTTTCTTGATTTCACTTTCAGATTTTTCATCGTTAGTATATAGGAATGCCAGAGATTTCTGTGCATTAATTTTGTATCCTGCTACTTTACCAAATTCATTGATTAGCTCTAGTAGTTTTCTGGTAGCATCTTTAGGATTCTCTATGTATAGTATCATGTCATCTGCAAACAGTGACAGCTTTACTTCTTCTTTTCTGATTTGGATTCCTTTTATTTCCTTTTCTTCTCTGATTGCTGTGGCTAAAACTTCCAAAACTATGTTGAATAAGAGTGGTGAGAGTGGGCAACCTTGTCTTGTTCCTGACCTTAGTGGAAATGCTTTCAGTTTTTCGCCATTGAGGATGATGTTGGCTGTGGGCTTGTCATATACGGCCTTTATTATATTGAGGAAAGTTCCCTCTATACCTACTTTCTGCAGGGTTTTTATCATAAATGGGTGTTGAATTTTGTCAAAAGCTTTCTCTGCATCTATTGAGATGATCATATGTTTTTTTCTCCTTCAATTTGTTAATATGGTTTATCACATTGATAGATTTGCGTATATTGAAGAATCCTTGCATTCCTGGAATAAACCCCACTTGATCATGGTGTATGATCCTTTTAATGTGCTGTTGGATTCTGTTTGCTAGAAATACACTAGTCTTTTTATGCATATAAATCGTATCTACCCAAAATGAATAGAATGAAGTCATATACCGTTGTGTCCTCCCTTTGTTTTAGGGGCAGATGGAAGGATGAATGCATGAATAGTTGCAAGGATAGATGCAAGCATGGATGGACAGATGGTTGGCTGCATGGAAAGGCTCTGGCCCCATCATAAGTAGTTTTTTCACAGGTTCTACCTCCTTCCTCATGACCTGTAGAAACATGATTTTCTGCTCCACACAAATCCCACTGGAAGCATCTCTCCTGGAACTTCAACCAAACTCTAAAAGGCCAACTAAAGGAGAGCTGAAGGTCAGACAGGATATGGGAGAGGCTGGCTGAACTTAGCTGCATGAGGCAGCTCCAGGTCCCACTTACTGAGACCTGGGAGGAAAGGGGCACAAGAGGAACAGCACGGAAGCCTGATGCTGTGGGAAATCCTGATCAAACAGACAAAAAGCAAGAAAGAGTCCCCAGTGGACTTGCTCACATGCTCTTAAAAATCTATAATCCTGCCCCCACCAAGAGATTTCCTAGCTCCAACCTTCCACCATGATGTTCATAGATAGTAAAATGAATAATGATTTTTCTCTTGCTTAATCAGCATATACAATGATCATGGACATTGTAGACACACACTACCTTGTTACTGATGGTAACAACAACTTATTCTAAACAACTATTTGCCATGCCTCCATTTGGACAATACTCTGTGAAAATAAGCTCTTTTTACTCCAAAGGTATAGTTTGGAGTCCACTTCATAAAACAGTCTGGATTTCAGGTCCTATAAGATGCCACTTAATTGACACTCTGCAAAGAAATAATCAGTTTATACCAGAACTTCACCTATTTCAACCCTATACCTACAACTTCACCGGGTGAAGTATACCAAGAGGCCTAAATCAACAGGCACAAGGAATAATGACCAGCACCTTCATACAGAGCCTGGCATTTCTCAGAAAGAAAAAAAAAGCCCCCCAAAATTAAATGATGGATAGATAGATGGAAGGAAGGAAGGAAGGGAAGAAGGAAGGAAGGAAGGGAAGAAGAAAGGAAGGAGGGAGAGAGGAAGAAAGATAGGAGACAGAAACATAGACACATAGATGCATAGAATGGAAGAGAAAAAGAAAGAGGGTCAGCCAAGAGAAAGCCGTTAGCATTTTTTTTTTTTTTTTTTTTTTT
>NW_006773947.1:4404902-4409271 GCF_000442215.2 Lipotes vexillifer | reverse complement strand
ATTTTTTTTTTTTTTTTTTTTTTTTTACCCCAGAGTCCATTTGAAAGAGTTCTTTTGGTGGAAAAAGCACTGCCTTAAGGTCCACTGAAGTCCTGAAGTCCTCCGCCTGCCCCCCCAGGCAGGTGAAACCTGAGTTTAAGATGATGACAGCTTAGGAGCAGCCAGCGGCACTGCACATACTCTTCTGAAGGCATGAAAAAATCATCTGCTCAAGATCGTTGGTGCTCACTTTTCAACTCTGTGGCCACAGTGTTTTGAAATCATAGAGCCCCAGCATTACCTTTTCCTGTTTTCGTCTTCCATCGCAGGCAACAGGATCATATGCACTGCATTCTTCCACAGTCTGCAGTAAGAACTGGCAGCTTGGTCAGCTGGCCCTGGCATTTGGGGTTGCCGCTTCCCACCTCCCGTAGGGACTGTTTTCCTCCCTAATTCAGCTCGCTGACATGCACCCTACCACAACGGGCACCTCATGAGGCCAGAGCAGGGGAGGCCAGGAACCCAGCATGTTACCCAAATACAGGTTGGGGTTGAACCTACCCAGGAGCAGACCCGCCAGAGACAGGCTGCTCCCAGCAACCGGAAACCCCCCGCAGGAAGGCACTGGGCACCACTGAAAAGCAGGCAAGGCTGATCTGCCTGAACATTTGCATGAACTCTGGATTCTCATCCTTCCCTGTCTAGCCCTGTTGCTAGTTTTGAGAAATAATCTCCTACTTAGTATTAGAGATTATATAAGAAAATACCACTTCTCATAAGAAAATAAACCAATCCCCAAGATTAGCACTTGAAGGATAACATCCTGGACCACACAGCCTGATGTGTCCCTAAGCTTCACGTTCTCCTGGGGCCTCATGGATCCCTGCTGTCATCACAGCAGGAGGGGGACACTGCTCTGTTAACGCTCACATCCAAGCATTGACCAAGCCCCTTCCTTTCATTCTCTAGGTTAGAAGCTCTGGAGAAGGCTTACAGTCAGGGCTAGAGCACAATAAAATATAAACAGTCACAGAGAGCATCCAGTTGCTAGACAAGCAGAGCTTGCCAGCCACAGAGGATTCCAGGGAAGAGAGGTCTCACCTGGACTGCTCCCTTCCTCACTCCAGGGTGCCGCCTGACATCACCTTGAAAACCCCCTGTCCAGAAGCACCTTTTAGGCATCTAGACCCCCAAAGTGCCCCTCTCCTGCCTACAGATCCATGGGTCCACCCTGGAGACACCTGTCTCCAGTTATTCACACGACACAGATCTCAACCTTCAGAAAAGATCCAGCCTCACCCTACAGGGTCTGCACCAGAATAACCAAATCTCAATAATAAAAACCCAATGCCACTAATACAAGAGACAGAGGAAGGGATTAGGGAGGGAGACAAACCTTGGTAGAAAGGCTGGGAAGGTGATACTTCACCCAAAGAAATGTGTCTCCAAAGATGGACTCTTAGTCATTGTGGGGAGGAATCTGGGGGTAGGAGGTAAAAGGGGGGATGACACTTTTTATAAGGGGGGATGACATTTATAAGTGGACCATTTTTTCCTTATCTTTATAGACATTACTTTCTTAGAGCAGTTTTAGATTTAGGGGAAAATTGATCAGAAAGTTCAGCCAGTTCCCACACATCTCCTCCCAGTGGCAACTGCACAGGTGGAATGAAGGCGAGTGAGGCCCTTGGCCTTGGGAACTTGGCTGTCACAAGGCATTTGGGAGGCAGTTCCAGAAAAAGAAAAAAAAAAAAAAGATAAAATCTGTCCTCCGAGACAAGGCAGAAGCCAGCCCTCCCAGGGTGAGATAACGAAGACTCTGCATGCTTAGCACCCAGCTCGGGGGGCTTGCAAACTGACACTACCTATTTAGAAAACTTTGCAAAATTAAAAAGAAAAAAAGAGTTCCTCTATGGATGGCAACTGTTAGCCTGTCTTCAGAGCAGGAGCCCTTTCAGCTCTTCTCTTTTGTGGGAATTTTGGGGAATACAGGAAGTTGGGGGCACCCTGACGTCCTTACTCAAACCCCTTTACCACTCACCCGAACACCCTCTTTTTCCCATTTTCTGCAAATTGGCACCATTCTCTCCCCAGGCGTCTTATGCAATGGCCGAGCACTGTATATCCTTGCTGACGTTCTGGTCTTCAGAACCTCCTCCTATAGGACACCCAGGATAAAATGTTCAAGGATACACCACTCCCTGGAGCTCCGCAAAATCAGCAGTACCACAGTTGTGCATCTGGCCACAGGATCAAGCCTTGAGATCTGTCTCTTCTCCCCCTCTTATTAATTTATTCCATTATTTATTTATTTATATCATATGTGTATGGACTCAATCCACCTAGGGTCTTTGTAGTCTGTGCGTCAAGACTCCCAATAAATTACTGAATGTCCTCGCCAGCACTATATTTGAAAGAGATTTCAGGAGGAAGGGGGCAGAGTGGTTTGTGTCTTTCCACGTATATTCTAGACAAGGAGTCAGTGTGCGATAGTCTGTGGGCCAAATACAGCCCCCTGCGTGTTTTTATAAATAAAGTTTTATTGGAACACAGCTGTGCTCATTGTTTAAGCGCTGTCCATGGCTGCTCTTGAACTGCAATGGCAGAGTCGAACAGTTGCGATAAGAGACCAGATAGCCTACGACGCTGACATGTCCTATCTGTTCCTTTACAGAAAAATTTTGCCAACCCCTATACTAGATGGTAATAATTTATCTTTCTGTAGTGCTTAGGAAGTGTTTCACACATATAATTTTATTTCAGACAAACATCTCAGTGGATTAGGATATTTTATCACTTACAGTATCATTGCGCTGCTATGATATTTCCTACTTTACAAAATGAGGAAGCTGAGGCTGAAGGTGTTAATGGACTGGGCACTGAGTAGCAGAGGGGTCCTCAGACTCAGCACTGTTTCCATCCCACTCTCCCACCACTGTGTCTACAATACCAATATCCTTAATGTGACCTGATAAGAGTCTGAAGGGCAAACAGAATCATCTTAAGGAGCTTTAAAAGCAAGGTAGCACTTTCGACAACCTCTCTTGTAAGAGGTCATCAATAATAATAGCAACTGGAAAAGGCAAAACTATAAAGACAGTAAAAAGATCAGTGGTTGCTAGGAGGGAGGGGAGAGAATGGAAAAACCTGACAAGTGCTACCTTAGGCAGGTGACCAAAGCCAACATTAACAGTCATAATTCATGTGGATGGCATGTACTCTTGATATGATGTAATGAAAATGGCACTTTATCCTTTGGTCTGTCTCCCAAAAGCCCATAAAATCAGTCTATTCGCGCAGAAAACATTGGACACATTCCTATGGAAGGATATCCTACAAAATATCTGACTGGTACTCCTAAAAACTGTCAAGGCCATCAAAAACAAACAAGGAACAAAAAACAGTCAAAGCCAAGGAGAGCCTATGGAGACCTGACAATTCCATGTAATGTCGTATCTTGAATGGGATCCTGAGACAGAAAAAGGACATTAGGTCAAAATTAAGGGCATCTGAGTAAAGTATCGACTTTGGTTAACAATAATGAACCAATATTGGTTCACTGATTACAATACATGTACCATACTAATGTAAGATGCTAAGAAAGGAAACTGGGTGCAGGGTATAAGGGAATCCTCTGTACTATCTACTCAATTTTTTTGTAGTAAGTCAGAAAGAGAAAGACAAATACCGTGTGCTAACACATATATATGGAATCTAAGAAAAAAAAAATGTCATGAAGAACCTAGGGATAAGACGGGAATAAAGACACAGACCTACTAGAGAATGGACTTGAGGATATGGGGAGGGGGAAGGGTAAGCTGTGACAAAGTGAGAGAGTGGCATGGACATATATACACTACCAAACGTAAAACACATAGCTAGTGGGAAGCAGCCGCATAGCACAGGGAGATAGCTCGGTGCTTTGTGACCACCTAGAGGGGTGGGATAGGGAGGGTGGGAGGGAGGGAGACGCAAGAGGGAAGAGATATGGGAACATATGTATATGTATAACTGATTCACTTTGTTATAAAGCAGAAACTAACACACCACTGTAAAGCAATTATACTCCAATAAAGATGTAAAAAATAAATAAATAAAAACCAAGGGAACTTTTTGGCCAACCCAATAAAATAAATAAATAAATAATAAAGTCTATTTTTTTAAAAAGTTGCTAAATTAGATACAAAGCTATACTAACAGGGCAATAACAACTCCTGGGCATATATCCAGAGAAAACCATAATTCTAAAAGATACATGCACCTCAATGTTCACTGCAGCACTATTTACAACAGGTAAGACATGGAAGCAACCTAAATGTCCATTGACAGAGGAATAGATAAAGAAGATGTGGTATATATATATATATATATATATATATATATATATATA
>NW_006773947.1:4400963-4404768 GCF_000442215.2 Lipotes vexillifer | reverse complement strand
ATATATATATATATATATATATATATATATAATGGAATATTACTGAGCCATAAAAAAGAATGAAATAATGTCATTTGCAGCAACATGGATGGACACAGAGGTTATTATACTAAGTGAAGCGAGTCAGACAGAAAGACAAATATCATGTGATATCACTTATATGTGGAATCTAAAAAATGATACAAATAAACTTATTTACAAAACAGAAACAGACTCACAGACTTAGAAAACAAATTTATGGTTACCAAAGGTGAAAGGTGGAGGGAGGGATAAATTAGGAGGTTGGGATTAACATACACACACTATTATATATAAAACAGATGATCAATAAGGACCTACTGTATAGCCCAGGGAACTCTACTCAATACTCTGTAATAACTTACATAGGAAAAGAATCTGAAAAGGAATCGATATATGTATATGTATAACTGAATCACTTTGCTGTGCAGCTGAAACTAACACAACATTGTAAATCAACTATACTCCAATATAAAATAAAAATTAAAAAAAGAATTACAAAGTGAAAAAATAAAAATAAATTTTATTTTAGTTGCTAAATTAGATACAAAGCTACACTAACAGGACAATAGGGCCATAACCTTTGGAGTTATCTCTTCAGCCAGACAGAAATCATCTGCTCCTCTACTGGTCAAAAATCACTGGCAGCTTATCAATTATCTTCATTAACATCCAGCTTTACAGCGTTTGAGACATTAAGTTGCCAAAGTTTCATTCATTTTTAGTGTCCCCATAGTTTTGTCTTTTCCAGAATGTCATATAGTTGGGATCATACAGTATGTAACCTTTTCTTATTGGCTTCTTTCAATTACTATTTATCATATTACTAATAAAAAGTAATATGCATTTAAGCTTCTTCTATATCTTTTCATGGCTTAATAGCTCATTTCCTTTTAGTGCTGAATAATATTCCATTGCCTGGCTATACCACAGTTTACCCATTCACCTACTAAAGGACATCTTGGTTGCTTCCAAGTTTTAGCAATTATGAACAAAGCTGCTACAAACATCTGTGTGTAGGGTTTTGAGTGGACATAAGTTTTCAGTTCCTCTGGGTAAATACCAAGGAGCATGATTGCTGTATTGTATGGTAAGAGTATGTTTAGTTTTGTAAGAAACTGCCAAACTCTTTTCCAAAGTAGCTGTACCATTTTGCATTCTCACCAGCAATGTATGATCCTGTTGCTCCACATCCTTGTCAGCATTTGGTGTTTTCAGTGTTCTGTACTTTGGCTACTCTAAAAGGTGTATAGTGGTTAATCTTCGTTATTTAACTGAAATATTTGGTCCACTTATAAGTAACGTGATTGTCGTGTATTTGGATTTAAATCAAGCATCATGTGTTTCGTGTCTCACTTTCTCATGTTCCCTTTCTCCCCTTTCCTGTCTTCTTTTGGACCAAATATTGTTTTGCCCCCTTCTCTACTTTTTGTTTTGCTATTTAGACATTATTTTGACATTATGTTAGTGGTTACGTTAGCTTGGAAAATATAATATTCTTTTTGACTTTTTGAGTACAATTTATTCAATCTATTAAAAAAAGTTCACCCCTTTCTCCCACCCCCACCCCCTACCCCTTGCAATCACCAACATGTTCTCTGTATCTATGAGCTCAGTTTTTTGGTTTTTGTTGTTTTTCTTCAAGATTCCACATGAGAGATCATATAGTATTCGTCTTTCGCTGTCTGACTTAATTCACTTAGCATTAATGCCCTCAAAGTCCATCCATGTTGTCACAAATGGCAAGATTTCAATCTTTTTTAAGGCTGAATAATATTCCACTGTATATATATACCAAAATTTATTTATCCACTCATCCATCGATGAACACTTAGGCTGTTTCCATATCTTGGCTATTGTGAATAATGCTGCAATAAACATGGGTGCTGCATACAGCTTTTCAAATTAGGGTTTTGTTTTCCTCAGAAAAATATCCAGAAATGGAATTGCTAGATCATATGATACTTCTATTTTTAATTTGAGCCACCTCCATATTGTTCTCCATAGTGGTTGCACCAATTAACATTCACACAGACAATGCACAAGGGTTCCCTTTTCTTCACATCCTCGTCAGCACTTGTTATTTCTTATCTTTTTGATAAGTCATTCTGACAGCTGTGAAGTGATATCTCATTGTGGTTTTGATTTGCATTTTCCTGGTGATTAGTGATGTTGAACATCTTTTCATGCACTTGCTGGCCATTCATATGTTTTCTTTGGAAAAATGTTTATTCAGATCCTCTGCCTATTTTTTAATCAGATTTTTTTTTGGCTATTGAGTTATATGAGTTCTTTATATATTTGGGATATTAGCCCTTTATCAGATCTATGATTTGCAATCATTTTCTCACATTCAGTAGGTTGCCTTTTCATTTTGTTGCCTTTTCATTTCTGATGGGCAGAAGTTTTTAGTTTTATATAGTTCGACTTGTTTATTTTTGCTTGTTGCTTTTGGTGTCAGATTACCAAAAATTATTGCCAAGACTTATGTCAAAGAGCCTACCGCCTCTGTTTTCTTCCAGGGGTTTTATGGTTTCAGGTCTTAACATTCAAGGCTTTAATCTCATAACTCATAACTCTTATACTGTTTTCTTCACTACTAGCTAGACCCAGGATTCTTAATTGGTAGGTCACATATAGTACGGTGGCATCTCACAAATCCATTGCTAACATGTGGCCAAATATTGATCAACATATAAATTTCATTTTGGGCACAACTACAATACTCACTGTTACAGAGTTGTTCAAAAAATGAAACACAGAGGTGACAAGGCTGTGAAAAGTAATATAGAGCTATGTGGAACTTACTGTAAGGCGGTAAAGCATAAATTTTTATCAGGCTAGTACCAAAGGCAAATTTTATGCTAATTTAACCATGTGAGCAAAAGGCCAGGGCAGTAAAAAGGTCTTCTGAAACAACAACACGGCCTGAAAAGCTGCCAGGTGAATGAGGAAATGACTGTGGATGCTTTCATAACACCTTGAGAAAGTGTTAAACCCAATCAGTGGCTGCATGGTAATTTATTGCTTACTTGTTTACTGTTGTTCTGAGTATTTCAATCTCTTCACAAATGCCACCAAAATTCTAGCATACGAGAATGGTCTAGAAATGTAAGAGCTGAGAATCAGTGAGCCAGGCTGTAAAATGTCAGAACTAAGAGAAAGCAAAAAAGATGGGAATAGAGTGAAAGACTGATAGATTTCTGACCCTATCTGCAGAGCCTCTGCTTTTGGCACTGGGCACTAGGCAAAAACACCTCCAAGTCCTTCCAGGCCTATGATTACATCTCAAGAAGTTAGCTCATTTGTTGGAGAATTCATCTCCCACCAACCAATCCCAGGAGAGAGAGATGAAGGGGTGGAGGGGAAGCAATTGTTCATAGAGCTGAGCCTTAGACCACTGTGAACGCTGTAATTATATTACACTTGCCACTTATTTTGGTAATTTATCGGGGTAAGGTACATGGGATAATTTAAAAACTAAATTCATTCAGTCACTTTCAGAAACATTCAACTGGCTTATGTGTGGAGCAATAAAGTGTGAAAGTGACACAGCATCCAAATTATAGCCATGTGTGACTTGGCTTTTTTATCTGGGGGAAGGAAAATGGTCAAGCCTTAAGGATCGTGTTTCTCTCTGTCGCTCTGACTCTGAGGAATAATGAGTTCCGGCTGGCGACACAGTGGCTTGGGAAGGCAAGCACAGAGGGGCTTTGGTGCACTTCCAAAGCTGTGTGTGAGCCTTCAACATGAGACCCTGGTTCGGCGGGAGGAACAGTGAGTGAAC
>NW_006773947.1:4388317-4400953 GCF_000442215.2 Lipotes vexillifer | reverse complement strand
CTGCTGAACAAGGGCTGGGGGTGTCATGTGTTAACATACAGACCTCCCCTGAGATCCCTAAGCACTTCTCAAATGTTAATTAACTTGAGCATCCTTACCACAGAGCACAAGGCACAGTTATTCATTCACACATTTATCAAAGATTCATATAGTCAACCTCTTAGGGCCTCTCTACTATGTTCTAGATCCTGTGCCAGATGCTGGGGATCTTTCTTGAGTTCCCTGGAAAGCAGATCCCAAGATAAAGCCTTCATTTACCTCCTCCACCACCCACTCTAGATTTCACTCACCTTTGGCCAGTACTCCAGACAGCTGAGGCTTCCTGCCTGATGGGCTGACCCAGAACCTCAGCCCTGAGTCCTCAGCTGCCTTGGCCTCATCAAGCCATAGCTGTTGAAGTTGCCCACTTACTGTTATTGCTGGCATGGAAGCACCGAGAGACACCCAAGTGAGTCCTCTGGGTTCCAGTCAACTCCTCCATGCTTTCATTATGTAGGAGCAATCCTATGTCTCATGGTAATTAGGGTCAATTTTGCCCACCAAGGGGATAATTCTTTTCTTTGCCAGTTCTTCCACTGACATGAGGAGCCTAAAATGACCTGACATAGTCACAGCTTCAAGTTCAACTGCTGCCTGGTGTTCCCCTTGTGGAAACCAGAACCTTTAAAATGGCAGAGTCTAAAGTTTCAAGCTTGATAAGCAGTGATCCTGAGAGGATCCACACCCATTTCTATCCCTTGGTTCCTCTACCTGTGAATTCTAGTTGTTGGGAGCATAGCACTATAGCCACTGACTTAGTGGATATACTGCACCCTGGAGGACAGCACCCTGACTCTGCAGGTTATTGCCCCAAGGCTAGAACCCTAGCTGAGCCTTCAACAGTCTTTGCACTCTCCCATTAGACAAGCTACTTCCGGTTGATCAGATCTCTGGGGAGACCAGTAGATCTTGTGTTCATGTGCCCTTTGCCAGAAAGCTGTGCAGGATGCCATTTTTAATAGATCAGGAATTCTGTGAGCCCTTGGGTGGTGATATTAATAGAGACATGTGGGTAGGGTAGGTATATCAATTCTGTAAAGGACAAATTGAAATTGACATCATTCTGCCACCAAGTGGGTGGTCTGGTCTCCCCAAGGCTCATCACTAGCTGTCCACATCCACAAGATGAGACATCTTGTCTACCTTGTGGTTGAGCGCTCCCTCTGCAGTGGGGGTTCTCTGGTGGGCATTAATGTAGGATACAAAGCTACACATACTCTGTGCCCACAACCATAGATACATCCTCATGCCTCTTCCCCAGATTTCCTCACCATGGACCTTCCAATTTTGTTCCTTCTGGGCCCGACCAAGCAGTCAAGCCATTCTTTCTTGTCCAAGAATTCATATCAATTTGTATCTCAGGGTACTTCTCCTTCTTTATAAAGTGAGCCTTTATAAGGCCACCCTGAGAGGGGGTACAACATGGCAGCAGTCCATCTCCAGCCAGCACCAAGATCCCATGATCTTTCTTTCCACTGTGCTGGTAAATGGATAGCAGGTGGCTGGTTAAGTTTCCCACTGTGGTAGGTTCAGGGCAGGGATGTGATATGAGTGAGGCTCTTTGGTGCTTAAGTCTGTGCTTTTCCTTGGCACCCCACTCTGCCAAACCAGAGAGTAGTGCTAGGCTGGAGAATACATAGTTTCTCCTATAAGTTCTTTGCCCAGTGGGTGGTCACTACTACTCTAGCGACTGGCCAGAACATGACACCCTCTACAGAGCAGGTCAGAAAAACATCCGTGTGCCAGCTCCCACTCTGCCCAGTTTGGGAGGGTACACTTTACACTGTGGCTGTTATTACCAGTTTGAATGCCATTGCTGTAGAAAAATGAAAAACTGCAATTTGGTTTGGGCCAATCCTGGCTCACAAATTGTGTTCCAGCCAGCTGAGAGATTGGTATTTCTAGGAGAATAGAAAAGTTAAGAAATCTGCAAGAGGTCTGCCTTGTGTTGATTTTTCCAGGGACTTAGAAGCTACTGGATGCTTCAAAGTATTGAGTGACTAATTTTCTTTCCTTTTTTCTAAAATCTAACATGGTTAAGCATTTATTTCCTGAAAACCTGCCAAAAGAGTAATTTTTTTCAGAGTTGGAATATTGTTTTAAAATGTAAAATGAAGTCCTGATAGCAAAAATTGTCAATGTAGCTTGAATCTATCTATGGCAACTTAAGAAGTATTGCCTTCTTTTCGTTTCAGGTTTGAGGAGTTTAAAAGAGAGAGAGAAAGAGAGAAACTTCCAAATGTTTCTGAAGTGCTTATTTTTCTCTATGATTCAGGCTTGCTTATTGGATAAGAATGGTCAACCCAGGGCAGTGGGCAACTCCAGGTAAAAATGTGCCTACAATTTGCTTTTAGTTGTGTTATTACACCTTTCAAGCCAAGGTTGCAGGTTGGCAGTGCCCTGAAGAAGGCAGAGAACTGGACAGCACCCACACCTCCCATTAGGGAGGCCTCCAGACAGAGCCTGGAGCAGAGCCACGCTGAAACTGACCCAAGCCAGGCCTTCCTGGGCTGCCCAGAATCGGAGCAGCACCCTCAGGATGAGCCCACTTGAGCCCACTCTGGATAGGCCATTCTACAGATTTGCCCAATGGGTGTTTTTTTGTATCCTAAGTAGAAGTGTCTCTGTCAAATTCATAATTTAGACTGGAGGTTGGTGATCAAATACTATGGAAACTACTACCTGGTTTTGCCATTTAGTGAAGGGGTGGGCCTTTCATTCTAGAAAGTGCTCATTGAAAGTAAGATATTTTGTCTCAAGAAGTAGATACACAGTTAATCGGAAATTTTAAAATATTTTCCCAAAATAACAATAAACCTTGTTTTCAATGAAACCAGTTAAGGGCCTTGTATATGATGATATTCCTTTGATTAGTAAGTCACATTATTTATGGGCTGCTGGAAGACCAACCTTTCACTTTACAAATTGCCAGTGGATCATTTGGGAAAGGAACCAGAGGATCAGGAAGAGCTCTTTATCCCACTAATGCAGAAACACACACACAGCATGACCCAGATATAAAAAGGGGCCAGCACGGCTAGCAGATGCCATTCATGGTTGAGCTGAGGAGACTGCTGCCTGGAAGCTCTCATTAAGAAGAAAATGATAGAGAAGTGGGGGGAAACACTGCCCAGGGTGAAACACCATGGGGAAGACCAGAAGGATCTGGGAGGGGTCTGGCTTTATGAAAAAACAAGATATAAAAGAATCCCATTTTTCTAGTTTCTGCCCCACCCTCTCCCTCCTGAAAATCTGAATCCAAATAGACAACATATTTGACTGCAAATATCCACCCTTTCCATGTACTCCATCATGGTTAGAGTTATGAGAAGAGTATATTAATTTGGATAACACTAGCTGCTATAACAAACAACCCCTCAAAAAATGTATAATGGCTCAAAGACCACAGGAGTTTCTTTTTTTTCCCAGAATTCAGTGTGAGGGAGATATTGCTTGGCAGCTCTCCTCCACATGGCAATTCAGGAACCAGGCTCCATCCATTTTGTGGCTGTGTATCATAGTGGCTGTGTCATCTCCTATGGCCTTGTCATCTTCTGCATCAAGACACTGAGGAGGGCACTTAAAAACCCTGCCTTTTAGAAACTCTAGCTCGAAAGTGACATGTAAAACTTCTCACAAACCATTGGTTAGAACTTCATTGCACTGTATGCCTACTTGCAAGGGTGCAAGGAATGTAGTGTAGCTGCCTGCCCAAAGAAAAAGAAGAAATGGATTCTTTTTGGTGAATGGCTAACCATCTGCTTGGAAGCAGATAAACCCTTTATTCATTTTTTCATGAGTGCCTTCTGCTGTGCACTGCAGGGTGAGTGGCAAGTAAACAGTGAAATGAAGCAGTGCTTGAGTGACTACTGAGATCAGAGTAATAATTATCATAAACTTATTGAGAACTTATTATGTGCACCTTTCTAAGTTATTTACATGTTATCTTATTTAATCCTCAAAGTTCTGTGTACTTTTACAGATGAGGAAACAGGCACAGACTTACTGAAAGTCACGTAGCTGGTGGGTGGCAAGGCGGGAATCTGAATCCAGATTCCTCATTCTTTTTTTTTTTTTTTTTTTTTTTTTTTTTTTGCGGTACGCGGGCCTCTCACTGTTGTGGCCTCTCCCATTGTGGAGCACAGGCCCCGGATGCACAGGCTCAGCAGCCATGGCTCACGGGCCCAGCTGCTCCGCGGCATGTGGGATCTTCCCGGACTTGGGCACGACCCCTTGTCCCCTGCATCGGCAGGCGGACTCTCAACCACTGCACCACCAGGGAAGCCCCCAGAGTGTAATTTTTGTTCATGCACACGGAAACCAGCTTTTAGAATTTTGTAACCCAAAGGTCAGTATGACATAGTGTAGTGTATTTCAAACTGGATTCCTGGATGGGGTCCATTGAGTTCACTGGGACAATTTTTAAGTTTGGAGTTCCCACTGTAATGATAACCTTTAAAAAAAAAATACCATGGAGGGTATGAATCTCAATCTGCAAATTTAAGCAGGGAAAAATATATTACTTAATTCTCTATAATTAAACTTAATTTCTAACTCTGAGTCTACCATTCCACCAGGAGGACAAACAACTTAACTTCAGGTCTCCTTGCTCCCCTCACCCCACATCTCCAGGGCTTTGTCTCAACTCTGTGACTTTTCACAGAGCCCCAAACACCAAAGCATGGGGGCCTGTGTGGGAGCAAGGACTTATGTCCAAACAAGTAGCCACTGAGATGCGTCCCTCAGTCTCATGGCAGTGCCTCCCACTGGCCAAATCCAAGCAGAAGCCAAAAGACAAGAGGGATCAGTGATACAATTCATAATGAGCAGCCTCCAAGGGCACAGATCAGGCTGGAGAAGAATGGAGAGTGGATCTGAGGGTACAGATGGAGGATAAGCAGCACACTGAGGAAAAGTAGACCCAAAAGGGGCTCTGTCACCTGGAGGCTTAGGGAACACAAACCAAGAAAGCTTACAGACAGTCTGCTTCTCCGACCCGCCAGACCCCTCCCATGAGGTCCTTGGCATAGAATCCAAGTACCTGCTGGAATAGGCAGGACAGGAAGAAAGGGAAGGGCTGGAGAGGGAAAACACAGAGAGAAATCAATAAATAATGCCTCAAAATATTATCTCAGCATTATAAGCACACTGTGAATCATCTGGACGACCATCGAACAATCTATTATCACCATAAGATCTCAGAAACTGCCCTTACAGGTAATAATGTATTGGCCTCAAGTGTTTTTTGTTCATTAACTCTTCCACCCAATAAACATTTATTGAGCAACTACTATGTGACAGGCACTGTTCTAGACACCAAGAATACACCAGTGAAAAAGGCAGACCCATCCCCCATAGTTCTATTTTTATTGTCATGATTGATTTTTTATTGTAATGAAACAAGAACAGAGGTGGATTTCATAATGAAATAATCACTTGGGCCAAGCAAAGGTTAAATCATATCACGATGTGCTGTAAAAATCTCAGATTTTCACAGTAGTTCAGAGTTAAGCGGTAACGTGAAATGGAATCATCACACAGCAGATAGAAATGCCGAAGTGAAAAAAAACTGCACTATGAGAATCAATATTGTATTTATATTGCAAGCCTCAATTTTATTTTAACAAAATTACATTGTCTATTATTTATGTCATTTGAAGTTTTGTTTCTATTTAATTTGTATATTTGCTTTTAGTCCTGTAGTTACATAAATGCCATATACATGAGCTGTTTGTATTTAGTTTTATGCTTGTTCACTTAAGAAACATAAAATCATTACAAGGGGTCTGTGGAAATGTTTTCCTTTTTAAAAAGAGGTCTATTCTTCATTTAAATTTGGGAAACCCTGGGGGAGCGGGGTTATGATCATGCCTGTGAAAGAGCTGTCTGGCACTTAGCATATCCTCAGTAAATACTAATTCCCTTCCTTTTCTCATAATATTTTTTCAAGATGAGTGATAAAAATAAATTACTTGAAATGGGAAACTAATAAGGCCATATCTTTAAAAAATTCCTTGCTCTCAAGAAAATGGAACCATAATTTGCCGGGAAATTTCGAGAGTCTCAGCAACGAGAAAACTGTACAAGATGCACATTTTAAAAAAAAAGAAAAGAGGAAGAAGCCACTGCGAAATAAGAAAGGCAATGCTCATGGTACAAATCTAAGTGAAAATCTAGCTCCCAATTTTTGAGAAAGAAATGAAAAGGCATGTTGGAGATATAATCCCTCAAAGTTTCTGTTCCCAGGTAGCATGCTCAAAATAGCCATTAGCTACCTTATGGAAAGAATTTTACGAAAGGAGTGTTGCTTCCTCCTGATTTGCCCATTCTGAGCACACAAGTCCTCCTGTAGTTTGGGTAGGAGTTGTTTTCCCTCACTTTCAAGGCCCTTTTGGTTCCTGTATTTGCAAAGGCTCAGAGTTCATTTCAGGTCTAGCCTTTAAACACAGCTGCCCATTTGATTTGTTCACCCCAGTAATACCTTTTTCTATTCTCTTAGCCGTGCAACTCCACCTTGGGAGCTCCTTCTTGAAATTTCAGTTACTGCTCAATCAGTACTCTCCCTCTCCTAGTAATTATATCTTGGGGTCAAAGGAGATGGACTTATTTTGCTCCCTTATTTTGAACACATTTCCTTGCTGGGGTGCAAGCTAAAAGTGGATTTCCACATGTTCTTTTCTGAATATCCAGAGCAATGTTTCTTCCAGAGTAACATCAGCAGTTAACTCCCAAATCCTCTGCCGTACTCCCTCATGTACATGCTAAGAAAAACTACTCTGTCCTCAGAGCAGGGGCCATGAACACAGTTGAATAGATCGGGGAGGGTCAACCACAGCAGCGATGACTAAGCTGAGCTTTAAACAAGAAGGATTCGACTAGTTAGAGCAGGGAAGAAAGGCATTCCGGAAGAAACAGAAATGTACGCTGAAGTTATTAGACATAAAAAGAACTGAGAGTAGCTTAGTCTGACTGCAGAGTATGTGGTTATGAGGCGAGACAAGAGAAATGCAATATATAATTATGACTTTAGAATCAAAAACACTCAAGTCCAAATCCTAGTCATGTAAAGAATTTTTTTTAAATTCTCTGAGTCTTGTTTTCCTCGTTTGCATACAATATCTCAAAAAGTAAGGAATCAATGAGATCATGTATATAAAGTATAAAAGACAATGATGGCATACGATGTGTGCTTAGCATATAGTAACTTATTATGAATAGGAATATATCAATATATAAGGCTGATGGATTGGGCAGGGCCATGCTATGAATACCTTTGAATGTGGAACTAATTTGACTAGGTCTTGAAAGCTATTTGGAGCCACTGAAGGAATTAATTGATCTGATTTCTATTTTCATTAAGGCAGATATTCAAGTACAAGGCAGTGTGCTAATCACTGTGGGAGAGATGTTTGAACAAAAATGCTATCTTAGACACCCCCTCTATGATTCATTGCCATCAACCACTGACGATTTAGTGTGGGTCTGGTGCTGACATCAAAACAGGAACCTCTTCACGACTTTCCACTTACAAAGTGGGAGGAAGGAAGCCAGAGTGGGCAAAAAAACATTTTAGTGGAAAGTCTAACCAGAACCAAGTGGCAGAGGCCTCTTCCCTGAGGGCAAAGTGCTTCGTTTTCCTCTAAGAGCTATGAATAAAAATAGCACATGCTAGAGTGAAGGTCACAAAACCTCATGAAATAGTCATAACTTAGTAATTCCCCCTGGTGTAGGTCGGTATCACTTGTTTTTTAAACTGACATAAACAGCCATTAGAGGAGTTCCTTGAAAGAAAAAAACACCAAAGTCCAGCTGAGCCTTCCTGACTTCTGTAATGTGGATGGACCTCATGAGTTGCTCAGAACAAAGGAAGTATTCTAACACGGCACTATACGTATATACCATTTTCTGTAGTAATAACTTACTTACAATTTGCATTGACTAAGGCCGTTAAGGTCAGTACTACCAGAATCCACTTCAGATAGGAATACATCAAAATAGAAAAAGTTCACTTTTCTGTCTCTTCGTCTTTCTACTTTAGAGGAGATATTTCCATGCAAATGCTGACCTCTCCTGGTAAGAAACTCTAGTAAGTTACTTACTAAACTACTTCTTTAAAGTTACTTTAAAGAAGGTATCATTCCAATGGAATTTAAGATAATTTGCGTTATGGATAGGAGAGGCAAAGTTAAATGATCCTATTTTATTTTAGTTTTTTTATTTTTTTATTTTTTGCGGTACGCGGGCCTCTCACTGCTGTGGCCTCTCCCGTTGCAGCGCACAGGCTCCAGATGCGCAGGCTCAGCGGCCACGGCTCACGGGCCCAGCCGCTCCACGGCATGTGGGATCTTCCCAGACCGGGGCATGAACCCGTGTCCCCTGCATCTGCAGGCGGACTCTCAACCACTGCGCCACCAGGGAAACCCTAAATGATCCTATTTTAATGGAAAAAGCAACTTCATCCACAAAATGCTTTTCCCTTGGCAATCCCAGAACTTTCTCTCTTTCCTCTAAAGGCTTTCTCATTTTGCTTATTACATCCCTATTGAAAATTGTAAAAGTCAAACATGATCACTCCAACCAGATTTATTCACACTGAAACAAATACATCTAGCTCTTTCATTTTCTCTGCCTTACACTCAGCAAATGAATATTTTAATATTTATTCACCAATTCATTGATTGACACTTGGTGTTTCCAATTCTGTGGCGTTACCAACAGTACCAAAATAAGCATTTGTGTACATGTCTCTTTGTATACATGTTATCAATATAAGAAATCCTCTTGTGTTTATATCTAGAGAATTGCTGGACTGAAGGGTATTACACCTTCAACCTTATAGAATGCCAAATTCTCTTCCAAAATGGCTGTACCAGATTACATTTCCATTAGCTGAGTATACATGCCCCACCTCCTCATGAACATGCATCAGGCTTTTTTTTTTTTTTCTATTTTTTCGGCCGCGCGGCACGGTATGAGGGATCTTAGTTCCCCGACCAGGGATCGAACCCGTGCCCCCTGCAGTGGAAGCACGGTGTCTTAACCACTGGACCGCCAGGGGAGTCCCACATCAGGCTTTTAAACTCATGCCAATCTCACAGATGAAAAAATATCTCAGTATTGTTTTATGCATTTCCCTGATTACTCAGGGAGCTAAGCATCTTTTCATATTTCCTCTTCTGTATGAATTTACTGTTTATGTCTTTTGCCATTTTTAACTTGCTTTTTATTGATTTGTAGAAGTTTTTAATATATTCTAGACACTAATCACTGGTTATAAGAGTCACAAATATCTTCCACCACTCTAAGCCCTGTCTTTCCATTTTTACTATCTTGTCTTCTTAATGAGCTGAAGTTAATTTTAATGTAGACAAAATTATCCATTTTTCCTTTATGTTTTATGCTTTTTGTATTTTGTTTGAGATGTCCCTCCCTACTCCATAGTAATTGGATATGCTCTAAATAATTTAATTTTGTATTTCAGACTGTGTCATTAATCCACCTAAAATTTTTTCGTGTGATATGAGGGATCTTTTTTTTCCCCATGTGTGGATAACCAATTGTCTTAGAATGATTTATCATATAATCTCCCATTTTCTTCTTGACTCTTAGTCACAATGTCTTCAAATGTGATACAATGAAACATAGATAAAATTTCCTCATATGTGTGGGTCTGTTTGGGGGCTCCTTATTTTCTTTCATTAGTCAATTTTTCTTTCCCTTAACCATTAGTATGGCATCTTGTTATAATTCTAATAAGCATGTATCTAGTAGGGCAAGTTTTAATTTTTTCCAGTGTTATTGAGGTATAATTGACAAATAAAAATTGTGTATTTTAAGGTGTACAACATGGTTTTGATAAATGATTACCACAATCAAGCTAATTAACATACCTATCACCTCACCTAGTTACCTTTTTTGTGATTGATGAGAACACCTAACATCTATTCTCTTAGCAAATGTCAAGTGTAAAATACAGTATTAACTATAGTCACTGAGCTGTACATTAGATCCTCCCCTTCTCTTTTCATTTCCTATAGTCCATCTGTTAGCTCTGTGTCGACCTCATTTTCTCTTTCTGAAGATGGGCTTTCTCCAAGTGATAAGGAAGACGGCAGCATTAGCTCAATATTCACAACGACTCCTGTGGTAACAGAGAATCGGTCTAGGCAGCCAGCATCACCAATGGATATTATCCTACTTGCTGTTCAGCATCCAAATACTCTTTCCAGTTGAAGGGAAATCCCAAAATAGGGCTCTGCAGCTCACTACAGTAGCTGAAAGCGAGGAGGGACAGGTATAACTCTTCCTGTTCCCTGGAAGCTAGAGCACAAGCACAAGACCTGAGTATAGCCAATCAGATACTGTCAGCCACGAACTTGAATCTCGAGGAAGACGTGCAAAGGTCTGAGAGTGGAGATGATGCAGGACAGCTGCAGCGGCATGGTGTGGTGGTCAATGT
This sequence comes from Lipotes vexillifer, assembly GCF_000442215.2. Classification (NCBI taxonomy): domain Eukaryota; kingdom Metazoa; phylum Chordata; class Mammalia; order Artiodactyla; family Lipotidae; genus Lipotes; species Lipotes vexillifer. Next base: position 4,390,455 of record NW_006773947.1, on the reverse strand, counting down.
TCAGTGACGCGGTGACAAGTGCCCAGGGGCTGCCGAATCCAGGAGCAGAGCCAAGCCATAGAAATGGTGTTGGCGGGGCATCTTAAGACTGAAGCTATGTCTTGCTTCCACTGAGGCCTGCCCAAGCTTTATCTCCAGCCTTTTACTTGTATGAGCTTCCCGATACCCTCCCAATAACTTACTTCTCAAAATACTAACCAGAGCAGGTTTCTATTGTTTTATAAAAGAGAAGCTCTGACTAGTACAACAGCCATATTGTCCAGCTGCAGAAGAAAAATTTCAAAGACTTACTGCTGGCCAGGCCCGGTCCTATGCCCACAACTGTTCGTCTGTTACAAGAATGGGGCAAAGGTGGTGGGAATGGCAAGCGAGGAGTAGGAAACGTGCCGAGCACCCCTGCAACAGTGATTAGGACTGAACAATCTTGACCTTCATTTATAAACATTTGTAAACATACAGAATGAAAAATCACCAGTCATATGAATGTCTTTCTTGCCTTCCTCTGCCAAATCCCACCCTCACAAATATACAGCTCATTCCTTTCCATTCTTTTTTAGCTTAAATATCATTTCTTCAGAGAGGTCTTTTCTGGCAACTCAAAAGTTAAATACTGCCGGAGCATCCCCTGCCTCAGTCTCTCATTCCTTTGGTTTTGAGGGACCTTGGGGCTACGTTACTTAAGCACTCTTCACCTCAGGTTCTTCTGTAAACTGGGAATAATAAAGAGTACCTACCTCACAAGGTTGCTGGGAAGGCTAAATAGTTCATACATGTAAAGCACTAAGAATTCAAGCACACAAGGGCACTCAATATACGCTATTGTTTCCTTCATAGCATTTTTCACAGCGAAATTCTTTTATGTTTTCCTTTACTTTAAAAAAAATCTTTTCTCCCATAGAATAAAAACTCCATGAGGACAGTTAACTCTTCTGTTTTGTTCAAAGTGCTAGGTTCATCCATATATATATATACATACACACACACACACAACTAATATATATATTAGTTGAGAATAAACAAATGAAGAAAATATTATATCAGAAACTTAGGAGAGTGTGGTGGCCATGAAAACGCTCCCCTCAGACCATTTGCTGTGGGAAACATAATTGACTGACAGCCCCACTGCTGCCTGCTGGGTCCACCACACTTGCACCGAGGCCAGGCTTTCTGAGGGTGGCTCTAGGTCAATGACTGAGCACGGCAGAGGTAACCAGGGCAGGTCCATTCTGGCAAACTGCCAGACCCTTCCTACAAGAAGTTTGGCCTGACATCTCCCCACTGGCAAAGTCAAGCCTTTCCTGGAGCTGCACTTCACTTCTTCCCTCCCTCTCTCTTTCCACAGGTGTCAGCCCTGCACTGTGGTCTGCAAGCTCTCACTGCCTGCTCCTGACTCTTGCTCCCTCCCTAATAAATCTCTTGCACATCTAATAAAATGTTGTCATCTGCTTCTTGGTAGACCCAAACTAACACAATCAGGACTTGCAGAAGCAAACCCTGAGGGGAGAATTTGTGAATAAATGATTAAGGTGCTCTCAGGAGAAACCAGTAAGGGAGAGAAACAGGATAGGAAAGGGATACAAGCCAAGTGATGGGTCAATTTCAGTCAAAATCTCTGCCTAACCTTTCAGGGAAGCTGGGCTCACCAGGGTAAGAATCACCCACTATTCAATTTGTAACCTTAAATTATGTTCATCTATGTGGTCCAATCAAGCTCACCAAACAGAATTTCACAACATATACTAGATAATGATATATACAGTACTTACAATAAAATAAAATAATAATACTGCATATATAGTCCAATAATATTGTTCTTGTGCCTAGCAAATAGTAGGCACTCAATAAATACATATTGAATGAACAGCACAATATTTACAATATAAAATGCTTGAAAATTGCCACCACCCTATTAAAAAAACAGCACCCACAGTTTTCATGCAAATTCTCTTTTTCCACAAAAATGTAACTCCCAAAATATACACAAAGTGCCAAACTTCTTCCATTCTCCTTCTCAGCGACATTCCTCTCCCAATGCAGGAGTCTCATTCTTTTTGCTCAACTTTGCCTCTCAAACATCAGTTCCCTGTCAATATAATTTTTTCAATCCACTTAAATTACCTAGGGAGAGGAAGGGAAAG
>NW_006773947.1:4353492-4388287 GCF_000442215.2 Lipotes vexillifer | reverse complement strand
GGGAAAGAGGGCTAGGGCCCAGAACCCAAACCGGCAAAGGCCGCAATCCAACATGCTAACACGGCTGACTTGTGAGCATGGAACAAAGTATCCTTGGCCTGGGCTAGAGGATAAAGACCGGAACGAAAGCAGACTAAGCTAGATCTCACCACACCAGTGATAACTTGAATCCAAATGAGACATACCAAGGAAAAGAAGAGGAATAAAGGTGTGAATGCTTAGAATCCATCCAAACCATCCATCCTAGAATTTCCCATGGAGGTGTTTCCTAACAGAGAGTCATTCCCTGGTCCATCTTACCTCACTAGCATAGAAGGAAGAAGAGGCGCTCAATAAACGGAAGTGAGGAATTTACATGTTATTGGATGTCTGCCCTTGGAAAGTTACTATTACACGCTTCTTTAAACACTTATGTTATGAATGACAATATGATCCTCACCCTTATCTAATTATAAGGAAAAAATTTATGAGCCATTAACTAGGCCCATGGCTTCGTAAAGATTCATAAATTAAGACTCGAGAAAAATATAGGCTTTGGGATTACAGCTAGATCAAATCCCAAACCTAGCTTCCTCTAGCCATGTGACCTAGGACAGATGAGCCTGTTTCCTCACTGATGTGTATAACTATGTACAATGTTGTTGTAAGGAGTAGGAATAATACAAGAAAAGTGTCTGGCTCATAGGAGGTACTCAATAAAACTTGACTATTACTTACGACAGTATGACAGTGTAGAGCTAAAAAATTGAAATCAAGACCCATGGGTAGTCTCATGTTGCCAGTTACCTCTATCAAGAACCCTATCTCTTTGAGTTTGCTTCCTCATGTGTAAAGTGAGCATAATCGCTGTTACTCATCTCAAAATATCATTTAAAAGATCAAATGTCTTACTACATGTTAAGTGCTTTAGGAATTATAAGGCATTTATTAACATGATCTAAATGCTAACACATTTCTGTGGTAGTGAGTTTTGATGGACAACTTTTTTAAATGCATCACCCACTTCCTTGCCTTATTGAAATTCACTTCACCTTGAGATCTCAAGATCATACTGATGGCTGTGACATTTCTGCCCTTTTTAAGTTATCTAGCAACAGACTGCTGTTTTTACATACAGTTTTTCTTAACTTGTGGTAAAGTATAAATAAAATTTAGCATTTTAACCATTTTTAAGTGTACAATTCAGTGTCACTAAGTACACTTACAGTGCTGTGCAAACGCCACCCATATCCATCTCCTGAACTTTTTCATCGTCCCAATCTGAAATCTGTACACATTAAACAGTAACTCCCCATCATCCCCTGATGTTTGCTGCTTTTTTTTCCTACTGTTTGTCTGGCGTTTGTTCACTCATTAGCAACAACAGCTCATTTCTCTCCTTCCCACAAAATATACTGCTGGCTATAACTTGGGAGGAACTGCAAATGCCATTTTTAAACCAGTAACATTCTTTGGCCTGAAACACGAATACAATCTGGTTCCAACCCGGTTTTTCAACTCTATTTCTATTCAGAATCCAAAGTTTAAGTCAAAGTCAACAGCTACCTTTCACTGTGCTTTCTTCTTTCCACACCTCTGCTCACACCTTCTTCACCCTTTGGAATGTCTTTCCTATTCACCCCTTCACACTCTGACCTGTCTATTGGAATCCTTCAGGGTCCAGCTCGTATTCTCTCTTTTCCACAAAAGCTCCTTGACCACCTCATATGGTCCCTCTCTCCTTTGATCTCTTTCAGCAGCTACGATGCAAATTACTCATGATCAAAATTGTACACTGCAGTTGTTTCATTTATGTCGACCTGAGCTCCTCAAAACAGCAATTAAGCTATATTATTTTGTTCATTCAATCATATGTCCATATATTACTCATTCAACAAATACTGTCCACTGTGTAAAAAGTGCCCAGCAAATGTGTGAATAAACACAATTCTAAGTCACTAGGCTTTGATGGATGAGTCAATAAACTCAAGCTCTTCTTCTGTTTGGATTTTGTAAAAAATAATTTTATCTACCTCTTGGGTCTTAGTTGTGCTCCACACAGTTAATAATCATCTATAGTATAATAATAATCCTAATACATCAGCTACCTATTAAATCAGTTAAAACCTGTTTATTTTGGCAATTTGGAAATTTACGTTGCACAATCAAACCTGAATGATTCTGTTGATTCTAAAAAGTCTTCAACGCTCCAGGTAGCCAGCACTGTTCACAATTCCTACTTAGGGACAAGATGATGCAAAGCTGTCCTTTTGTTAGTGTCCTGTATTCTCGCTGGATATCAACGAAGGGAACAAGGTAAAGCGCGCCTAGCTTTCTTCATTTAGGTACACATGGAGGTGAATAAGAGCTGATAGGAAGTGTTTGGGTCAGTGCTTCTTCGCCCACAGCATAATTCCAACTGAAAAGTTACTGCCACTTGGCTTCTCATTGGCCAAGCCTCTCTCATTGGCCAAGGGAGGAAACTGCTGAGAAGACAAGGTTTTGCAGCTGGTGCCTCCAACCATTGACCCGGCGCCACGCGCTATCCAATCAGCGCCGAGTACTGCATTCCTCCAAGATCTTCCTCTTTCAGTATAGCCCTCTATGTGCCAGCAAAGTTAACGAATCCCCAAACATTCATAATAATACTTGCATTGCTATACAAGCCACACGCGCATTCATGATTTCATTGACGCTCCTCCACAGCCCAAGGATATAAGCATTATTTCTATTCCTCAGAAGAGGAGGCTGCTCCTGAGCTACAGGGCCCATGAACTGTAGGGCAGAAACGCAAATCCGGAGCTGGGACCACTCCTCGAAAAGGACTTTGGTCCGGCGGTGCACGGCCACTGCCGACACTTCCCCAGCCTGGAGCTTTCCCGGATAACCCACCTGCCTTGGATTCTCGGGCGGCGGTTACCTTCCCTCGCGGCCCATTGAGCCGTAACCAGCCGCCTTTCACCAGGCTTCCTCAAAACAGGAAAACCCAAAGTGCGCGTCCCGGCCTGCAACCCGCAGCGCTTACAGGACAAGGCCACACATCTACCGTCACCCCAAGGGTTACCCACGAACCCGAATCGGGCTTTGAGCGGCTGACTCCTGCTCCCAGCGCCCGCCAGTCCTCGGTCACCACAGAAGCTCCCACCCCGCACCGGGCCCGCCCCTGCGCTCACAGGCCGCTCTAGCCGCGCACGGAGCCGGCAATCTCTTCGCTCCCGCCCTGACGTCATCGGCGGGCGCCGCGGCGCGGTGGCGGGCACGCGCGGCCGAGAAGATGTCTCCTACGCCGCCGCTCTTCAGTTTGCCCGAAGCGCGGACGCGGTTTACGGTGAGCGGAAGGCGGGTGGGTGCGGCCCTGGCTCAGCGCTCTTTTTTGCCCTCCTCTCCCTGAAATTACTCGAATTTTGCTCTGGGGTAAAGCGGGGACAGAGGCGTGTGTGCCGCGGCGACGGGCTCCCGGCCTCGTCGTGGGCTGGGAAGTGGCAAAGGCGCATTACCTGTCTCTTCCGCGCGTCCTCTGCGGTCCGCCTCCACCTTCCCGCCGGCGGGTCCCAGGACCCCGCGTTCTGGGCGTGTCTGCGCCCTGCGTGGAGGGGTCATCCGCAGACTACCTCTGTTCGGGTCCGTCTCCTCTGCAGTGCTCTCTCAGCTGGTCAGGTGTCTCCAGAACTGGAAGGGGGCTGCTGAAGGGGGAGGGCGGGACTGACTTTAGCTCCTGCCCCGCCTCCTAAGCTGCCAGGTGGTTGTTCTGGCCGCTTATTCACCACCCTTTAACCCTCCGTATCTCATTCCTAAGAGATCGATGAGGAAGGTCCTAAGTGGGACAGGACAAACAGGTCAGCGTGGGAAGGGATGTCAGCTGTCATTTTATTCTTACACATTGGGGAACAGTAGTTTAAGCATACTTTACAGAGCGTTTTCATGTTAGCTTGTTTAACTCTTAGAATAGCACTGTAAGGAGGCTGTTTTATTATCCCTGGTAGATGAGATAGAAACTGAGACAGCCTCCCCCCACTCCAAAAGTTAAATGATTTACTTTACTGTTTTCTCTGACTTCAGACCCAGTATTCTTTTTATGTTGCCTATCACTAAATTGTTTGACTGTATTTTTCCCTAGTGCTCTGAAATTCTGCCAGGAGTAACTTAGGAATATCCAGTATTAGTCCTGGAGGGGACCATTTAATGGGAGCTCATCTAGCCCAGTGCAGAAATTGGATGAGGTTTTCCCAAGATTGCCAGGGCTATGAGTCAGGAATCTTCATGGAGAGAATCCAAGGACATCATTAGGGATCTTGTTAAAAGGCAGGTCATGATTCAGGAGGTCTGGAATGGGGCCTGAGATTCTGCATTTCTAACAAGTTCTCAGGTGATGCCACTGCTGCCGTTGGTAGTAAGGATCTACAACAAGCCTCATATTTAACTCATGAGGAAAATGAAGCACAGAGGTAAGGGGTTATGCCCAAGATTACACAGCCTATTCACAGGCAGAGTCAGGAATGGACTTTTCCAGTATAAATGTAACTCTTGTGAGGTAACATTGATTTTCCAAGTGTATGTGAATTTTCACAGAATGAATGACTTGGCAATATTTTTGTCTTTCAATTATGACTACTTTAAGACAACCAGCAGGTTTACTACTTTAAGACAATCAGTGTTTACTGTGGTAGCTACCTAGAGGAGGTAGGTAGCTACCTGTGCTGTGCAAGCTACCTAGAGGAGGTAGGACTTTTGATGGGTCTTGAAGAATGGATAGAATTTGCGTGAGCACATGGGAGAAATAATGGGAATTAATACACTAGAGTAAGCTTGATAGAAAATGATGGGAAAATGGCTAGACCCTAGTAGAGAGTATGTGTTAGGGGGTACTGGGAAATGGGGTTGCATAGCTTGAGTGGGATAACATTATCAAGGATGTTTAGAGGAAGCTACGAAATAAGGAGCCACTTAGAGATTTTTTTTTTAAAAGCAGGATACTCTCATGAATGGGATATTTAAAAAGAAAGGAGGAGGGAAAACCTGGAATGAGAAAGTCTAGCTGGGGAGCTCTTGCAAGGCTTAAAGTGATGAGTCTATATCAGTAAGTGGCATTTGAATAAGAATTACTGATAGAATGACTCATAGGTAATTTTTCCCAGGTATAAACATTTTTTAGTTAGACATACTATTGATGAGTGATATGTTTTTCAGTAAATAATAAGCAGAAATCTTTCCACTTATTTGCTATTTTTATTTTTCTAGAAATCTACCAGAGAGGCCCTGAACAACAAAAATATCAAGCCCTTGTTGAATACCTTCAGCCAGTTGCCTGGAAGGTAAGGCATTGATATCCATGAAATAGGCTCGCTGAAATCTTTATACTTACCCTGAGCTGCTTTAAAAATGCAGGTGTTTTTTGTTTTTAATAGTGAAAATGAAAAAAAATGTACCCTTGACCAAGCTTTTAGAGGTGTTGTAGAAGAAGAAATTGTAAGTATGTTTTTCTTTTATTTATCATTAGAATTTTGCTGGCAAATTAATATTATTTTTAAATTTGCTTTTATCCTTAGAATAGATATTTAAACATGACTATTTTTTCTAGAGTGAACTTGCTACTTTGTGAAACCTAACTTGGTCATAGTTAGTATAGGAGTTGTGTAAGGATTAAGGGTTTTAATAGCACAGTTTGACTTGTTTAAGGGTTTGGTTTAATAAATGAGTAGAGCCCTCTGCAAGTGAATATGTATAAGAAAATTTGATAAGAGGTCTTCCTGAGCAAAAACTATAATGTGAAGGTGAGCCCTCTCGCTTTGCTGTATAAACAGTGACACATCTTGTAGTGGTATAAAAGGTCTAGTCCAAGGATATTCAGCATGGGAGCTGGGATTCCATGCCCTCATTTTCCTGTGGCATCCCCTTATCAGTTCGCCTGCAAAAATAACAATAGCCTATCCAACTTCAGTAGAGAAATTTAATCTAAACATGAAAAATCTGAATTTATTTACCATTAGTGGAGCACCCAAATGAAAGGAGAAGTTTCAATAGTTTATTCTTGGCTTAGCAAAGCTTAGATCTCAAGAAGCTAGACCCTTTTCCCGTGGCCATAAAACAGTGTCCCTTTCTTTTGGACAATTCTATGTCAGATTCATTCTTTCCTCTTCTTCAGACCTAGTCACTTACCTGTTGTCAGGTATTGGGCAAGTTACTTTGCTTTTCTGAGCCTCAATTTCATTTGTAAGAAGGGAAATACCATTTTTTCATGGTGGTTGTGTGAAACGGCACTTAACGTACACTCAATAAATGCTGGATTTTATGATGTTATCAAACCTAAGCACCACCTCTCTTCTATTAAAACCCTCCCTCAGACATATTGATGCACCAGTACAATTAATTCCCCTGGCCATGCCTTTGTCCTGTGCCACTGAGTGAGTTATGGCCTCAGCACATGTGTAGTTGATTAGCTTACAGCCTTAATCATGCTAATGTAACGATCTTCCTAAGACTTGGATTTTAAGTGAATCACCTGCTGTTTAATTATTTGATATACTTCTACCATTAGGGTTATTACTGTTCATTTTTTAAATTTTCATCTTAGAAAGTAATCTTATCTTCTGTGAGAAATATCTTTATCCAGTGTTTATGATAATCAATTTAATGTCAGAGGATATGTTTTTCTTATTATCAAATTAGTCTAAAGTCTGGCTCCTAAATTAAGTTGTTTTCTCCTTTGTTGGTAGATAAATCATTCATCATGTGAAAACGTTTTAGCTATTATTTCTCTTGCTATTGGGGGAGTTACTGAAGGTAAGTATGGGTTTGTTTTGTTTTTTTTTAAAGCAATCTTGGGCATGACATGTTTTATTTAAAACTTATTCTCCCCGTACCTCTCTACCTAATTGATTTTGTTCATTTTTAAAATTCTGCCTACCCCCTTTGCCAAGAAGTCCCATGGAAATTAGCTCACAAGTATTTCTTGTCACTAGTGTATACATTGCACACTTTGGCACTTTCTTCTCCACTTGTTCTGTTCATCAGGTAAATATTTGTTGAGCATCTACTATGTGCCTGGTACTGAGCTAGGACTTGGGAGATTCGGTGGTAAATAAAACATATTCACTGCCTGTAAGGAACCTAGTGGCTAATGGAGGAAACACGTCTAAATGTCTTACTGGGGCAGGGGGTGAAGTAGGAATGAAGTATGGTTGAAGTGATTCTCTAAACTTCTGAGTCTGAAGGAATCAGGATGGTCTTAGAAAGGAAACTGTAACATAAGAGCTGGGATGTGAGGGATGAGTAATTTGTCAGGCAGAAACAGAAGGATATAGCTATATAAAGACCTAGTTCAGCATGACTAAAAAAAATGTGGAGCAGAATGGTGAGAGGATGATGAGAATGGTGACGAAAAGAAGCAGGAGGGGTAGGTTAGGGCCATTTGTAAAGGGCTTTGTGTGCCATGCTAAAGAGGACCTATGGAAGAGCCATTGGATTGGGAGAAACTGCTGGCAGGAAAACTAGGTAGAGGACAATTAAAATGGGGCAGTGGCAGTAGGGGATAGTTTCAAGAGACTTTTATTTATATTTAATTTATTTTTAGTTATTTTTATTTAGTTGTTTTTGGCTGCGTTGGGTCTTCATTGGTACGCATGGGCTTTTCTCTAGTTGTGGAGAGCAGGGGCTACTCTTCGTTGCAGTGCACAGGCTTATTGCAGTGGCTTCTCTTGTTGCGGAGCCCAGGCTCCAGGCACGCACGCTTCAGTAGTTGTGGCACACGGGCTTAGTTGCTCTGGGCATGTGGGGAGCAGGGGCTACTCTTCGTTGCAGTGCACAGGCTTATTGCAGTGGCTTCTCTTGTTGCGGAGCCCAGGCTCCAGGCACGCACGCTTCAGTAGTTGTGGCACACGGGCTTAGTTGCTCTGCGGCATGTGGGATCTTCCTGGACCAGGACTCGAACCCATGTCCCCTGCATTGGCAGGTGGATTATTAACCACTGTGCCACCAGGGAAGCCCCTCAAATGAGATTGCCAGGCTTTAGCTTTGTTTTACTGAATCAGAATCTTTGAGAGTGGAATTTAGGTAATTTTCTATAGTTATTAATGTGAGTTAACTTTTGCCAAACTATACTTCTGCTAAGGGCAGGGAGTATGTCGCTCAAATCTCTTGGATATACAGGACATAAAAGTATCACAAATCTAAGTGTTAAAGGACTTTAGAGGTCATATGGTCCAATCTTGTCTCTGGCCTATCCTGTCTCCCCTCAGTGAAGTCCTTGGCAGGTGGTCATCCAGCCTCTACTCCCATTGATGGAGCTCACTATTTGATTTCTGTCAGATAGTTCTGATGGTGCAATTTCCCCTTTGTATTGAGTTGAAATTTGCTGCTTTATGCCTCCCTGGTTCTAGGCAGTATCCCTCACATCACATTCCAGATATGATCTTACCAGTGCAGAGTAGAGCTGGAAATACTATTCCTGTTTCTGAACATACTGTGTTAATGCAGTATTTTGGGCTAATAGTACCCACTCAGTACTTTTTTTTTTTTTTTACATATCATGCTGAAGTGTCTACTTTCCTAAACACTTAACAAGTGTTAGTATCTATTACGTAAAAACAGAAGGGAGAATGAGCAGGGAGGTAAAAGTATTTTTAGCTAGCCTAGATGACCTTAAAGTCTTTAATTTATTGCTTTACTTTAGTTAGATTGAATTTAGAAATAAACAACTTTTTATTTTACCCTCTTTTCCCTTGAAACAGTGGTATTATTGTAAAAGTTTAATGAGTTGAAATCAGTATCAAATCTTTTTTTTTTTTTAGAAACAAACAAATATTTATTTTGCCACTTTAGAAGGCTTTTGAAAGCTTTAGGAAGAGTAGAAGAACAGAATTTTCAATTTGAAGTTCATTTACCCTTTTTTTTAACATCTTTATTGGAGTATAATTGCTTTACAATGATGTTTTGTTATCTTTTTTGAAGTAGTTCTTTCAAATCACAGACAACTTAAATTTTAGCAATAGTACAGAACATTTGGAAATGAGAAGGGAACATACTAGTCCTAATTCTTCTATTTTAAAAAAAACTACCATTTATTTTGGTATATGGTTTTAGTTTCTCTGGTCTTTTTAAAAGATTTTATTGTGATAACCATAATACCCATACAGTTTTGAACCCTGCCTTTTTCACTTGACATTATATCATAAACATTTCCCAAGTTATTATAGTCGTCATAACCATCTTTTTTAATTGGCTGCATTATATTCTTTTGAATAGCTTAGTGGTGAAGAAAACAGACTGTGGAGCCAGACTGCCTGGGTTCGTATCCCAGCTCTACCACTTACTGGCTCTATGATCTTGGGCAAGTTACTTAACTTCTCTGTGTCTCAGTTTTCCCATTCTATAAACTGGAGATAATGTTATCTACCTCATAGGGTTATAAGGATTACATGTGTTAGTATATGTAAAGCACTTAGTGTGCCTGACATATAGTAAATGCTGTAGAAGTGTTATCAAGAATGATTATCATCATCACATACCAAAACTTACTTAAGTATATCCTGTTTGGGGACTTGAGGTTGCTTCTGTTTCTTGTCTTTCAAAGCCTTGTTAGGATTGACAAAGTATACCTTTAATATTTTCTTTAAAATTATTTTGCATGGGCTGTTTTACTCAACAGTATTTTAAACTTTTTAATTGGCTTGTGCTCCACTTGAAGGTATTTGTACAGCGTCTACACCTTTTGTATTGTTGGGAGATGTTTTGGATTGCCTTCCTTTGGATCAGTGTGACACAATATTCACTTTTGTGGAAAAAAATGTTGCTACTTGGAAATCAGTAAGTGCCTTAGTTTCTTTTTCTGCTAATATTATCTTTCTATAGATCCAGAGTTCTGAGGGTAGTTTTGTTGTTGTTTTTGTTTGTTTTTTGCTTATATTTCTAATATTGCTTATTGCCAAAAAGTTTGTCCCTATGAGAATTATATATTCTGCTCTCTTCGAAAAGCCAAGTAAAAGTCATATGGAGAAAAAAATGGAAGTACAAAATTTGAGTAGATACAATTAACTTGAAAACACACACTTTTACATGTTTAAAAGTTACTTAGAATCGTGTTTTGTTACATATTTGAAAATATTTTTATTTCATTAAAAGTTATTTGCTTGAAAAAAGTGAAAGTGGCATAGTAGATTCTCAGTGCATAGTAGTGTTCTTTAAAATTTTACTTCCTGTGACTTATTACTGAAGGATGTGCAACAACTTCAGAACAATAGTAATAATTTCTGTCTTAATTTCAGAATACATTCTATTCTGCTGGGAAAAATTATTTACTACGTATGTGCAATGGTAAGTAATTCAACAGTAAATGATTGTTTTTTAGAAAGTAAATGTGGCCAGGAAAACAGGTGGTGGAATTAAACACAAGTGGTAAAATTTTTAAAGTAGATTGTATCTTCATTTTTAAATAGCAGTCTGACTTATTAAAACTCATCATTTGCTTTAAATTAAACTATTCCTGTTCTGGGTATAAACTTAATGAAAACCAAAAAAATTTAGTGAAGCTTGTCTTACCCATACTAAACTTGTTTAGTTTTATTCCTAATTTTCTAGAACTTTTTTGTGACAAAAATAGTTTCTACCCCCATTTTGAGAACTACTGCTTTAGGAAAATACTTTTGACAAACTGGTTAAGAAACTTGGGTATGGTTGTAATAAACATAGAATGATCTCACCTGTGTAACCTTTGTTTCCATGTGTTCTTAGATCTCTTACGAAGATTATCAAAATCCCAGAATACAGTCTTCTGTGGACGAATTCAGCTCTTTTTGGCCAGACTTTTCCCTTTATCTGAGAAGTCAGGTAAGCTTTTGTACATAAAATGCTTTGCAGGAAAATCTTTACCAGATTAGGATCTACCATGATGATAAAAAAGAAAAATGGTTCTAAAAAGTTGAAAACATAGGAAATTGCCACTTTACTTTACTTATAAGTAGTTACACCTGTCCCAGTGTATGATACAGGTAACTCTTAAAGTCATTGATTCCTTTTTTTCTATATCTGCAAGCCTGTTTGTTTGTTTCTCTTTTTTTAATATTTATTTATTTATTTATTTATTTATTTATTTATTTTGGCTGTGCCGGGTCTTAGTTGCAGCACGCAGGATCTTTGTTATGGCATGCAGGATCTTTAGTTGCAGCATGCGGACTCAGTTGCAGCATGCAACTCCCAGTTGCGGCATGCATGCGGGATCTAGTTCCCCAACCAGGGATCGAACCTGGGCCCCCTGCATTGGGAGCGCAGAGTCTTACTCACTGTACCACCAAGGAAGTCCCTAAAGTTATTGATTCTTTAAGTTCAAAGTTTATTAATAATAATGTACAGTTGAATTACACTGAAATATGTAGCTGTGAATCATGTTTTGACTTCATTTCCTAATGTATGCCTATTTTTCTGTTTCCATTTTTTCCTTCAATCACTACTGTTCAGCCACATTGACTTTGTTCATTTCTTTTATCATTTATTATTGTGAAATATAATGGTAATATGAAAAGTGCATAAAGTAAATATAGTATAATAATTATGAAGCAAATACTTGTGTAACCACTGTCCAGGTCCAGAAATGGAACACTGCCCACCACAAGGCTCTCTAGAGCCCTCCACAATCTGTTCAAATATGCCAGATTTTAATATCTCTTTGCTTCAGTCTTCCCTTCCTTAATATCAGGCTAATATACCACCTACTTCATATGTTGTTGTAAGGGTTAAATGAATTAAAATATGTGAAGAGCTTACAACAGTGCCTGCATGTGGTAAGACCTATAGTATATGTTAGCAGTTGTTTTACATGTGGCTTTCTTTTTGTCCTGCTAGATCTATGGTTTCTTTCTTTCCTCTTATTTAATGTGGTCAGGATTAATTTTGATTTATCAATGTATTTACCACTTGTATTTCTGACCTTCTGTCTGTTTCCCCCTTTAGACTTTACTTTAGTGCAGATTTGTGTTTTCTTTGAAAATCTTTATTTCTTTACTCTTGAAGAATGGTTTCAATAGATAGAAGATTGTAGGTTGGCACTGGATGTAGGATTTCATTTAGTGGGAGATAATCATTACTTTGCCTTCTAGCTTCTATAGATAAGGCAAATGTCAGTCTAACTCCTTTGAAGATAATCTAGTTTTTTTTTTTTTCTCTCTATCTGCTCTTAAGGTTTTATTTTTCTTTGGGTTTTTTGTTTGTTATTTGTTTGGGTTTTTTTGTTTGTTTTCCAGTTTTATATGATGTATCTAAGCATGGATTTTTAAAATTTATCATTCTTCAGATTTGTGGGCATCTCGAATTTATGGATTGGTTGTCCTTCATCCAGTTTGTAAAAATTTAAGCTGTTATTTCTTCAAATATTATATATGCTTCTTTCTCTTTTTCTCTTTATGGAACTCTAGTAGACATCCTATATCTTCTCACTGTATCCTGTCTCTTACACTTTCTACATTTTTCATTTCTTTGTCACTCTCCATCACACTCTGCATAATTTCTTTAGAAATGTTTTCCAGTTCACTACTTCTCTCTGCAGCTATGAATAATCTGCTGCTAAATGAGCTCTTAATTTCAGTAATTGTATTTTTTCATTCCTAGAAAGTCTTTTTTAAGTCTGCTATGTCACTTTTTTAGTTTCTTGTTCCCTGCTGATATTTTCAATCTTGTTTTTTTAATTTTCTAACCAGGGTAAGCATTGTTATTTTTATGTGTCTGATAATTCCAGTGTCTTAAGTCTTTGTGGGTATGTCTCTAGTGTCTGTTTCTACTGTTTCTCACTGATTGTATCTTACCCCTTTGTGTTTCTTGTTAGTGTTTGATGTTATATTTGAGAAGATATTTGAGGGAATAATTTTGAGGCCTAGGTTAGATACCTTTCTCCAGATAAGAGTTTTCATTACTCCTGCCAGGCACCCTTACAAGGGTGCTACTACTAGTCCAAGATTACCTTAATCTAGCCCAGCTCAAGGCCTGTGATTCCTTAGATAATCGAGAAGACTTGGCACTGGACTGCAATTTGGTTCATCCTTACCTGAGGACGTAGGTCCCAGTCTAGAAGAAGGTTGGGGTAGGATTTATTAGATTCCCCACCTTCCTTGGACTCAGAGATTTATTTTTATCATCCTCACTTCAGGAAGCTGCTAAAAGAGTAGCTCAGTTTTGCAGCCAATTCTTCCTGTTTGGCAGGTATCCTCAAGACAAAAGTGGCTTTGAGTGCTGATGATGCATTGCTTATCTTTCTTGCCTTCTTGATTTTTGCCATATATTCCTCACTGAATGTCAGCTCTTTACTATTTTTAAGAAAACAATTTTCTGTTTCATTGCCTAAAACAATGCTGTGAACGTGGTTTATGCTCTGTAAGTATTCATAGAGTTAATGTAATTTATCTAAGTTTTCAGCTGTCTTTAGAGGGTTAATCTGAATTAATTAATTAGCTAATTAATTAGCCTTCCGTTACTGGAAGCTCAGCGTTTTATTTTTTATTTTTTTTGCAGTACGCGGGCCTCTCACTGTTGTGGCCTCTCCCGTTGCGGAGCACAGGCTCCGGACGCGCAGGTTCAGTGGCCATGGCTCACGGGCCCAGCTGCTTCGCGGCATGTGGGATACTCCTGGACCGGGGCACGAACACGTGTCCCCTGCATCGGCAGGCGGACTTTCAACCGCTGCGCCACCAGGGAGGCCCAGCTTTTTATATTTTTTAACAGTTTTATTGAGATGTAAATTCACATACCATACATTTCACCATTGAAAATGTACAGTTTACTGTTTTTTAGTATATTCACAGGGTTGTGCAGTCATCATTACAATCTAATTTTAGAACATTTTAACTTCTAAAAGGAACCCTGTACCCATTAACTGTTACTCTCCGCTTACCTCCATCCTTACCCTGTCTCCCAGGCCCTAAACAACCATTAATCTACTTATTAGTCTCTATGGACTTTCCTATTCTGGACATTTTAAAAATGGAGTAATAAAATATGTGGTCTTTTGTGACTGGCATTTTTTTTTTAACATCTTTATTGGAGTATAATTGCTTTACAATGTTGTGTTAGTTTCTGCTGTATAACAAAGTGAATCAGCTGTACGTATACATATATCCCCATGTCTCCTCCTTCTTAAGCCTCCCTCCCACCCTCCGTATCCCACCCCTCTAGGTGGTCACAGAGCACCGAGCTGATCTCCCTGTGCTACGCTGCTGCTTCCCACTAGCTGTCTATTTTACATTTGATAGTGTATATATGTCAGTGCTACTCTCTCACTTCATGTGACTGGCTTTTTAAACTTAGCTTAATACTTTCAAGGTTCATCTGTGTTGTATTTATCAGTAGTTCATTCCTTTTTATGGCTGAATGATATTCTCTATATGGATATACCACATTTTGTCCATTCATCAGTTATTGAACATTTGAGTTGTTTCTGCTTTTTGGCTATTGTAAATAATGCTGCTGTGAACATTTGTGTACAAGTTTTATGTGGATGTATGTTTTCACTTCTCTTGGCTATATACATACATAGGATGGAATTGATGGGTCATTATGGTAACTGTTTTAATTTCTCCTGGATAGATATCTAAGAGTAGAATTACTGGGTCATATGATGACTCTGTATTTAAGTTCTTTTTTTTTAATTGGGGTATAGTTGTTTTACAGTGTTGTGTTAGTTTCTACTGTACAGCAAAGTGAAGTAGAGTTCCCTGTGCTATACAGCAGGTTTTCTTTAGTTATCTATTTTATATGTATTAGTGTATATATGTCAATAATCCCAATCTCCCAATTCATCCCACCCAACCTTTTCCCCGCTTGGTGTCTGTATGTTTGTTCTCTATATCTGTGTCTCCATTTCTGCCTTGCAAACTGGTTCATCTGTACCATTTTTCTAGATTCCACATATATGTGTTCACATACAATGTTTGTTTTTCTCTTTCTGACTTAACTTCACTCTGTATGACAGTTTCTGGGTCCATCCATGTCTCTACAAATGATGTATTTAAGTTCTTGAGGAACTAGCAAACTGTTTCCCAAAGAGGCTGCATCATTTTATCATTGATGTAAGTGCGTTTCAGTTTCCCCGCATCCTTGCTAACACTGACTGTTTGTTGTCTTTTTTATTATGGCCATCCTAGTGAGTGCAAAGTGGTATCTCATGGTTTTGGTTTGCATTTTTGTAATGACTAAAGATGTTAAGCATCTTTTCATGTGCTTACTGGTCATTTGCATGTCTTCCTTAAAGAAATAGTCTATTAAGATTTCTTTGCCCATTTTAAAAATTGGGTTATTTGTCTTTTTATTACTTAGTTGTACAAGTTCTTATTATA
Source organism: Lipotes vexillifer (assembly GCF_000442215.2). NCBI lineage: Eukaryota > Metazoa > Chordata > Mammalia > Artiodactyla > Lipotidae > Lipotes > Lipotes vexillifer. Next base: position 4,372,997 of record NW_006773947.1, on the reverse strand, counting down.
TTCTGGATACTAGACCCTTATCAGATATATAATTTGTAAATATTTTCTCCCATTCTGTGGATTTCCTTTTCACTTTCTTGATCATGTTGTTTGCAGCAAAAAAGTTTCAAATTTTGATGAAGTTTAATATATCTATTTTTTCTTTTGTTTCTGGTGCTCTTGGTGTCATATCTAAGAAACTGTTGTCTAACTCAGCGGTCCCTGACCTTTTTGGCACCAGGGACTGGTTTCGTGAAAGACAGTTTTTCCACGGACTGGGGTTGGTCGGGGGCATGGTTCAGGCGATGATTCTAGCGATGGGGAGCGGCAGGTGAAGCTTCAGTCGCTCCCCTGCTGCTCACCTCCTGCTGTGCGACCCGGTTCCTAACAGGCCGCGGACCACTACTGGTCCACGGCCTGGGGGTTGGGGACCTCTGGCCTAACCCAGAGTCACAAAGATTTACATCTATGTTTTCTTCTAAGAGTTTTAGCTCTTACATTTAGGTATATGATCCATTTTGAGTTAATTTTTGTATGTGGTGTGAGGTGGGGCTCCAATTTCATTCTTTTTATATGTGGATACCCAGTTGTCCCAGCACCATTTGTTGAAAAAACTATTCTTTTCCCACTGAATTGGCATCTTGCCTTCTTTTTACCTTCAAAATATCAAGATCAATTGAACCTTAGGACCTTGGTACTCTTTCTGCTGTCTGTAATCCTTTTGTTCGTTATTGTCACATTACTGACTTTTGCTGTCACTCAATCTCGGTTTAAATTTTACTACCTTAGAGAGGCTGTCTTTGAGCATCTAATCTAAACCTGCCACCACAGTTACCCATTATCACCACCTGATTTCAAATCTCTTCTTAGAATTTAGCACCACTGGCATTTTCAGTGTGTTTGTGTTGTTCACCTCTGTATTTTCTGTGCCTAGTAACTTCTAATACCAGATATCTAGTCACTATTTAAATATTTGATGAATGAAATTCTATCTCTTTGTGAAATGAAGTGCCCCTTCATAAGTACTGATCTGTGATTTCTTTTTCTGGAATTTACAGAAAACATAAGAACAAGGTTTCAATTCTCAGCCATTCTTTAGTCCTTCCTGTTGATCTCCAGCCTCCACTCTCATTTTTTAAAAAACATTTTAACCTCTTTTTCAATATGCTACATTCCTAAATTGACAAGACGTAGATAAATCACTTTTTTCTTATTAACTAGTTGAAAGACTAACAATATGTTGCTAAAGGTAGCTTTAAACTACATATATATCTTTTAATAAATTATATTTTTAAATTTAATTTTTAAATTATAAAATTACTCAACCTTGTTTCAGAAAATTTGGAAAATGAAGGGAAAAAAAATTCATAATCAATCCTGTCACCCTAACATAAGCTAGGTTGGCATTTGGGGATATCTTCTTGCAGTATTATTTCTTCTTTTTTTACATTTGATTGCATAAGATTCACTAGAGTATATCCCAAGACCTTCAGAAAGCTGTCTTAACGTGTAATTTACCCATTAAATTTAGTAAAGTATGACCTAGATTTTTAACCTGAGAAATATGGCATGTGCTTTGTTGAGTAATAAACAGAAAATGGACAAAGATATTTTAAGTAGTCAATGCTAAATGGTCAGCCAGGTTCATTCACTAGCTTAATGATGTCATCTAGCATACTAGCTTTTAAAAAAAACTTCTTGTTTTAAAATAACTTTAGACGTGAAGAGTTGCAAAGATAGTATAGAGTGCCCAAATAGCTTCACCTAATGTTAACTTCTTACATGCCATGGTACAGTTATCAAAACTAAGAAATCAACATTGGTGCAGCACTGTTAGCTACAGACTTTATTTGGATTTTACCAGTTTTATCAGTGCTTTGTTTTTTAAGGATCCAATATGGGATCCTGTATTACTTAGTTGCGATGTCACTTTAATCTCCCCAATCTACCCAGTCAGTGACAGTTCCTCAGTCTTTGCTACTTTTTCATGACTTTGACAGTTTTGAAGAGCACTGGTCAGATAATTCGTAGAATGTCCTTCAATTCATGTTTGTGTGATGTTTTTCATAATTAGATTGAGGTTATGGATTTGGGGAAGAAGACCACAGAGGTGATGGGCCCTTCTCAGTGGGTCGTTTCAACATGGTTATTGATGTGTCTTTTTACTGGGGGTGTTATCTTTCATCACTTATTTAAGATATTATCCTTGATCACCATATTTCTCTACTACAAAGTTACTATTTTCCCCTTTGTAATTAATAAATATTTGGAGGGAGATACTTTGAGGCTATGCAGATACTTTTTCTCCTTAGACCTTTGCCAGCTGAGTTTAGTACTGTTCATCGTGGATCTTGCCTGCAGTGATTATTATTAGGTGGTCCTGGTGGTGATTTTCTATTTCTTTCATTCCTTCTGCGTTTATGAATTGGGAGTCTTCTCTAAAGGCGAGTTGTCTTGGGAATTCCCGGGCGGTCCAGTGGTTAAGAGTCCGCGTTTCCAATGCAGGGGGCCTGGGTTTGATCCCTGGTCGGGGAACTAAGATCCTACAAGCCTCGCAGTGCAGCCAAAAAAAAAGAAAAGAAAAGAAAAGAGTTGTCTCTTCTCCTTTGTTTACTTGTAATTCAGTCATCTATTTCAGTATGAACTCATGGATATTTATTTTATATGGGTTATAATCTCATAATATCATTATTTACTTTGTTGCTCAAATTTTTATAGTTTTCCCCATTGGGAGCTCTTTCATGTAGGCGAGGATAGTCCAGGCACATCTTGTATTTTCCCTGCCCAACCCCTGGAATCAGCCACTTCTCCAAAGAGCCTGATTTGTTTTACTTTAAAATGGTATTTAGAAGACAAGATCTGGGACCTAGATAATGCTAATTGTTACTAGAACATCACTGCTTCTAAGCCCTCTCAGTAGACAGAGCTTGGAAAGATACATATGTATGCTAACATGTATATGTAAGCATCTGTATTTCTGTATTTGTCTACATTTTTTTTAATGACCAACAACAAAAACAATGCTATCATAGTGACTGATAACTTGTGAGTCTTATCTAGCACCAATAGATCTGCTTATTTATAACTTCTTTCCCCGACAGCGAGAAACCTGGCCCTCACTATATTTCCTATAAATATTGTTATACATTCACACTTTTTGAATAATACAATTTCTATTTGTGCTTCAGCAAAATTATAAATTACTACATATTGCATTCTGTAAAATGGTTCTAGAATATTCATAAATAACAAGGATCAATATATCTGTTACAGTGTATACAGAATTCGGCATACTCTAAAGGCACCTCAAAGAAATGAATTTTAGAAAGAATTTGAAAATCAAGTGTGATGTTATTCTGACTTGATCTTTTGCTTAATTATGGATTTATCATTTTATGTATTTTGGTTATATGACAACAAAGTTATACTCTTAAACAACTTTAGGTGTTTGATGGATTTGCTTTGAAAATCTTTTTTTTCTTTAATAGGTCTTAACTTGCAGAGTCAGTTTAATCTGGAAAATGTCACTGTTTTCAATACCAATGAGCAGGAAAGCACATTGGGTCAAAAGGTGAGGCTGATATGAAATCTAACATAACATATTTTAAGTTTGTTATTGAGATAACTCAGATCAATGGGTCTTCTAAATCAAAAATTTTAAAAACCTTTGTTTTCAATTTATAGAAATAATATGTATTCTGTGTAGGAAAAAAATGCAAACAAAATAGAAATATTTAAAATAAAAAGTACAGCTACCCCATAATCCAAGGTCCCAAAGATAACCACTCTTAACATTCTTTTTTTGTCCTTACAGGACTTTTTGTGTGTATGTAGGTTTATTCCAAAATTGAGGTCATACAATACATACTGTTCTGAAAATCACTTTCTTCTTTTAACAGTATGAAATGGTTGCATTTCTGCATCAGTACATTTAGATTTGTCTCTGTGTTTTAATGTCTCATGATAAGTCTTTGGATATATCACAGTCTCCTGTCACTGAGCATTTAGATAATCTCTAATAGTGAAAACTTGTTAACAACATAATAGTAAATAGTATTTTGTATATCATTGCTAAACTATGTAGGTGTCTCCTTAGGATAAATTTCGATAAGTGAAATTTCTGTGTCAAAATAAATGCATGTATCAAATTTTGATAACTGTTGCCTGGGTACTTCTCAAAAAAGTTGTACCCATTTATACCACCCCCAGTGGCACATAGAGAATGCCTTCCCATTTCCCCACAGCCTCACGCCAACATGGGGAATTACCAGTTTTTAAAAATTTTTTCTTAATTGATACATACTTGAAAGGTAAGTCGTCTTTGTTTTAACTTACATTTCTTTGGTTATTAATGAAGTCGAGGAACTTACTGCATGTTTATTGGAATATATTTTTCTTCTGTGCTGATTAGAAACAATGAGGAAGAGAATTGCCTATTCATGACATTTGCCCATTTTACTGCTGAAATGTCTTTTACTATTGATGTGTAGAAACTCATTATATAGAATATTATTAATTCATTCCTACTGTGTGTTGATACATTTTTTTCCTCAGTTTATGGTTTTTCTTGTAACTTTATAGTTTTCTGTATGGAGCTATTAAATTTGGATATAGTAATATTAACATTTGTTGGTCTTTTGTTTTAGTGTTTCTAGCCTTGTGTCATACTGAAGGCTTCCACTCCACAGGAGTATGTAATTCTTTGTTTTCTTCTGTTGCTTTTATGATTTTATTTTTTCTTTTAAATCTTTTACCCAGCAGGAAGGTTGGGGTTTGGAGTAAGTTGAGTTATAATTTAATTTTTTCTAAATGGTGAGCCAGTTATCTCAGAACCATTTGTTAAGTAATCCATCATTTGCCGACTGATTTTTTCAAAAGGACATCAGCAAGATCAACTTTATTTTTAAAGATTATTTATTTATTTATCTATCTATCTATTTATTTATTGGTGCGTTGGGTCTTCGTTACTGTGCACGGGCTTTCTCTAGTTGTGGCGAGCCGGGGCCACTCTTCGTTGTGGTGCGCGGGCTTCTCATTGCGGTGGCTTCTCTTGATGCAGAGCATGGGCTCTAGGCACACAGGCTTCAGTAGTTGTGGCAAGTGGGCTCAGTAGTTGTGGCTCACGGGCTCTAGAGTGCAGGCTCAGTAGTTGTGGTGCACGGGCTTAGGTTTCTTTCTCCACAGCATGTGGGATCTTCCCAGGCCAAGGCTCAAACCCGTGTCCCCCTGCATTGGCAGGCAGATTCTTAATCACTGCGCCACCAGGGATACCCCCTAAAGATTATTTTTGATGTGTCCAGAAGACAGTCAAGAGCTGGCAAATTTTTGGACATTCAGCACCTGCTCTTCATTTAAGAGCAACTTATAAAGTTTAAAAAATTATTAATTAGATGTAACTAATATTTCACTGTAAATTAATCAGAGTACTTAATTTATCCCTTAAATTGTAATCATTGTCAATTTGGAAATGATATTGACTTTAAGATTTTTCAAAATCTGTCTTTCCCTTTTATGTATCTTTTAGGTATTTCTTGGACTATTCTATGTAAACTTGTTATTTTAAAGTGGGGGGGTGGGATGAATTGGAAGATTGGGATTGACATATATACACTATACTATGTATAAAAGAGATAACTAATGAGAACCTACTGTATAGCACAGCGAACTCTACTCAATGCTCTGTGGTAACCTAAAAGGAGAGGAAATCCAAAAACGAGGGGATATATGTATACGTATAGCTGATTCATTTTGCTTTACAGTAGAAACTAACACAACATCATAAAGCAACTATACTCCAATAAAAATTAATTATTAAAAAAATTTTTTTCAATATGGAGCTGTACACCCAACATATCCTAAAGTGTTCCCAGATAATAAGTGTTATGTGTACAGGAGGGGGAAGATTTTCAAGGTCAAATTAAAGTTGGGGACAAAAACTACTTAAATTGCTTTGAGTTATTTACTGTGGTTCTTGGAATCCTTAGTGTACTAATGATCTTCTCACTTTTCCAACAAGTCATTGTATACTATGTTTCCAAATCATATTTTGCCATAGATTCTCTATTCCCAGAGAGAATGTACTGACTGTGTTTGGAAAAGTACTGGTTTAAAACTTTGCACTATGTTTTTTGTTGTTGTTGTTGTTTTTAATGAATAGGTATTTATATTTATATTCTTTTATTATTATTTATTTATATAAATATTTAATATTTATTTGTTTATTTAATATTTATTTATTTTGGCTGCAACTGTTCTTAGTTGCGGCACGCGGGATCTTAGTTGTGGCATGCATGTGGGATCTAGTTTCCTGACCAGGGATCGAACCCGGGCCCTCTGCATTAGGAGCGCAGAGCCTTACCCACTGGACCACCAGGGAGGTCCTTGCACCATGTCTTCATGACTATCTTATATTATTGTCGTACTGCTCTTGAGTTCTCAGATCCCTGTCATATAGAATTCTCCTCTGCCTGACAACTGCTTCATGACAGGATGTACATTCTTTTAATTTAGCACATGGAGGACAGAGAAGAAGGAATGGATGTGGAAGAAGGTGAAATGGGGGATGATGAAGCTCCAACAACTTGGTGAGTGTTTAGAAGTTCAGATTTCTTGATTCACAAAGATAATACCTTATGACTTATCAGGTACTAAGGTGAGAATGTAGACAGGGAGGAAAGAGATCATGCTTATAGATTTCTTTTGTTTGTAACTTTAATGTATATCACTTAAAATTACAACTCCAGAATCACTAATGGGCTGTATCAGTTGGTTTCTAAATTGTGTGCAGGCAGTCCATTGTTTAGGTGTAAACTACCTTATATATATTCATAACGTTTGAAAAACCAACTACAGGCAACCTACGCACTCCTTCCCTTCTCCCTTCCATTTCATTTTGAGATCATCGTGCTGTGTGGATCACTGAACCTACTTCCTGTTTCCCATATAAAATTACAGTCTTACTTGGAATATTTGTATGGGCATGAAGCTTAGCACAGATGCTAACTGTAATCCATAGGTTCAACTTGTTAAGGTTTATTTGGAAAGAATGGAGTAAGATAGTATACGTATACATATAGCTGATTCACTTTGTTATATAGCAGAAACTAACACAACACTGTAAAGCAATTATACTCCAATAAAGATGTTTAAAAAAAAATATGTATTGACACTGAAGATTTGTAACACAGCCGAATTAGAAATTGAATTAGTAATGCCATTTTTGTAATACTAAGTTGATATGTACCTAGTGTGTTTGTTTCATACTAGGTCTTAGTGTGTTGGTTAGGATATAATGCCTAGGGCTTTTACCATTAGAGTCAAATTAACATTAGCTTAAACAACATAGAAATTGATTTCTTTCTCATGTAAAAGTCTGAAGACAGGTGTTCAGAAGACAGGTGTTCAGGGCTGATGCAGTAGCACTCTTCAGGGAGATTGTCTAGGGACCCATGTTCCTTCTAACTTCTTGTTCCACCATGCCTTGGTATTTGCTCTTTTTCATATAGTCCAGGATGGTTCATCATCATATCTGCATTCTAGCCAGAAAAAGGGAAAATGGTAAAACATGGCCCCTATAAGACATACGACTTCCGCTCCCCACTCAACTGGCCAGAATTTAATCACATGGCCACACCTAGTGCAGGAGAGGTTGGGAAAGAGAGCCTTAAATTCTGAATGTATCCAGCCAAAATTCAGGGGTTCCACCACTGAAGATAAAGAGGGAATAGAGGTCTATGAACCCCCTGAAATTATTTATAGTCGTTTATATAAATATTTATGAATTTGTGTACTTTTCTGGGGAAAGAAGCCATGGCTTTCATTATCTTTTTCAGAGGATATGTGACCCAAGAAAAGTCAAAGCATTTAGATATTTCTAAAAGAACTTAAATGATTTATTTAATGTAACATTTATTTTATCAGCTCCATTCCAATTGATTACAACCTATACCGAAAATTTTGGTCACTTCAGGATTACTTTAGGAACCCTGTGCAATGCTATGAGAAAATTTCATGGAAAACTTTTCTCAAGGTGAGTTGCCAATTACAGACTACCAAAAGCCCAATATTTTGTAGCTAATGGCAGAGTCAGAACTTGACTCTTGTCCAGCATACTTTTCACTATATAGTTCTACCTCTTACGTTTTTATACCTATTTCATAACATAGAAGCTAAATTGTAAATTAATATATAAACAATTGATTTTGAGAGTAGTTTATAAATGACTTGAGGATTTAAAATTTAGTAATTACAGCCTTGGTTTTTTTTTTTTTACATAGTGAGTATTGTCAACATGAATTGATGAACTTTTGCAGAATACATCCTGCCTTTCCACAAAATTATTTCAGCTATCCTCTAAGAATAGGACTCTGCATACTATGGCTTTGGACCACATCCAGCCTACTGCCTACTTTTGCAGACAAAGTTAATTTTGTCACACAGCGACACCAATTATTTACGTGTTATCTGTGGTTGTTTTTGTGCTATAATGGCTGACTTGAGTAGTTGTGATTGAGACCATTTGAGCCATATAGTCTAAAATATTTACTACCTGACTGTTTACAGGAAAAGTTTACTAATCTCTTTTTTTATAAGAATCCTCTGTATTTCTTTTTCTTGGCTCCTTAAAGGTCAGTTTGTCCTTTTTGTTGTCATCAAAATCTAAAGTTAATAGGTAGCTCTTAAAAGTAGCATGGTGTGTTTTCTGTGTTACCTTTTAAAGTTTTTATTTTATATGAAGTATCTTTTTTTTCCCCATAACTATCCAAATTAAGATTAAGTGGTAAGTGAGAAATCATCTGGAATTGTTCCTCAACTGGATAGACTTTGACATCATTTTTTAATTTGGTCACAGTGTTTAGCACAAGAAATGCTTGAGAGTTCCGTTGCTGATTAAACAGCTACTTTTACTGGTAAATTTCTGTATACTCTCAAAGCATTCCTTTCTCTGTTTGCCCCTTACACAAACTGCATAAGAAATCACATTTTTCCAGAAGTAGAGAGTTTATTCCTACTTTTATAGTAACCATGATATCTCACAAAAAATAGTTTTACCCTCATTTTGCTGTCATAATTTTTCTTGTTGAGTGTGCCTTAAGGATGCATATATGGTTAACTGGGAATAAATTGTACATTATTTTGATAAAGAAAAGCACTAAACAAATGATTGGGCAACAATGCCAAATAAAACTAATTGATATTTTTACTTTGCAGTATTCTGAAGAAGTTCTAGCTGTTTTTAAGAGTTATAAATTAGATGATACTCAGGCCTCAAGGAAAAAGATGGAAGAATTGAAAACAGGAGGAGAGCATGTATATTTTGCAAAGTTTTTAACAAGTGAAAAGGTATAAATCTTTCTTTTTCACTTAGCATAGTAAGAAATGTTTTAATTTTCTCTATTTAGCTGATATCCTTTTAAGTTAAATACAGTAGAAAAGTTTCTTTATTTTTGGTTAAAACCGATAAATGTTAGTTTGAGAGTCCTATTTCTTCTTGTAGAAGTAAGATTAATTTAATTTCAAAAGTGAAAAGTTGTTCTGCATTGTCTGTTTCGTAGATTTACTTTGGATTAAATACATTTTAGTTACTTTCAAGTACATAGATTCTGAACCTCAAGTTAGGATTTCATTTGCATTTATGAAAATATTTTGTATAGTTTGCCATTTAGGTACAAATAAGGGGTTTTAAAATTCCCTGTTAATCTTATTTACACAGTTTAATAAGTAATAAGTAAATTTTGTTCAAATACAATGCTAAGGCATTATGCAAGTTTCTAGTCAAGATGGCACATTGAGTTTGTGTTTCGATTCACTCCCTTTGCTCCAAACACATAGCAATGACAGGTAAAATATAAAAAGAGAAAACCAAAAAGACAAAGCTGGGCTTCCAGAGACAAGATAAATATCTTCACAGACCAGAACTGCCAAGTAATAAGTGAAAATGAAGCCTTGGGCCTGCTGACTATATTCCAAGCAGGTGGCGGCAACCAGGAGCTTGGCTACAAGTGAGACCAGATCCATGTGGGACCAGGAGCCAGAGCCATATTCACTGCTTGAAGCCAGAGACTGGGGTAGAACTTAACCCACTTTTGAAAAGAAGCTAAAGTAGATATTACCAGTCTTCTGCCAAAGGCTGTGGTGTCATAGCAAGTTGTGGGTCTAGGGATAACAAAGGCACAACTTTGTGTCCTCTGCTTGCCCTATGACCAGATATGAGATATCCCCAGTATACTCATGAAACAGCTGTTCCAAAAAGTCATCATGAGACTGTTTTCTAGACTTGGGCCCATGGACCTGGTGAAAGAAAGTACAAAACTACTAGATAGAAAAAGGTATACACAGAGATAAAGAAGAAGAAATAAGCAACAATCCCAAAACAAAAGCCTTCCATTCAAAACTCTCTGATAAATTAAAATTCCGAAATCCAGTGCTAAGAAAGATCACCAACAAAATCAACTATTGGGATGTATATTTGTTTATTTTAGATACATAGCCTGACCAAGACTTTAAAATATATATGTTTTGGATAATCAAAGAGATAATTGATAGTACAGCCTCCATGGAGAGTAAGAAATTGTGAAACTGAAACATTTCAGTTGAAATGAAATAAGAAAGTTTAATATGACAACTAATTGGGATTCTTGAAAATGAAAAAATATGATCATTGAAACCAAAGCACAGCACATAGAATTAAACTATAGTTTGGACATAGATAACAAGAGTACTAATGATGAGGAGTTCACCCAGAACACAGCACAGAGACAGATTTTTTTTTGTCAACCTGAAAGCAGTTAAGAGCCATGGAAGATAGATTGAGAAATTCTAGCATATATCTAAGTAGGATTGCCAAAGAACAAAATGGAGAGAATATTGGAGAAACTAAAGGACTGAAGGAAGTCCCAAGTTCTCAGATTAAAAGTGTGCTACAACTACCAAGCAGTATAAAGAAAGATGAATCCATACATCAGTACATTATGCTGTAACTGCAGGTATAGAGAGAAAACCTTAAAAACCACCAAAGAGGGGAGGAAAAAAACCACAAATATACTGGAAAGGAACAGATTTCTAACAGTTATCAATAATAGATAGCAGAAAACAGTGGAGAAATATTTCTGAGAAAAAACTATCAGTCCAGAATTTCATACCCAGCTAAATGCACTCAAGACTGTAGATGAAATAAAGACATTTTCATTCTAAGACCAGGAAAGCATACCACTCTAAGACCATCATTGTGAAAAACTACTAAAGGATGATCTTCAAGAAGAAAGAAAGTGAATCCATAAGAAAGGAGTGGAATACAGAAAGCAATTGTGAGCACAGAAATTGAAAAATATTTCAGTTTACTATTGACTAAAAACAAAAAAGTCATAATAACTGATTTTTTAAAATTTTTAATGTAGTATGTAAACTAGATAACAATAAGAATCAGAGAGGGGGAAACATGTTTAGTGAGTAATTTAAGCATATGCTACAGTCCTTGTAATTTAAGCATATGCTACAGTCCTTGTAATCCTCAGGAGGAGAAAAGGAATGCTGAATAACTTTAGACATTATTATATTAAAAGGGAAACCACCAAAGGAAAAACATCCTGTAGCTCTCAAATGGCAAGGGGACAACAAGGAATATAGACTACTTTATAAATCCAACAGATGGCAGGAAGGGAGGAAAAAAAGAGAGAAGGGTAGGTAAGTCCGAATATATCAGTAATGACTGTATAAACTGATTTAATTTACCTAATAAGAGAGATTATCACATTGGATTTTTTTAAAATCCAGATATATTTATTCATTTAAATGAAACAGACATATAAAACTCTTTAGTTGAATAAAGAATTCAAAATTTTATTTTACCGTATGTAGAAAGGGAAGAAAATTCCAAAGCCTCCTCTAACTTAACAAAGAAGCTTCCCAAAGATATATACCTTTCAGAAAGCTTGAGCTATCAATTTAAATAATATTATCAAGGCAAAACAGTTAAAAAATACAACAACCAGTAAGAGTTGTATGCTTTTAGCAGTTAAAGGTCACATTTCTCAGGACATGACAACTATTTCAAAACCCTGGATATCTTAAAAGATTTTTTTTTTTTGGACAGTTGACATTTCCAAGGACATTTTAGAAAGCAGTTATACATTTTCAGAGACATCTCCACATTGGAATGTAAAATCAGTGCTTTTGTATCGATCTCCATTCACCACTTTATCAGAACTGGGCCCTGAATAGTGTCTCCCTTACTGACTCTTTATGAGCTTTGTTTCACCAGCGGCACAGACAGCATGAGCTTTCAGGGTTAAGCACTGGAATTCCATTAGGTAACGTTTTGATAGAGGGAAAAGCAGGTTTTAGAAGCTTAAAACTTTACAATACGGGAAACAAAAAAGGCACAGAGAATTGCAACAAAGAATGTAAGGCATGGGATGTTTTGCATCTTCACTTCCATTTGTTGCCTCTTAAGCAGTAACTTTATCTTAAATTTCAACCTATAAAAGAACCCTTCCTGTGCAATCTTCCTGTTTTTCCTATGTATTTCCAATGTTTATTACTCAGCATGCAAGTGAAAATATTTGTAATGCACCACCTATAGCACCATTTGATAAGTTTTAATGCTTCACTAAAAGAAGCCTTCTAGCATTTCTGTAACACCTTACATGATGTTTTACATCCCAGGATTTCTGAAAAGGCCATCCCACCTAAGTGTGTGCCAATCTAATGTTACTTCTCAACTTTCTTCTGGTTGTAGATTTGGTAAATGACAGAAACACTCTTGATTTTTCAGGGATATATTTCTTGCCAGTGAGAGCTAACTTAAGTGAAATCAAAAGCCATTTAATTATTTAGAGTATAATTCTATAGCCCATCGTTTCAGCGGTGAGCAGGTTTAGGAGAGTGGTCTTGTCATTACAAGGTTAGGTCCTTCATCACTCAAATAGAGCATATAGCCTCATTTGATGGCCGTGTTATTACCCGGAACCCTTGTGTTTTGCTTACATGAATGTGGTCAAAACTTTTTCTTAGGAGAGTTTTCCTTATATCATTCTTAGGAAGGATGATATAACCTTTCTAGTTAGAGACAGGCCAATCATGTAGCAGCTTCAGGTAGGCACAGATTTTACAGATAAAATAGATATGTTTCTAACTTATCATACCTTCTTTCTTAAAGGTGGAAGTTTCCACTAGAAACTCATGCCTAGGGTATGATTGTAAACACTAATTTCCAACAATATAGTTCCCTTGTTAATGTAGCAAAATAATCCCTGGATTATTATTTTTAGTGGAGAACTGCCGGTTCCTTAAGTTTAGTCCAGAGTCATACTGAGAAATTTTAAGGGAGGATTTCACCTCTTATTTGTCCAGTTTATCATACTATGTGAAGGGCACTGTATTATTATAGGAATTTCTCCCTCAGTACTGTGTAGCATGTAAAAGTAGAACCAACATTTTAAAACAAAATTCCAAGTATCATGAGTGTTAGCATGATGGTTAAAGGAATGTATTTTTGTATCTTTGAGTTCTTACAGAAAAAAGCCCAGCCAGTAACTAGGTATGAGCTTCAGGGTTACCCAGTTCTTCAGAATACCGACTCCTCTTCCCCTTACAGTTGAGACTCAGTGACCTAATGAAAAAGATTCGGGGGAATACTCCAGAGCTATCAGTTACCAGAGTGGTTGCCCCAGAGTCACACACTAGTGTGGTCATTAGGCCGTTCTTGTTCATGGAGGTAAGAGAAATAACAATTCTTCCCAGACTCTGCATTGTATGAAGAGCTCTCAAATAAGAACTTTTAGTCACTTAAAAAAAAAAAAGTTCCTGGCAGAAAGAAGCTATCAGTACAGCCTTAAAATTTTCATACTTTCTCTATCAATTTGAGAGATAGCCAAGGCTGAGTGTTTATGTAGTGAAGGCAAAGACAGGTCTCATCTTTTATGAGACACACTACAACCTAGTTAGGAAATGACCTCAGAAGTAAGACCCTCCTATAGACAGGCAGGCTAACCACTTTCCTATAATTTCCTTTAGTTTCATCAGTTGTTTCATATGGGACTCCTTTTAAACAGGTTTGGGAGGTTTTTGGACAACTCTGGAACACTGCTTGAGTTTTCCTTGTCTGCAGCCAGAGAAAGAGCCAGCCCTCCAAATAGTTCCAGGAGTGTACCATGAGGTTCCTGGAGTTTATCAGAAATTTAAGTAGAAACTAGATCATTGATCCCTGTGCCCCCAGGGGAAAAAAGTTATAGCAAAAAGCTGTTAAATGGGTGGCGCTGACATTTTCTTATAGGTCCAAGATGGAAGGCCTTACACTTTAAAAATCATATAAGCACTCAGCAGTTCTCAATGAGAACGGAGCAGTGTTTTCCACTGATGAACCTTGATGTAAATCAGTTGTTAGACTTTACGTCTTGACACCATCCATCTGAGTTAACTGGTTGGGCTTCTCACAACCGTGATTAGAATATTTGACACACTTGATCCAGGCTTTGAAGTAATCTAACACAACATTATCTAGCACATCAGTATTGGCCCTTGGGTGGCCACTGGGGAAGTATCAGAAATTTAGTTGGCCTACCATTAATATTTCATAAGGAGAGAAACCATATCTTCTGTTTACTATAGATCTCATTGTCATATGAGCTGTAGGCAATGTGTCTAACCACTATAGTTGAAATATATACAAACTCTTGGGTTAGTTTATTTTTCAGAATTCTCTTTTAATGTTTGCCTTTCTCTGCTGAATTCCAGTTCTATGGCATGAAGGCATTGATGAATCGTTAGGGTTTTACAAACTGCAGTTTGTTTGAAGACTTTTGCTGACACTCATGTCAGTTTTAACATATGGGTGTACTTCCACTCATCTGAAAAGGTAAACACAATTACTAAAGTTTTACATGCATAAAATCAATCTGAAATGGTCCACAAGGTGGGAGGCATGAGCTGCCCTCTTTATTGTGACACTCCTGTACTCTGTGGGCCTGACACAGGGCAGCTCCATAAATACCATTGAACATATTGGAAAGTTTAGAGCATACTCATCATTCTTTATTATTTTTAGAATCCCTTCTGTGTGTGAGTCAATCCATAGTTATGAAAGCAAGATAAGAGTAAATTCTTTGGTGATGCCAAGCAGCCATTTAGGAAAGACTAAAGATAGGGTTAAAAAAATACCCTGCCAGTGTAGACTGGATTTGGAGCCTAGTTCTGAAGAAGGACAAAGTGTTTTATGTCACGTGTGTAGGTCACAAATAAAGTGAGAGGTAAAAATTACCACTTTAAATGCATTAATGAAAAATTTAAGAGTGACAAATTGAGAGTTCAGGAAGCTAAAAAAGATATGGAATAAACCTCAAGAGAGAAGTAAGTGATAATAATAGCACAAATTAATGAAATAGAACAAAGAAACTATAGAACATATCAGGGAAACCAAAGGCTTTGAAAAGAAAAATTTTATAAAAAGAATTTTTGTAGAAGTTCTTGTAGAACAGGCCTGACTAAGGAAAAAAGTGAAAACGTACCAATAAACAAAATAGGAGTAATTGGAATTACAGAGACAGTAAAATGTGTAAGAGACTATATTTAAATCTAATGAAATAGTAATTCTGTAGAAAAACTTAATTACCAAAATGAATTCACAAAGAAATTAAAAGCCTGAATAAACATGTAACTATTAAAGAAATAGTAATCAAAGTGACACCTTTCAAATGACATCAGTCCCAGATTTTTTTAGGTACGTATTATCAGCACTTCAAGGAATAGAGGAAAAGCAACCAAGGTCCTTATATGAGATTAATAACTTTTAAATAAAACACCAATAAGGACAGAACAAGAAAAAAAGTGTATATATCAATTTCACTTATGAATAGAGATGAAAAATATATTGTAAAAACTCACAAATCAATTTTTTAAATTGATAGTAGCTATTTTTAAAAAATAGAGACTAGGGGCTTCCCTGGTGGCGCAGTGGTTAAGAATCCGCCTGTCAGTGCAGGGGACACGGTTTCGAGCCCTGGTCCGGGAAGATCCCACATGCCATGAAGCAACAAAGCCCGTGTGCCACAACTACTGAGCCTGCGCTCTAGAGCCCACAAGCCACAACCACTGAGCCCATGTGCCACAACTACTGAGCCCATGTGCCACAACTACTGAGCCCATGTGCCACAACTGTAGCCTGTGCGCCTAGAGCCTGTGCTCCGCAACAAACAGAAGCCACCACAATGAGAAGCCCGCGCACAGCAACGAAGACCCAATGCAGCCAATAAATAAATAGATAGGTAAATAAATTTAATAAAGTAAATAAAAAATAGAGACTAAATAATATTTATAATAATATTTAAGTCTCTAAATAATAGACTTAATATTTATTAATATTTTAATAATCCCAGGATTGTAAGTATGATTCAATACCAGAAGGATTAATATGAAATTAACAGATTAATGGTTTTTAAATAAAAACTATGACCATCTCAGATGCCAAGAAAATTATTTCAATACAATCTAATACTCATTACAAAACCAAATCAGAAGTAGAAGGGAATTTTCTCTAACTTGATTAAGGGGATTGACAAAAACCCTATAGCAAGCATCATATATAATGATCAAACTTTCAAAACTATTCTCAGTAATTTCAAGAGCAAGACACGGATATCTACCAACCATATTTCTGTTCAACGCTGTAGTGGAGGACCTACATTTCAATAAGAGAAAACAAAACAGAAATGAGAGTTATATGTATTGGAGAGAAAAGACTGAACTGTCTCTAATTGAAGGCAATATAATTGTCTACAGAGAAAATCCAAGAGAACCAACAAACTGAATTAAGGAGGCTTCAGCAAAGTTACAAAAGAAACATCAATAGTGTTCCTATAAGTAACTGGTTACAAAATGTTATTTAAAACAGCAATGAAAACTAATACCTATGAGTAATCTTCATGGATAAAATTATAAAAATAAAGAGATATGACTACATTTATAGATAGGAAGACCCAGTGCAACTTCTCCCCAAATGTGTCCATAAATTCAGTGTATTTTAAATCAAATCCCAACAGGCTTTTTGAGGGAACTTGAATAGTTGATCTTAAAGTTTTTATGGAAAAGCAAAAAGCCAGGAGTAACTAAGCCAAGAGTAACTACTTCCTCCTAAGAAGGAACAGTTGCCCTATCAGATATAGATACTAAGACCTATAAAGCTCTAATAATTAAAACAGTAAGTATTAGTACAGTTATAAAGAAGAAAAAGGAACTAGGACTAGACAAAGTGAAAAGACAAGCCACAAAGTAGGAGAAGATATTCACCATCTCCAGAACTGAGGAAGATTAGTATTTTGAATATACCGTTGACAAAAAGACAACCAAATGGAAAACTGGAAAGATGGTATGAACAGGTAATTTACAGATGTAGAAACCTGAATAGCTAATGAGCTTATAAAAGATGCTAAATGTCACTAGTAGCCAAAGAAATTAAAATGATGAGATAATCACTTCACATTTGTCAAATTGACCAAAATTAAATATCCTAACAATAAATGAAATGTATTGGCAAAAGTGTGGGGAAAGGAGAACTTTAACACACTGCTGGTTGAAGTATAAATTGATACAGCCACTTTGCAGAGTAATTTTATAATAAAGAGCAAAGTTAAAACTTCTAAGATATGGGCCCTAGAGAATCACACATATGCACAAGGAAATATATGACTCATTGTAACTTAGGTGTTTGCAAGTGAAAGTGTGGAAATGACCTAAATGTTCATAAGCAGGAGACTGGGTGGGTGGTAAATTATGGTAAATTTATACCCTCGAGTTTTATAAAGCACTGAAAATGGGTGACTTAGGATGGGGGTTGGCACATTACTTACTGCCTATTTCTGTAAATCAGTTTATTGGCTCACAGCCATGCTCACTCCTTTACGTGTCGTCTGTGGCTGCTTCTGCATGGCAACAGAGATAAGTAGTCAGGACGAGGACTGTATGACCATAAAGCCTAAAGTAATTTACTGACCCTTAACAGAAATTTGCCAACCCCTAAACTAGAGCTACATGTATCAAGTTGTGTAAATGTCAAACATAATATATGAAAGATAGCTTATTGCAGAATAATGTGTGTAGTATAGAGTTTGAAAACATGCAGAATACCTTGATATTTATAGATGCCTCTATATGTATAATAGTGTAAAATATGCATTAGAATCAGCAACACTGAATACATGGTAGTGCTTTCCATAGTGGAGGGACCTTATAGAGGGGCTTCAACAGTTTTGATAATATTCTGTTTCTTTAAGAAATGTGGAACAAGTAAAAATGTTAGGATTTGATGAGTAACTGGATCGTGAGACATGAATGTTGTATTAACTGTACCTTTTTGAACTTTAAAAAATACTCCACAATTTGAAAATTGGATATTTTCATCTGACGTGTTAATAATCATAAATTAGTAAGAATTTAATTAATGAGAATGCTCTTAATATTTTGTTTTTTAGTAAATATTTTTCAAGCATTTTGTGTTAAAGTAACAGAAATGGAAGATTTCATACTTCAGTTTAATTTTTCCAGAGCATTGTTTTGCTTTTAAATTTTTTTATTATGAAGTTTCAAATGTGCAGAAAGAAATATTGTTTGTATGTACGATTTATTGACAGAAAGGCACATAAGAATAACTAAGAAGAGTAGCCTGAGCCTTTTTAGGTTTAGAATAATAATCAGGAAGGCTGAGGCCTGAGCTAAGAGGTGTAGTAAAAGCTAAGGACAATAAAAGGCCCTTTGTTCACAAAACAGACAGCAAAGAAATATTTAACCCAATGCATGATGTAAATGGTGTAATTTTAAAAATAACCGAAGAAAAGCAGGACTAGAAAATATATATTATTGAAGAAAGAATACAGTTGATAGTCCCACCTCTTACTAACTAGCTGTGTAACCTTGCAGGGGTCATTTTCTTAAGGATAGTGTGATGCAGTTAGTTTAAATGATCAAACTAGTCCCCTCCCACCTGTGATTCAATGTCTTGTTGACTCCTGTTTTCAATCCATTGTTTCTGTCAAAAAAAATTATCATCCAACATAAAAAGTAAATGTGGAATAGGGGACTTAAAGCTCAAGGTAGATGAAAAGTTCATAAACAGCACCTATTTCTTCAAGCCAGGAGTTCGTGTCTTCACTGTAAGCTAAAGGCCTCAGGGTCTTCAAAGAGGCCAGTCTTTTACTTGCCTCAGTCTTTGTACCTCCTGTTTCTTTCTTCTATACACTCCAACTTTAGGTTTGCTCCTGTGGCTCATGGTTGCTGCTTTTTCCAGGAAGTGTTCCTGAAGTAGTTTAGGCAAATAGATGTATGGTGGAGCCTCTCGGTGAATTAGCCAACACTGGAGAAAAGCAGACTTTGTTGAGGAAATTGGTGTGTTTTATTTTGGACAGGAAATCTGATCAAGTGTCAGTGGGACATTCAAATAGAGATATGTGGGCTTCCCTGGTGGCGCAGTGGTTGAGAGTCCGCCTGCCGAGGCAGGGGACACGGGTTCGCGCCCCGGTCCGGGAAGATCCCACATGCCG
>NW_006773947.1:4332490-4353303 GCF_000442215.2 Lipotes vexillifer | reverse complement strand
AAAAAAAAAAAAAAAAAAAAAAAAATAGAGATATGTAGTAGCTTCTTGAGCACACAGATCTGGAGATTAGGAGCGAGATCTAGGTTGAGTATAGATTTGGTATATCGTTTGGTTATCAGCTTATACGTGGTAATTAAAGAGGAGAGTGTAGACTGGAAAGGAAAGAAAGCATCAAACCAAATCCTGAAGAAAATCAGCATTTGAGGGAGAAGGAAAAGGGAAGGAGAGAAGAAGAAGATAGAAGAGAGTAGCCAGTGAGACTGGAGGAGAGCTAGAAAAATATGACCCCATGGAAGCCAAGCATATCGAGTAGGATGAGGACTATGAAGAGTGCTCACTGGATTTAACAACAAGTGGTCTTGGCAAAACACTTCCCGTGGATTGGTGACCCAGAACACCACTGGTTGAGGCAGGTTGAGGGGAGGACTGGAAACAGTGAATGTAGCCAGTTCTTACAAGAAGCTTTGCTGTTGAGGAAGGATAAGGTGAGGCTGTAGGATCTTTTTGAGAGAAGTTATTAAATGCTAATGGAAAGGAGCTTGGAAAGAAGAAAGGGTTGAAGATAAGGCACCAGGGTGGTTAACTGATGGGATGTCCAGATAGAAGGATCACCTTCAGCGAAGATCCTGAAGATGTTGTGGCAGAGGAAATGAGGCGAATGAGGATGTGGGTGCAGCTGAAACTTCCATTTTAATGAGTTTTTCTCCTCGGTTGAAGGTAGAGGGAATTATCTACTGAGAGCGAGAGGGGTAGTAAGTAGTGTTCTGGTAAGTACAAGGGATTTGAAATAGTTGCTGTGGAGAATAGGAGGGAGAACAGCCTTGGAGAATAAAGATTGCTGATTCGAGACAAGGGAGAATTCTAAGTTGGAGACAGTAACATAGCAGTGATACCATTTGTGTAGCTGTGTGATTTGTTTTTTGGTTTTTGTTTTGCGGTACGCGGGCCTCTCACTGTTGTGGCCTCTCCCGTTGCGGAGCACAGGCTCTGGACGCGCAGGCTCAGCGGCCATGGCTCAGGGGCCCAGCCGCTCCGTGGCACGTGGGATCTTCCCGGAAGAGGGCACGAACCCGTGTCCCCTGCATCAGCAGGCGGACTCTCAACCACTGCGCCACCAGGGAAGCCCTGATTTGTATTTTTTTTCAAGCAGCTCCACCTGCAGCTAGATGGGAAGCCTTAGTGTTAGGATAGAGAAGGTGACTAACAGTTGGTTTGCTCCAAGTTGCCCTTTTGCTCAGTAGATGTGACAGAAGTATGGGACGAGGGTGTTAAGGAAATTGGCAAGAATTGTTGAAGAGATAGACCACGTAGTCTAGAACAGGGGTCAGCTGACTACAGGCCAAATGTGGCCCACTGCCTGTCTTGTGTTTTTATACATTTTAAATGTTTACATAAGTACTTACATAATATCCATAATATGCCTCTTGGCTCACACAGCCTAAAATATTTACTTCTGGCCCTCTAAGAAAACGTTTCCTGACCTTTACCTAGACTAAAGTAGGATTATAGTAAAAACAGGATGGGACTTACAGATAGCCAGAAAATAGAGGGTCCAAGGAACTTGAGGTCTCAGTAAAGTCCAAATATTAGGTACAGTGGGACAACTGAGTGGGAAGGATAGGAGGTTGCAGTGAGACTCTTGTGAGTTAGATTTCAGAGCTGGGGCAGCTGCAAGTGACAGCCAGGTCCAGCTGTGGCCATGGTAGTCGGGGACCAAAGTAGAGGGGCTGTGACTGTCAGTGGAGTTGAGGTCAGGGAACTGAGAGCCCAGGCGGAGATACAAAGTCATCCAGGAGTGGAGGAAAGGGAGATTGGGAGCGTGCCATTCAGCCTGCCAATTTGGGATGGTTAATACAGTAACAGAATCAGATCCTTAAATCACATCTCTAAAGGCGAGGGAACCCCCACTGGAAGGCCAATCGTGTTTAAAATTAAAAGAAAAAAGGGCATATGGCGTTTGCTTGAACAAGAACCACCTTTGTGGAAGAAGTGGCTGGTGAGTAAATGGCTAATGAACGTTAGGCTGCTGCATGACCAGGTCACCCAGGATGGCTGTTCTCTTGCTCTCTGTACATCCCCTGCCGACCAGTGCCTGCTTCACCCACACCCTGCTCACATGACTGCCCTTCTACATACCTGCCCCAAGCCCCAGCTGGTGATTGTTCTAATCTTTAGGTCAGAAGATCTCCACCAGGAGAGCTACCTAAGGGACAGTGAGGGGCATGCGCCTCTGCTAGTTTCCCTGGTAACTGATGACATCAATTCCCACTATAACTGGTAACCTCCCCCCTCTCCCCGGGGAGCGAAGACTGCTGCCTCATCCTGCCCACCGTCTGCCACACATGGTGGGGTGTCACTCCAGGCCTCGCTTTCAAACGTGTAAGCTTCCGCGTCCGTTAAATCGATGTCTCTGTTGCTGACTCCAGCTCTGCTGTCTTGAGGCTGGGCAAGTACAGGGCTTCCAGGCCTGTGGGGTGCAGCCCAACTGCTGTGTTGGTAGATGAAAGCATAGCGTGTGATGCGTTGCCCAAGGAACTTGGGACCTGGAACTGGAAATTGGTTCCTAGGGCTGTCAGGTGTCTCACTGGTTATTCATTCAGGAGGAGGCCTCTGTTGCTTTAGGTCTGGAAGGCAGAACAGCACAAACAGGGTTTGTGGACATAGACGTAGCTTTCCCTCAGCACATGGGACAGAATCAGAATGACGCCTTCATCACTGAGGTCATTCTTACAGCAAGACCAGCTAGGTGGCAGTGTTGAAGAGCTTCCTCATAAATGACCTTCAAGTCCTTTCTAATCCAAATTCTGTGATAATGCAGGTGTGACACAATTTTTTCTAAAATATAAAAACAAGCCATTTAATTCATGGATGATTTTTCACCTCTGATTCTTCTCATTTGCTTATTATTGAGCACGCACCCTGTTGCAGGCACTTCCTAGGACTACAGAAAAGAGCGACATCCCTCAGTATTGTATTGTTTATCCACAGGGACCTCTTAGCCATTATTTCTTTATATGTGGGAAAGTGACAGCCATACTTTTACCTTTTTATATTTCTGCTTTTATCCTGACCTCAGGGCCACAGATATAACATTGCTATCCACCAGCATAAATACCTCATGGCACAAAATGGTTAAGAAAGCTAAATGAAGCTTTGCTACTCTGTCCTGGGGCTTGTACAGTAACGCCTCACATGCAGTGAGTTCTCAGCACGTGTTTTTTGAATTGAAATCTTCCATTTCTGTAATAGCATCACCTGCACCTTTAGGTAGAACTTGAATTTAATGTGGTGGTTTGTGTGTGTGCTTGTTTTTCGAGTAGCTGATGGATTTACAACTGAGCGACAGTAACTTTCGTCGACACATCCTGTTGCAGTATCTCATTTTATTCCAGTATCTCAAGGGGCAGGTCAAATTTAAAAGGTAAGTTAATATGGGTAGTAAATGGTTTATAAACAGCAGCAAAGAGAATGATTGCTTACTGATGTATATTTTTATGTAGCGGGCTCATTTTGTGTGGAAGGCTCACCTCCCTGAAACATTTCATTTGCAGCAATATTAGATAATCAGGGGCTTTTGTTAGCTTAACAAGATGCTAAGGTATTTGTTTTAGAGAAAAGGCATTGACTGTATCTGCTGCCAGTGTCTTTCTTGCCGAGAGCCTGGCATCCTGGGAGTTCTCAGTTGTCTTGGTGGGTGGAGGTCTCTGCTCCTGATTTCCATCATTCCTCACCTCACTCAGACCTTCTCCAAACCTGATTTGCAAACTCAGCCAATAATACTTCTTTCTCCAGGTGTGGGACTATCTAAGACATTAGAACTGAAAAAAATTAGGTAAAGCTTTGAAGCACAGAGGAGTTCTAGTTTCTTTGGGATTTCAGAAAACCTAATCAGGACCTCCGCTGTCAGTCTGAATACCTCCACCTGTAGGGCGGACTAGTCCCTCTTGTCCCACCCAAAACTGAAGCAGAGCTCCGTTACTGGATGGTATCGGAAGTTTGCAGAGCAGTGTTGTATTAGTTGTAAAGAATGTGGCTTTCTACCTCCTGGTTTTGAATCCCACTTTCATCACCCACTAGCTGCAATTCAGCTTTCAGACTTGTAATTTTAAGATAACACATAGCAAACACTCAAAAATGCTGTTTGTTATCCTTCTGTTGTGGAGGTTTAGTATAGCACAGTAGAAATTGGAGGCAGACCTGGGTTTGAATGCAAGCTTTATGGCTTGAGCCTCTGTAGTCTGTTTAATATATGCACGTCCTTGTTTTGAGAATTAAATGAATAATGTATGTAAAGTCCTTAAATCCTGGCACATGGCAGTCTATCAGTATTCGTTGGATGGCTATAAACTATAGAGCACCTAGTACATAGTGAGAGCTGAATTAATGGCAGCTGTTAACAATCTGGGTCTGCCTTCAGCCTTCTCTAGAGTTTTGGGGGTTTTATTCATTGTATCTTGAATGCGTTTTAAAGGAACATAGTGTGACTTATTTGAATGTGCATCTTGGAGAGGAGTATGTTAACATTTTCTCTGAGGCTATTATCCCACATTGAACTTCTTATTTTAGGAAACATTCATTGCTTTGTTCAGTGTTTCTTCAAGACGGTACATAAACCTTAAAATTGAATATACAATTCTTGTAACTCAAGCATGCTTTTATTGCTTTGTTTCCTAGTTCAAACTATGTTTTAACTGATGAGCAATCACTCTGGATTGAAGATACTACAAAATCAGTTTATCAAGTAAGTTCATCACGCAACAAACCCATGATTGAACAAAATGAAAATTTAGAATTTTCTTTGTTTCAGCCCCAAATAGGAAAATAAGGATAAAGTTAAGCTCAGGTACAAGACCACAAACACTTCTTGGTTCTCTGCCTACAAACCACTCCTATGATGCAGAAAGTTGTTGAAAGCTTAGTATATTCTTTCTAATCACAGCTACTATCTGAAAACCCCCCTGATGGAGAAAGATTTTCAAAGATGGTAGAGGTATGTGTTTTATATTTACATAGTCTTCTTAGCACCCAGTAGAGTTTCAAAGTCTTCATTATGGAAATGTAATTTCTTTGTTTTTCCCAGCATATATTAAACACTGAAGAAAACTGGAACTCATGGAAAAATGAAGGCTGCCCAAGTTTTGTGAAAGAAAGGTAAATATATACTCCTCTCAAGCAATATGAGAAAGGCTTTGAGAATACAGTTTGGTATGATTATTTTACATTATGTACAGATATGTGTAAATGTATTTCATATAAAAAATGTAAATTGTATTCCATAAAAATAACAACCACTTTGATATACTTCTGTTTGACATTTTTATCTCAAATTTCTTGTCATTAACTTCTCAGAACAAACTGACCTGTTATTAATTATTGGGAAAAAAATGCTGTGTACCCACTCCTTGTAATTTGTCCCCTGGTGTGGCCTTTTTGTCTTCTCTCTGATGAGTGTAATAATATGAAGCTTTCATATGAAGCTTTTTTAGGAAGAAAACAATAACTAAATTTTCTTTTACATTAAACATTTGAAATTCCAGTATGTTTTGTTCACCACAGAACATCAGATACCAAGCCGACAAGAGTAGTACGGAAGAGAACGGCTCCAGAGGACTTCCTAGGGAAAGGACCCAACAAAAAAATTCTGATGGGAAAGTAGGTTAACCTGTCTCATAGGTGGGATGTTATCATAGAGGCTTTTATATTGTGAAAATATTACTGTAAGAACTCCCAAGGTTTTGTGTTTTTCCAGTTTTTTGTGTGTTTGGTATGTACACAGATGACTAAAGCAAACCACACCCTATCAATCTGTAGGGTCCATCATGGATTCACGCATTCAGACAAAACTTACGTTTTTTGTCTCCTGCTTCCAAAATCCATGGCTCTAGGTTCTGCCATTTTTTCCATGTCACAGACAATACAATTGCTGTTAGATTGATCCAGCTTACTTCTAGTTGTTGCATGGTACTATAATCCTTTCATTTCTTTTACCTTCTAGTTAACTATTCATTGCGTTATACTGCATTTGAATATTTTTAGAAAAAAGTAATGGTTATCACTATCATTAAAGGGAGCTCAGCTCAGCGCTCTGTGATGACCTAGATGGGTAGGATGAGGGGGATGGGAGGGAGAGCCAAGACGGAGGGGATATAGGTATACATATACGATTCACTTCATTGTACAGCAGAAACTAACACAACATTGTAAGGCAATTTTACTCCAACAAAAAAAAAAAAAAAGAAAAAATCATTAAATATATGCTCATATAAAAAATTTGCTAAATACCAAAAATGATTAAAACTCATCACCACCCCAAAATCCACTATTTAAGTATTTTTATAGTTTTAAGGTAGAAGAGAATGGTGTCCATAAAAAATGTATTTATCTTTGTGTCTGTTTTGCAGTGAGGAGTTAACAAGGCTTTGGAATCTCTGTCCTGATAATATGGAAGCCTGTAAATCAGAGACAAGGCAGGTTTAAAATGTTTCATATGAAGTATTGCTTTTCTCAAATGTTAAACTAGAGTAGAATTTTGTCAGCTATAAGCAGAGCTCAGAAGAAATTTTTAAAGTTTACTGTGGTTGACTTTGGCCCAGTAGAATATAGCTTTCCATAAAACACCTAGAAGTACTGATAAAATAATTGCAGAAATCACAAGAAATAAAGATTTGCAAAAAAAGAAGGGGGAACTAAAAACCAAAGTAAGAACTAATGCTGCAGTTGCTTCTAGCTGGGGAGCAGTGCAGGTGATTCCCACATTGGGGAACCAGAGAACTTGGGTTTTAACGGCCACAAAAGGACAGAAAGTAAAGCCTTAGGGCTGCACAAATATGTAACTGAGTTTCCCCCAAGTAAATCTGAGGCCCTCAGTGCACACTATCTGTAAAAGAAGGGCACGGCGGGAGGAGGAGGGACTGGTACAGGAAGCAAGGAGCTCATCCATTTCCACTTGAGATGTGGGCGAAAAGGAAAAAGTATTCCCTGAGAAATTATAACCACAGGTCTGCTGTCATGCGGTCTTAGAGTTTATATTTATACTACCAGCAGTATAAAGGAACGACCCTCAAGCTAAGGGTGAACTAAAAAGTCCCAGGCTGATGATAGAAAGCTTGTGATGGGGTAGGGTGGCCACACCTTCAACCTAAGCCACACAAGGATTCTACAGGTAAGTCTGAAGATAAACTCACCATCCAAACTTAAGAAAACAATCTACCATGACTTAAGAATCAGCAGACAGAAGAAGCAACTAAAAGGAACATGGCACTCTCAAAAAGGACCAGGCAAATTAGAAAAAACAAGTACTTGTAGCAATAAGAAAATATAGCCATTTTGTACAACACAGGGAATATAGCCAATATTCTGTAATAACTAAATAAGAACACACATGATCCTCACTAGTTATTTTTTTAATGCCCAGGGAATATATGCCAACTTTGGAGGAATTCTTTGAAGAAGCCATTGAACAGGCAGACCCTGAAAACATGGTTGAAAATGAATACAAGTAAGTAATGTCTCTCATGAACTAATTTCCCTAATATCTCTTAAGAACTGTATGTATACTAGAATGCTTATCAAGGCAGACAGTTGAGAGCATAGTACTTTTTCTTTTAGCTGAGTTTATGTGCCAGCTTCACATTACTGCACGTCTTGATTTCAATGACCATTCCCGTCGACTAACAAGCATGACTTAGAGTCACGCTTGTGTCAGAAAAGTAGAAAAATCCACCTTGAGCCCACCTCTATCACCTCTTTTCTCTGTTCCCCTTCAAATCACAGTATGTCCAACAGTGGCTGACAATTACTGCCTTCATTTCCTCAGCTCCTGTTCTCTGGTCAGCCCATGCCTGTCTCCCCATCACTCCACTGAAATAGCTCTGATCATTTTTTGACCTCAGCAGCATTCTCCAGTTGATCTCTCCCTGCTTAGATAATGTTTTCTTCCCTTGACACCCATCTAACTGCACTCTCGTCCTGTTTTTCCCTTTGCCTCACTGTCTTAGTCTCCATTGCTGGCTCTCCATCTAACTCAAATTTTGTAGTAACTTCAGGAGTCAGTCTTAGCTGTATCTTCCAGGTGACACCACACAGCCCCGTGGTTTTAAATAGGCATTATGGCATCGTGATCTGAGGGCAAGGGCCCTCTCATCAGCCTGCCTAGGTCAGTCCTGGGACTCTACGACTTACTGGCTAGGCTTCTAAGGGCTAATTTAAACCCTTCTTTGCTTTCTTTCGTTATCTGTTAAATAGTACCCATCTCACAGGGTTATTCCGAGCATTAAATAAGATGGTTCACATTGAACCACGCACTGCCTAGCGGTAGTTTTTCAGGTGCCAAGATTGTGTCAGAGGTAATGAGGCTCATTTATGAGCAGTGACTAATAAACTAGATTGCTACTCTAAGAACTTGTGGGGACTTCCAAGTCACTTACAGAAACTCTTAAGTGGAACAAATCTGTCCTCGGGATTCTCTGTAGCTTGCCTGTTTCCAAAACATTATAGAGTTTCTCAGGTTTTTCTTACCTTACTGTGTACCACCTAAATTAAGGAACAGTTTGGATTCTGTTCTTGGTATCACTGCTTATGGTGTTGGCTACTGGATGTGTCCCTTTTAGTTTTGGAGTCCTTTTTATTCACTGAGGTTGATATTCAGCAAATTAAACTTTAGATGTTATATAAATTAAACAGATTAATTAAATTAACATGATGAAAACTGTTGGGTTTATAAAATATTCTGAAACTCACACCTGCAGATGGCATTGCCCGTTTGGATATCAAGTCAACTGAACATAGTGAACCTATGAGTATTTTTCTCTCTAAATTACCAGAGGGGTGATCTGTCCTGCACACACAGCATCTAGCCAGTCCTGGACACATACTAATTGACTTAACTTAAAATGTATGTAAACTTTTAAAATTTAAAAACTGTTTGCTGCATATGAACCTGCCTCTTTGGACTCTGTTGGTTTCCATTTATAAGTGAACTGCTCACTGAGAGGTTCTTTAGGGCTGTGCTCAGAATGAGAAGAATGGTGCCTTCAGCTACTGACCTGGGAGTATAGAAATTTGCCTGGTGAACTACATTAACTAGAAGGGAATATAGAAATAAAGAAGTATAAATTACAAGACTGACATCTCTCTTTATAGGGCTGTGAACAATTCTAATTATGGTTGGAGAGCCCTGAGACTATTAGCACGGAGAAGCCCTCACTTCTTTCAGCCAACCAACCAGCAGTTTAAAAGTTTGCCAGAATATCTCGAAAACATGGTAATAAAGCTAGCCAAGGAATTACCAGTAAGTAACATCAATTTTTACATCCTTTAGTTCGCGTTACCTTCTTTTTTTAAACTGCTATTCCTGTTTGAGCTAAGAGCTGAATTTAGCCTTTATCATGTGGGGGAAAAAAAAAATCCATAAGCCCCCTTGTTTAGAATGAGAAAAAAATGCATTTGAGTATACATTTATAGGAAGTACATAAATAAAGTAACTTTATATAAAAATTATTATACTTTATTTTTTCTGTGTGCCAATGCCTTATATTTTATCAAAGGTAGGCCCAGCGGGTAGTGGTAGGCAGCTTGGCCTATCTTTCTACTCTTTTCCAATACAATATGGTAATAACTATACTGTATGCATAAATCTGAATAAAATTACTCAAAAAAAATGTTAAGGACATGGTTGCTCCCCCAGTCTTCCGTAGACCATTGTTACCATATGCTGAGTACTTGCAAGTCATCTTACCATACTTCTTACTGGCTCCCTTCTTCCCAGGTTGGAGTAAGAGTCTTTCCAACCTTCAGTCTTCCCCGCCCGCCCCTCCTTCTCCAGGTTAACACTGTCCCACGGCGATCCTTACCTGACATTCACATTTAACACTCTCAAGGGTAAAGTTCTGGGCCCCGTAATTGGAATCTCATACCTAAATAGAAAGTATCCGCAGTTATCTGATTTTAGAAGTTGGTATTCTTTTAAAACATTGTTCTACTCATTTTAGCCTCCTTCCGAAGAAATAAAAACAGGTGAGGATGAAGATGAGGAAGATAATGATGCTTTGCTGAAGGAAAATGAAAGTAAGAATTGAATTTTCTTGGCTATTTTACAAAATTGGAAAAGATTGGGGTTCTTTGTTGAGAGGTACGTTATTTGATCTACTTCTCAACTTCTCCCATTTTTCTCAGCTGTTTCTTATAGTGAGGAATCTAAAACATTGCTTGATAATAACTTTTAAAATAGTACCTTTTATACAGTAAAATTTGGAAGTGTTGGGAAGAAAAGTACTTACATTTGAAGGCAACTCATACCTCTGTTAATTCTTGGGGTTTAGATTGGGGGCCGCTGGTTTCAGAAGCCTTCCTAATTTTAATAGAGGCAACAGCTTTAGCTTTGATTGAGTCCCTAATGATCATAAGAATGGTAATTCAACCCGTGGAAAGTATAAAAAGGAACTGTTGTACTTTTAAAATAAAGCTTATTAAAAGTGACTAATATCTCAGTGGCCCCATATTCCGTTTTATATTTTGAATCGTACACATCCTCGTACTTTGTTCATAATTTGTTTCCTGTGTTTTCTAGGTCCTGATGTTCGGCGAGACAAACCTGTAACAGGGGACCAAATAGAGGTATTTGCCAATAAACTGGGTGAACAATGGAAGATTCTGGCCCCCTACTTGGAAATGAAAGACTCAGAAATTAGACAGATTGAGTGTGACAGTGAAGACATGAAGATGAGAGCTAAGCAGCTGCTAGTCGCCTGGCAGGATCAGGAGGGAGTGCACGCGACACCTGAGAACCTAATCAATGCACTCAACAAGTCTGGGTTAAGTGACCTTGCAGAAAGTCTAACTAATGACAATGAGACAAATAGTTAGCTTTTTTTTTTATTATTAAAACTGTGATAAGCTTTTGTTACCAAGCAGCATTTGATAAGAGGTTCACTGGTTTTGGTAAACAATAAACATTTTTATAACAGTTGTACAGTTGGCTGGTGCTCCAAGAACAACAGAATGCATGGTGGCTCTTGATGACTGACCTCAGGGTCTGGGGGGGACAAGGGGGTAGGTTGGGGAAATGGCCAAAGTAAAGTGACCTCAAGGTCACATAATATTTTTGTTAATTAAACATTTATAAAGTCAGTAAGCAATATTTAGGGGCATGGTGTTTCCTAAGATACACTATGCCAAACTGGTTTCCTGCATTCCATTAGCAGTTACAGAATTTAACTTGCTATCCTGGAACATCCCAGAGTAATACTTTCTGAAACCATATGACTGCTCTAGTCTCATCTATGCTTTAAAGCAGAGGATCAGCAAACAATGGTCCGTTTGTCACCTCTTTTTATAAGTAAAATTTTAATGGTACACAGCCATGCTGATTCTTTTAAGTACTGTCTATGGCTCCTTTCATGCTACAACAGCAAAGTTACACAGTTGCAACAAAGACTTATGGCCTGCAAAGCTTAAAACGTATTTTTTAAATACCTGGCCCATGGCAGAAAATATTCTCCAACCCCCAACTTTAAAAGAAATGGGGTGAAGTCTAAAATGTAGTTCATTTAGCCTTAGAGAACTTATTTTAAGCTCTCAAGTCATTAAAATAGGGATACATACCTCAGGGATTGTTGTGAAGTTCAAATGAGATGTATGTGAAAGCATCCTACAAACAGCAAAGCACTATGTAGTCATCATGGCTGGAGACAGTTTCCATTCCCACATAAGTTACCCTTTAGGGCACTACGGTCATTGTTTTGAATCTGGAAGGAGGGCTAAGTGCCTGTCACTAAAAATATTCTTGCTGGGGCTTCACCTCACTCACTAGTCCAACAGTGATCCAGCACAGCTCTAATATCAAAAGGGCCTCAGTGCGAGGGGCACAGCACATAAGGCACGCTCAGGAATCAATCAAGACATTTTCTTGCTTATTCTCTTTTCCAAGATCTTATATGAAAGGCTGAATTCTAAAATAGCCTAAATAGTTTAAAACAACACTAGTATAAGTCCAATTTCTTATACTTTATAATGCTTTTCTGGATCAAATAAAAGGAAGTGTTTTGTAATGACAGTTAAGGAATTATAATTTAAAATGCTAATTCCATACAAGGCTTATATACTTTGTTCTAACCCTACCTGATCTAGTAGCTACAGCATCCTCCAAATCGTAAAATCTGAATTCTAATTCCTAAATTGGTGTCCTCAAAATTGTTCAGAACAAAATTAGTGAATAAAAAAACTTCACAAATTTACAAGCATCACACCAATATATAAAAGAATCATTACAATTCTTATGGTCTCATCCTCCCTATTCTATGCTATACCCCCTCCAAGGCAAAAGGAGTACTGATTGCCAATTATTAAAGCTTAGCTGAAGAAGCTATTTACAAATAAATTTTCCTGAAATGCTTATTTTATCCCCTAGTGTTCTTAGATTATATTACATTGTTCAAACTTGAGAGGAAATGGCCATTATTCTCTAAGAATCTAATAGTTATCACTACTATGCTCTGCAGAGCATTAAAACAGCAAAAGCAAAGATGAGGTTTCACGATAATCCCCAAAACTTTATTATAAATATCTAACTCAAAGGAAATCAGACAAGTCAGCTGATACTCTACCCTTTTGCAACCAAGCAAGGCTCCTAAAACAAAAATGAATCAACTAGAGTGTTAAAATGGAAGAAACATACCATATATTGAGATATCTCATACTCTGGTATTTCTACCATCACTTTAAAAATCATTGGTACTAAATTCTGATTGATAGACATTAAGAATTTGGGAGTTGACGGGAGTAGAAATAAACACCCAACTGAGCCAAGGTACAGATTTGATAACATGGTTGCATTCAGCATCCAAAGAACTCCATTACTTTTACAACTCTATTCCTTTTTAAACAATATTATGCTAGCAGGCAAAGAAGACTATTTTTAAATGGATGCTTAAGAGCATAGTTTAACCATCTGCAGAAACTGTAATAGTAGTAAACATATCTGAACTTCAGCCAAGCTCCAACACTCAACAGACAAAAGACTTGAGGTCAAACGCTGTTAGTCCCTCTTTGTTTTGTTTTTTTTATTAAATATCCTAATTTTCTAAAAATAAGCAACTGGAGCTTGTCAACATTATTTTTAAGGTTGATTACTACAAAACCATTGCAAAGTTAAATGTACAAACCTAGTACATCAGAGACACAGTAATAAATGTATAATCAAATGTACTATTATTGATCACAATTTATTTTAAAGTCATGAAAAGCCAGCAACAGTCAGGCTGGACAAATACTTGATTGTACCCATGTTTCCATGGGATGGACAGCAGCACTGAGTTACACAATGAGATCAACACTTAACTTCCTTTCCACCGTCCTGGCAAAATTTTTGTTAGATAATGCAAAGGATGGGCAGCTACTGAATCACTGGTGGTTTGAACCATGCAAAAACAACAAATAATAGAGTAATAGGTGTGCAATAAACATCTGATTGCTGAATCTTGGGCTGAAAAAGACAGGAAGAAAAATTATCACAGAAGGTAATGGTTGAAAGGCATTTCAACTCATAATTTTTAAAAATTAATCCAAGAAATAAGCTTTTTAAAAATGTCTTCCTGTCATCTTTATTAGGGCAGCACAGTCCAAAGGCAATTTTCTCTTTTCTGTTATTTTTTAGGTTGATAACACAGACTGGTCTGCTTCTGCCCTCTTTTGTTCCACATGAGGGGAAACATGTAAAACCACCTAAAAATCTTCCTTTAAAGCTCTGGGTTATAGAAATGATCAACAAACAACATTTATTTCACACCTAAGCATAAATAGCTAAAATGAAGATTACTGTTCACTTTCCTCTTCCATTATTTCAATTCTGCGAGGCCCATAGAGTAGAACATAAGCTATATGCCAGTCTCCACCACCAGAAAGCCTCAAGATATCCTCTGGTGTCACGATGCTGACCTTATCATCATCAAACTTAATCCATTCATCTAAAGTGCAAAAGAGAAGAATGAAATTAATCTCAAATATGATTTTTTCAGAGTTCCATTGCAAAAGAGGTACTGAGTAATTTTATGTACAGTAGTATTCCATCTGCCATACCAACAGTTCTCAAAGAGTGGTCCAGGGACAACTCAGGTTCAAGATCTTTTCAGGGGTTCCATGGAGGTTACAACAACACTCCTGCTTGCATTATTTCCCTTTTCCCCCTCATTCTGTGAAGTGTGCTTTGGAATTCTCCAGAGGTTACACAATGTGTGATAAAGCAGCAGACTAAAGGCAGAAACAGGAGAATTCCAGCTGTCTCCTAATAAGCCTAACAAAACAGACTTAGAAAAATGTATATCAATATCATTTTTTGCCTTTTTTTGTTTTGGAAAAGATTGTAATTTTTATTTTGAAAATGTTATTTATGTTAATATGTAATGACTTCATTACTGTTAGTTTTACAAGAATTAACTTCTCAGTTTTAATTTCTATTACAGCAAATATTAAGAGAATCCTCATAAACAGAAGCTCTCTGGGATCCTCAATAATTTAAGAATACAAAAGGAGTTCTGAGATCAAAAAGTTTGAGAACAAATGTGCTAAAAATCTAAACAACTTATCAAAATAGTATGAAACAATTTTAAAAAACAGAATCTTTACCTTGTTTCCTTTTCACCCATGATACATAATGCCCTGAAGAGCTAGATCTTCCCTGATGTGTTAGCACTGCTTGTAAGTCATAGTATCCACAATTATTGGAGCCAATGTCTAAAGAAAGATGTAAACCCAGTAATATTAGAAATGAACAGATATGTGCTTTCTCAAGCTTAGTAACAAGCAAGAACAACTCAAGTTTAGCCTAGAGAAGTACTACTTTATTGTTAAAATCCAATAAGATACTACTGTCCAATTAAAGGTTCATGAAAGATGTTTTAAGAAGTATGCTACCATTCATAGAACATATATTCACTAAAAAGTGATTTTTTTTACTATGTCATACTACAGTAAATTATAAGAAACAACTTTTTTTTAAAGCACAGTATCTGAAAAAAACAGATATGTGGAAAGACTAATTTTACCTTAAAAAAAAAAAAACACTACACACAGTAAAACTCAAATGAAGATTTCACTTACCATCAGCAAAAGAAAAGGGTTCATACTTAACTTCTTTTGGGGGACTACTCTTTTTGTCACTCTGAGGGGAAAAAAATTTTAATTTTAAGTTTTCATGATATTGGAAATAAAATTTATATTCTCAATGAGTATCCATCTCCACAAATATTTACTGTCTATAATGCAAATCACCAAGGCAAGACAAAGAAAAAATATGATCTGCCTTACAAATTGCTCAAATGATACAGCTACAGTTAACATAAAACTGTAAACCCAAAAGTCCTACTCTTTAACAACATACAGTCTCATATGTATAGCAGGAGATCCTGATTACAGAACCAACTTCAAACCACTAAACCTAGAGCACACCAGTGAATACAGAGTACAGATAAACACTGCTCTAGGGTAGAAAAAGAAAACCCAATTCTGCAACTTTTCCAGAACACTATCAAACCATATAGGTGAAGACAAAACAAAAGAAAACCTGCCTCAAAAAAAAGAAGTTGAATTACTGCAATTAATATTATATCTGCTAAGCCACAGCCACCTGCCACTTCAGCTCAAATGAACTGAAATATTTAATTCAGCAAGTATTTACCTAAATTAAGAGGCATGATTTACAACTTTAGACAAGGATCTTCAGTGGGAACTCTCTTGCCTCAACCCATTTCAGTGTGTAATATAAAAACAACTAAGCAGTGGCTTCCCTGGTCACGCAGTGGTTAACAATCTGCCTGCCAATGCAGGGGACACGGGTTTGAGCCCTGGCCCAGGAAGATCCCACATGCCACAGAGCAACTAAGCCCGTGAGCCACAACTACTGAGCCTGTGCTCTAGGGTCCGCAATCCACAACTACTGAAGCCCACGTGCCTAAAGCCCGTGCTCCGCAGCAAGAGAAGCCACCACAATGAGAAGCCCGCGCACCGAAGGGAAGAGTAGCCCCTTCTCGCCACAACTAGAGAAAGCCCACGTGCAGCAACAAAGACTCAACACAGCCAAAAATAAATAAATAAAATAAAAATTAAAAAAAAAAAACTTACTTAGGCATATGGACACAAAGTTCTTGAAGACTATAATGATAATGAAGACAATGCAAGCAGTTTAAAAGATAGCTAAAGTGACAAGAAGCCAAAGGATCTTACAACAAAGAAAGGCAATTAGGTCAACCATTCCTTTATATATTTTTAACACCTAGAGCAACCCAAAAAAAGGCTATACAAAGAAACACATTAAAAAACATTACACATGGGTTTCCCTGGTGGTGCAGTGGTTGGGAATCCACCTGCCAATGCAGAGGACATGGTTTTGAGCCCTGGTCCGCGAGGATCCCACATGATGCGGAGCAACTAAGCCCATGTGCCACAACTACTGAGCCTACACTCTAGAGCCCGTGAGCCACAACTGCTGAGCCCGTGCACCACAACTACTGAAGCGCGAAAGCCGTAGAGCCCACGCTCCATGGCAAGAGAGGCCACTGCAATGAAAAGCCCGCGCACCATAGCAAGGAGTGGCCCCTGCTTGCCGCAACTAGGGGGAGCCTGTGTGCAGCAACAAAGACCCAATGCAGCCAAAAATAAAATAAATTTTTTAAAAATCAAATTCTTCAAAAAAAAAATTATACATAAACTAGAATTCTAAAAAATGTTCATGTAACCTACAAGAAGGGAAAACAGAAACAAAAATCAGAACAAACAGCAAAATATAAAATAGATTCAAACACTAACATATTAAGAATTACATGAAATGTAAATGGTCTAAATGTACCAATAAAAAGACAGGTTAACATAGGATTAAAAAACATGACCCAGGGCTTCCCTGGTGGCGCAGTGGTTGAGAGTCCGCCTGCCGATGCAGGGGACATGGGTTCATGCCCCGGTCTGGGAGGATCCCACATGCCGCGGAGCGGCTGGTCCCGTGAGCCATGGCTGCTGAGCCTGCACGTCCGGAGCCTGTGCTCCGCAACGGGGGAGAGGCCACAACAGTGAGAAGCCCGCATACTGCAAAAAAAAAAAAAAACAAAAAAAACATGACCCAGCTATATGCTGTCTATAAGAAACTACCTTCAAATATAGCATGGGCAAATTTAAAGTAAAAGAATGGAAAAAGGGACTTCCCCTGGTGGCGCAGTGGTTGAGAGTCCGCCTGCCAATGCAGGGGACACGGGTTCGTGCCCCGGTCCGGGAAGATCCCACATGCCACGGAGCAGCTGGGCCCGTGAGCCATGGCCGCTGGGCCTGCGCATCTGGAGCCTGTACTCCACAACGGGAGAGGCCACAACAGTGAGAGGCCCGTGTACCGCCAAAAAAAAAAAAAAGAATGGAAAAAGATGTATCATGCAAAACATTAACAAAAGGAAAGCAGCAGTGGCAATATTATTATCAGATAAAGTAGACTACAGAACAAAGAAAATGACCACAAACCGAGAGCGACACTGCATAATAATCAAAGAATCACTCCACCAAGAAGACAGAGCAAATCCTAAATGTGTATGCACCAAATAACAGTTACAAAACATGAAAAGCAAAAAGCTAACAGCACTGAATGAATGGAGAAACATACAAATCCACAATTTTAGTTGAAGACTTCACTACTCCTCTTTCAACAACTGACAGAAAAACAGCAAGGTTACAGGAAAAAGCAACACCATCAACCAACTGGATCTAATCAACATCACATAATACTCAACAACAGTAAAATACACATTCTTTTCAAGTGCCCATGGAACATTTACCAAGATAGATCACATCCTGAGCCATAAAGCAAAACTCAACAAATTTAAAGGAATTTAAATCACACGAGGGTGTTTTCTCACCACAATCGACTCAAACTAGAATCAGTAACAAAAAGATAACAGGAAATTTTCCAAACACTTGTAAATTAAACAAGACATTTCTAAATGATCCAAGGTCAAAGAGAAGTCTCAAATTTTTTAAAAATACAAGAAACATAATGAAAATAGAAATGCAATACAACAATTTGTAGGATACAATCTGAAAGCACTGCTAAGAGGAAATTTACAACACTAAATGCACACATCAGAAAACAGGAAGTCTGAAATAAAAGATCTAAGTACCCACACCATAAGGACCTAGAAAAAGAGGAAGAAAATAAACCCAAAGCAAGCAGAAATCAGGAAATAGTAAGAGTAAAAATCAATAAAACGAGATGCAGAAAAATAGAGAAAAATCAATGAAACGAAATGCTAGTTCTCTGAAAAGAGCAATAAAATTGACAATCCTCTAGCAAGACTGACAAAGAGAAAAAATAGACACAAATTTACAATATCAGGAATGAAATGGGACAGATGTCGCTACACGCCGTGCAAACATCAGAATAATCATCATCCTAGGAACAACTGTGCACACATAAAATTGACAAGCTAGATGAAATGGATCAATTCCACGAAACCACAAACTACCAAAACATACCCAATATGATATAAATTTGAATAGCCCATAACGATAAAGTTGAATTTTTAATTTAAAAACTCCTGAAAAAGGGCCTCCCTAGCGGCACAGTGGTTCAGAGTCTGCCTGCCAATGCAGGGGACACGGGTTCGTGCCCCGGTCTGGAAAGATCCCACATGCCGCAGAGCGGCTAGGCCTGTGAGCCATGGCCGCTAAGCCTGCACGTCCAGAGCCTGTGCTCCGCAAGGGGAAAGGCCACAACAGTGAGAGGCCCGCGTACCACAAAAAAAAAGAACTCCTGAAAAAGAACTCTGCAGGCCAAGACTGTCTGACCAAGACAATTCTACCAAACGTTTAGAAGAGAACTAACACCAATTCTACACAATCTCTTTCAAAAAAAATAAGAGAAAAAAACAGCTAATAAACCAATTCAGGAGAGTAGAGGATGTAAGATCAATATACAAAAATTAACTGCAATGAATGCAAAAATGAAATTTTTAAAAACTATGCCATTTACAAAAAGTTACAAATAAATTTAACCAAAGTACAAGAAATGGACTTTCCTGGTGGCGCAGTGGTTAAGAATCTGCCTGCCAATGCAGGGGACACGGATTTGAGCCCTGGTCTGGGAAGATCTCACATGCCGCGGAGCAACTAGGCCCGTGCGCCACAACTACTGACCCTGCACTCTGGAGCCCGCAAGCCATAACTACTGAAGCCCACACGCCGCAACTACTGAGCCTGTGAGCCACAAGTGCTGAAGCCTCCACGCCTAGAGCCCATGCTCCGCAACAAGAAAAGCCACCACAACTAGAAGCCCGCACACCACACAAAGAGCCCCCAGTCACCGCGCGTGACCAGAGAAAGCCTGCACCAGCAACAAAGACCCAACACAGCCAAAAATTAATTAATTTATTTTTTTTTAAAAAAGAAGGGGGTAGGAGGAAAGGAGAATGGCTTTGGCTACAAAGGGGCAGCATGAGGGATCGTTGTGGCAGAGGAAATGTACTGCATCTAGACTACATCAAAGTCAGTATCCTGGTTGTGATATTGTATTACAGCTTTGCAAGATGTTACCACTAGGAGAAACTAGGTAAAAGGTACTCAGGAACTCTATTATTTCTTATAACTTCAT
Organism: Lipotes vexillifer; assembly: GCF_000442215.2. Taxonomy (NCBI): domain Eukaryota; kingdom Metazoa; phylum Chordata; class Mammalia; order Artiodactyla; family Lipotidae; genus Lipotes; species Lipotes vexillifer. The sequence goes on along the minus strand of NW_006773947.1, from coordinate 4,333,688 downwards.
GTGATTCTACAATTATCTCAAAGTTTAATTTTTTAAAAAATACTTTTAACACACACACAGAGTAACCTGCAGAAGAATTTAATTTTAAAATTTGGTATATAATATCACACTGGAAATATTCCTATTTACCAGGAAATATCCTTTTCCTTTTGAAGAAAACAATCCAACATATAATTCAGCTGTCCCTTCTCTGAATTTAAAATATACAATTTATTAAATATAAAGTTGCTACGGTTATAATTTTAACAGTTATAGGTGCTTGTTAAAAGATATGACTTAAGTTGTCACAGTGGGCATAATGAAGCAATATTCGATAACACTAACTCCATTTTAAAAAATGGAGATGCCTTACAAGGAAAATAATAAAATACTCTGAATTATACAAGGCAAGGTTTTACGTGAAGTGCTTTGAGGAAATAAATATTGATATAAAAGGAATATAAGCTGAAGATTTTTATGGGAAAAGAAAATATTAAGTTTATTCTACCATAAAGGACCCATTTAGCATAGCTAGAGTTCTTTTTCTTATGCTAAAACACACCTAAAACTTTAAGGGCTTGCACCAATATCTGCAAGATTTGTATATATGCTAAACACAGGTTCATCCATTTTTACTAATAGGTTAACAATATAAAATGAATACTGGGCACTGATTAAAGATAAACATATTAAGATTAGAAAATGACCAATAAGAACCTACTGTCTTTGGCTGCTGATTTACTTTTTTATCTTCCAGATCCTTGAATTTTGATCGAAAAGAAATCATTTTCTCTTGAAGTTCTGGTGTACACAGTTCATACACATCCAACATAAGAGGAAATTTAACATCCTATATACAAACCAAAAAGAAAAGGGTAAACAGACTTATAAAGGTAGTTATTTAAAATATTTATCACACTTTTTTTTTTTTTTTTTTTTTTTTTTTTAAAGCTAATTCCCAGTTTAAGTCAAATGCACACAGTAAGAAATAAAAATAAAACCTGCTTAAATTGGTCCTTAATGCTAATAGCTTTCTACTTTACACAGTCCTAGCAAATACTATTTTGTGATGAGTATTTGAGGAGACTAATGATTTCTGGTTCCACCAAATTTGTGTATGAGGGGTGGAGCTTACGTTAAATGGGCTACATAGCTCAGTTCCAACTGGGTTTCTCAGTTTACTCTAGCATTAAAAAAAAAAAAAAAAAAAAAGCTTTAG
>NW_006773947.1:4304100-4332459 GCF_000442215.2 Lipotes vexillifer | reverse complement strand
CTCCGCGGCATGTGGGATCTTCCCGAAACGGGGCACGAACCCGCGTCTTCTGCATCGGCAGGCAGACTCTCAAGCACTGCGCCACCAGGGAAGCCCCCTATCACACTTTTTTAAGTACTGCTTTCATATTCAAATAAAGTTGAAAATAAGAACTGTAAGAATCATGTGGAAATCTGTGCATTTGAAAATATGTTTATTTTCAATCTGGTCCTAACATTTTTTTTTTTTTTGTGGTACGCAGGCCTCTCACTGTTGTGGCCTCTCCCGTTGCGGAGCACAGGCTCCGGACGCGCAGGCTCAGCGGCCATGGCTCATGGGCCTAGCCGCTCTGCGGCATGTGGGATCCTCCCAGACCAGGGCATGAACCCGTGTCCCCTGCACCGGCAGGCGGACTCTCAACCAGTGTGCCACCAGGGAAGCCCATGGTCCTAACTTTAAGATAAAAAACTTTTTAACTTTTCCATTAAACATTTTAACCCATGAAACTGACTACAAAGGAGTTACCAAAAATTTAAACAACAGGGACTTCCCTGGTGGTCCAGTGGTTAAGAATCCACCTCCCAATACAGGGGACATGGGTTCAATCCCTGGTCAGGGAACTAAGATCCCATATGCCACGGAGCAACTAAGCCTGTGTGCTCTAGAGCCCATGCACAACTAGATAGCCCATGTGCTCTGGAGCCCCACACACCACAACTAGAGAGCCCACATGCTGCAATTACTGAGCCTGTGCGCTCTGCAGCCCGTGCACCACAGCTAGAGAGCCCGAGTGCTGCAACTACTGAGCCCACACGCTCTAGGGCCCACGCGCCACTAGAGAGAAGCCCGCATGCTGCAAAGAGCCCACGCGCCACAACGAAAGATCCCGCATGCCGCAACAAAGATCCCGTGTGCTGCAACTAAGACCCAACACAGCCAAATAAGTTTTTTTTTAATTTAAATAAAAGAAGCATTTCAGAAATACTAGACTAGCAGATACTTCAACTACATTTAACCTGTTCATATGACCCTAAGTATATCTGAAAATGTATTATAAATTTCAGCTCAAGAGGCTAAAATTATATATACCTCTCCCAAGGATGAGACTCTATGGATACACAGCAGAGCTACAGTTCAACAAAACAGATAAATCCTAAGGTTAGCTCTGACATCAAACGACTACAATTTAAGTATTCCTTGGGCACCAGTAATTTAACACTCTCCTTTCACCTGGAAGAAAGGAACCGCCTAGAATAGTGTGTGTTATATTGCCCCTTACCCCACTCCCGTCCCCAAACCTACTGGACCAGTATCTCTGGAATTGAGGATCTGGTCTAGGGCAATATTTCTGGGGAATGGAGGGCATCCATCAGAATTACCTTGGAATCTTTTGAAAAATGTAAGACCTAAGGCCCCACTTAATCAGATGCTTGGTGGCAGTTGAGGGGCAGGCATGTGTATGATTTAAAATAAAAAGGACAATAGATAATTCCAATATATATTCTTGATTAAGAACCACTTGTCTAATGTTAATAAATTCTCTATTTATAGTATTTTAAAGTGAGTTTATCCCTAAAAGAAAAAAGAAACCTATTGTAAGTTATGAATTACCTTCAAAGAATTACAATAATTCATTATAATAAAGTTCGTTACTAACCTTAAGAACTTTGGCATTCACAGATTCCTTCTCTTTATAAAAAAATCGAACCATCTGAATAGTCAAGTAAGCAGGCAACCGGCTGATCTTGGACTGAGGAGACAAAGTGGAAAGAAATTCTGTAACATACAAATACCACACAAATTTTTAATTCCTCAGTTTGGTAAAAACAAAGACTGGGTAACATTAATTAGCTGGAAACCTTTCTAGTAAATGGAACTGGATTCCAAAACTTACAGATTTGATGTACAAAGCATTTCTTTGCAATGTTGGAGACTGTTTGGTGATTTCTTCCTGAAGTCGCTATAAAAGAACATAACAGAAGTCCAAACATTAGAGAATTTTCTTCTGCAATACAGTTATATCTTTAATTCTTTTAAAAATTATCAACAGTACTAATTAATAGACAACACATAGGACATCAATGGATTTATACCCCTGAGAAATAATTTGAATGAAGACAATGTGGGAAGGCTTTTAGATATGGTTCAGTTCTTAAAAGGCATCAATTTTTACTGGCATGAACTCCTCAGAATGTAAATAATATTTGAAGTCTTTTAATTATGACCCAAATGCTCAGATTCTGAGAGTTTATACTGTATTTTATACAACCTAAGGAAGCCTTTCATGGTATTCCTCTACTTATGGATCATCAGAATATTCATATTAGAAGAAAATTAAGAGAATGTAGATAACCCTTGTTCTTTACACTTTATTTAGCAAAGCCTTCCAGAACAAATCAGTTATTGTTAAATCTGAGAAAAGTCTTAACACAGAAAACCTCTGTTAATCTAATAAATGTGGGAAAGCCTTTAGCCATTGTATCTTATAACCATCATGTCTGCCATTCCACTCCTTACAGCCTGTGTGACACTGAGCAAGACAGTTATCCCTCTGGGCATCATCTGTAAATGGTGTATGATCTGTCAATGGTGCTAACAGCATTTAACGTGACAGTGCTGTTGTTAGAATTACATGAGTTTGTACATGGAGAAAATTTGGAGAACTATTTGGTATATATTCTATGTTCAACAAGCATGTTACACTTGTATAAAAATTGTTTCAGGTTTGATTTTTTAAAATTACTAATTACAAAAGGAAGCACCATGGAGTAACTTTTTAACATTTAACCAAGTTTATCTGGCAACAAAGAGGTAAAGAAATGTGGAGCAAAACTACTCAAAAATAAAACGAATGATGATAAGGAATCTAAAAAATTACCAAGACAACAAATACAACAACTCATTAATACATCTTATTAAAGAAAGGATATATGGTACAATGTTACTCATCAGGTAAGCTACATATCATCAATTCATGATCATCTAGAAGTTCCAGGTATACTTAGTTTTCCTGGAATTTTATAAAATTATGAAGAATACACCCTGGAGAGTCCCTGCCGAAACATTCTATCCCACACTCTCCAATTAACATTTACATCACGTTTTGATGCCCCAAAACTTGCAGCATAATTTTTTATAGGACTTGGGGTAGTAAGCTAGTATCTGTATGCTTTTATTTTTATTTATTTATTTATTTTTACTTTTCCCTTTTTTTTTTTAACATCTTTACTGGCATATACAATGGTGTGTTAGTTTCTGCTTTATAATAAAGTGAATCAGCTATACATATACATATATCTCCATATCTCCTCCCTCTTGCATCTCCCTCCCATCCTCCCTATCCCACCCCTCTAGGTGGTCACAAAGCACCAAGCTGATCTCCCTGTGCCGTGTGGCTGCTTCCCACTAGTCCCACTATCTATCTATTTTACATTTGGTAGTGTATATATGCCCATGCCACTCTCACTTCTTCCCAGCTTACCCTTCCCCCTCCCCTTGTCCTCAAGTCCATTCTCTACGTCTGCATCTTCATTCCTCTCCTGCCCCTAGGTTCTTCAGAACCATTTTTTTTCCTTAGATTCCATATATATGTGTTAGTATATGGTATTTGTTTTTCTCTGACTCACTTCACTCTGTATGACAGACTCTAGGTCCATCCACCTCACTACAAATAATTAATTTTGTTTCTTTTTATGGCTGAGTAATATTCCATTGTATGTATATGCCACATCTTCTTTATCCATTCATCTGTCGATGGACACTTAGGTTGCTTCCATGTCCTGGCTATTGTAAATAGAACTGCAATGAACATTGTGGTACATGACTCTTTTTGAATTATGGTTTTCTCAGTGTATATGCCCAGTAGTGAGATTGCTGGGTGGTATGGTAGCTCTGTTTATAGTTTTTTAAGGAACCTCCATATGGTTCTCCATAGTGGCTGTATCAATTTACATTCCCACCAACAGTGCAAGAGGGGTCCCTTTTCTCCACACCCTCTCCAGCATTTATTGTTTGTACATTTTTTGATGATGGGAATTCTGACTTATAATGAGGTGATACCTCATCATACTTGTGATTTGCATTTCTCTAATGATTAGTGATGTTGAGCATCCTTTCATGTGTTTGTTGGCAATCGGTATATCTTCTTTGGAGAAATGTCTATTTAGGTCTTCTGCCCATTTTTGGATTGGGTTGTTTGTTTTGTTATTGAGCTGCATGAGCTGCTTGTAAATTTTGGAGATTAATCCTTTGTCAGTTGATTCATTTGCAAATATTTTCTCCCATTCTGAGGGTTGTCTTTTCATCTTGTTTATGTTTCCTTTTGCTGTGCAAAAGCTTTTAAGTTTCATTAGGTCCCATTTGTTTTTGTTTTTATTCCCATTTCTCTAGGAGGTGGGTCAAAAAGGATCTTGCTGTGATTTACGTCATAGAGTGTTCTGCCTATGTTTTACTCTAAGAGTTTTATAATGTCTAGCCTCACATTTAGGTCTTTAATCCATTTTGAGTTTACTGTTGTGTATGGTGTTAGGCAGTTTTCTAATTTCATTCTTTTACATGGAGCTGTCCAGTTTTCCCAGCACCACTTACTGAAGAGGCTATCTTTTCTCCATTCTTGTCTCTTTTATCAAAGATAAGGTGACCATATGTGCGTGGGTTTATCTCTGGGCTTTCTATCCTGTTCCATTGATCTATATTTCTGTTTTTGTGCCAGTACCATACTGTCTTGATTACTGTAGCTTTGTAGTATAGTCTGAAGTCTGGGAGCCTGATTCCTCCAGCTCCGTTTTTCTTTCTCAAGATTGCTTTGGCTATTTGGTGTCTTTTGTGTTTCCATACAAATTGTGAAACTTTTTGTTCTAGTTCTGTGAAAAATGCCATTGGCAGTTTGATAGGGATTGCACTGAATCTGTAGATTGTTTTGGGTAGTACAGTCATTTTCACAATGTTGATTCTTCCAATCCAAGAACATGGTGTATCTCTCCATCTGTTAGTATCATCTTTAATTTCTTTCATCAGTGTCTTATACTTTTCTGTGTACAGGTCTTTTGTCTCCTTAGGTAGGTTTATTCCTAGGTATTTTATTCTTTTTGTTGCAATGGTAAATGGGAGTGTTTCCTTAATTTCTCTTTCAGATTTTTCATCATGTGTATAGGAATGCAAGAGATTTCTGTGCATTAATCTTATATCCTGCTACTTTACCAAATTGATTGATTAGTTCTAGTAGTTTTCTGGTAGCATCTTTAGGGTTCTCGAGGTATAGTATCATGTCTTCTGCAAACAGTGGCAGCTTTACTTCTTCTTTTCCGATGTGGATTCCTCTTATTTCTTTTTATTCTCTGATTGCTGCGGCTAAAACTTCCAAAACTATGTTGAATAACAGCAGTGAGAGTGGACAACCTTGTCTTGTTCCTGATCTTAGAGGAAATGGTTTCAGTTTTTCACCATTGAGAACGATGTTGGCTGTGGGTTTGTCATATATGACCTTTATTATGTTTAGGTAAGTTCCCACTATGCCTACTTTCTGAAGGGTTTATATCATAAATGGGTACTGAATTTTGGGGAAAGCTTTTTCTGCATCTAGAGAGATGATCATATGGTTTTTCTCCTTCAATTTGTTAATATGGTTTATCACATTGATTGATTTGCATATATTTAGGTATGCTTTTCAAGTGAACTTCTCTTAAAAGCCATTATGCCTCACCACACCTCTCCCCTCAGAATCACAGGGCAAAGAATAGCACTATTTATCTATCTGTTTCTTATAGAAACATTTACCAATACTTCCCCTAACCAATCTTACCCCAAACTGTAAATGGGAGCTCCCTGCCAACAAATAATCTTGTTTTCAATGTAATCCCTGCCCCAATTCACTGTCCATCATTCAAGAGATGTACATATTCCCCCAAACCATATCAAATAAATGTTAGGCAAGCAAAATTGTTCTATTTTATCAATCTATTTTATCATTAGGGTGGATTCTTTAGTATGGCACTGGGGAAACAGTACTAACTGAATAATAAGACAAGCAAGTTTTATTTCTGGCTCTGCCACAAACCAATTAAGTCACTTAAATTCTAGGGCCTCAATTTTAATACTAGTGCAATGGCAGAATGACTACATGCCCGTATTTGCACAGTACAACCCCAGTTTTTACCTCACAATTATTAATATATCCTCATTATAATACCCTCAGAGGCCTCCTTCGAGCCTCTGGCCACAACATTTTTGTCAACCAATCAATACACAACCTTGTTTTATGTGTGTTTCTGCTATTTAATGACACCTTAACATACCCTGAACTCACAGCCAAGTTCACTATAACTCATCCCTGAATGAAGCTTATCTAACAAAGGTTATTTTGTTATATATATATTATATATATTATATATATATATTATTATATATTTCTCCTTAAGGCACATCACAGGCTTCTTGCACTTAGAACACCAGACAGCACTTCAGCATTATGCCTGAAGGCCATTATAAACAGCAAAATCACCAACAAAAAGCACAAAAATGCAAGAAATGTGGCATTAAAATTACCACAAAAAGGGTACTTGTTTATAGTATGAGCACTGAAACAAGAAGGCAGAGCAGGCTTCCCTGGTGGCGCAGTGCTTGAGAGTCCGCCTGCCGATGCAGGGGACACGGGTTCACGCCCTGGTCCGGGAAGATCCCACGTGCCGCACAGTGGCTAGGCCCGTGAGCCATGGCCGCTGAGCCTGCGCGTCTGGAGCCTGTGCTACGCAACGGAAGAGGTCACAACAGTGAGAGGCCCGCGTAGCGCAAAAAAAAAAAAGGGCAGAGCATCACCTTTGGGGACGTCGGGTGAAACAGTGAGTCAGGCGACTCAAAATTTTTGTCACCCTGTGCATATCTACAAATGACCATGAAAGCACCATGAGTACTGATGTTGGGGTTACAAATACATTTTAGCAAGTAGGTGTATTTGCAAATACAGAACCTATGAACAACGGGGATGAACTGCAATTGTCCTTACCAACTTAAGTCCTGTAAAAAGATACTTGACTTCTTGATTGATAAAACAGCTAAGCTGAAGCTGACTTTCCTTTCCTTTACTGACTTCTTCTTCTTCAGATTCTGTACATTTCATGCTTTGAAAAATAAGATAAGGAATTTTCCAATAGGCATTCAATTTGTTATATAATCTTGAATAAGTTATCCAAATGCTATTAAAATTAATAGCATCATTCATTGGTATTTAAAACATTTCAGTCTTCCAATATTCATTTTAATATACTTAAAAATGCTCATTCACTTACCAACAATACGGATTAATGAATGTGTGTAAAAGGATAAACTCACAACAAATAAGTTGGTATTTATAGTCTTAAAATGGTCTTAATAACCCAACGATAGATAAATCTTTTTCTAAGTTTCCACCCATGATGTAGAAAATAGTATTCTCCTAAATTCATGTTTTATTAATTATTTCAATCTCATGTATATAATTTAGCTGATTTATCCCATTTCATAATTAAAAATTAATTCTCGGGGCTTCCCTGGTGGCGCAGTGGTTGAGAGTCCGCCTGCCGATGCAGGGGACATGGGTTCGAGCCCTGGTCTGGGAAGATCCCACATGCCACGGAGCAGCTGGGCCCGTGAGCCACAACTGCTGAGCCTGCGCGTCTGGAGCCTGTGCTCCGCAACGGGAGAGGCCGCGATAGTGAGAGGCCCGCGCACCGCGATGAAGAGTGGCCCCCACTTGCCACAACTAGAGAAAGCCCTCGCACAGAAACGAAGACCCAACACAGCACAAATAAATAAATAAAGATAAAATTAAAATTAAAAAAAAAAAAAAAAATTAATTCTCTATGAGGTGAATTAATGAGGTATTCTGCTAAAGATGTTCTTAGGAAAAAATATGAATGTCCTTAAAGAGTACATTTATCTAAACTTCAAGAGCACTCCAAAGGGTGTATTTTTCCAAATTCCTAATTTCCATATTTTTTAAGCATAAAAAACTCTGAAGAATTTTCCTTCATATCCCACCCACCACTCCAGGCAACAATGCTATTTATACCAATTCACTTCTAATAAATTATGATTACAGTCATACTAATCTTGGCTCATAAGGATACGTAGTTTCAAATTCAACTCCGAAGAACTGATCAATTAAACTTTTCTTTTTAGAAGGTGTCACTGCTGGTACAGATGAAGAATCTGTCTGCAAAAGTTAAGATGAAATAAAAATTCCAACTTTACTTCACATGGATAATAATGTACATTGGCTCCCACAAAATCCAGTTTAGTAACACACATTTAAGCTTTTTAAAATGTAATCTCCTTCTGTAAAATTCTTCTACTGATCAAAAAAATTACCAAAAAATTACAGATGCTCAATAATCTCAATTGATTAAATTTAGCAAATAATGCACTGAATTCAAGCATCAAATGCAAGCTGTCAAGTTCCAACTACAGATTCAGCATCTGAAGTATTCAAGTACATGTCTACCTATTAAGATGAACTAAGACTTTAGGGTGGGGGTGGGATAGAGAATGAAAGTCTACATTCACAAATATATTTCAATTACCTCTTTAACAGTATCATCCTCTATAGCTTCCAATTTCTGTTGCAATACTCGCATCATCTGTATCCAACATTCATTAGCATCCTGTAATTTAAAAAATGACACAGTAAGTAATCCTGGCTATTACAGTGTTTGATCTATAAAATCCTTCCAAAGTAATTACTGTTTCCTTAGAGAAGGGGAAGGAAGTTTTTTTCTTTAAAAATATTAAGCCAAATTAAATATTATATGATCTTCAAAACAATGAAGAATTCCAGAATAGTTTATTCATTCATTCAAGAGACGTTTCATGAATTCATCATTATGCTAAACACTATTCTAGACACTAGGAATACAGAACAGTCAACAAAATAGAAAAAGTCCTAATGGGGAACATAAACAAAATATAACATATTCAAGTAAAGAGAGGGTTATGAAGGAAAAAAAAGCAATATGGGAGCAGAAAGTGATTAGGGGATTGCCAACAAACACATGAAGGATACCCACATCACTAATCATTAGAGAAATGAAAATCAAAACTACAATGAGGGGCTTCCCTGGTAGCGCAGTGGTTGAGAGTCCGCCTGCCGATGCAGGGGACACGGGTTCGTGCCCCGATCCGGGAAGATCCCACGTGCCACAGAGCGGCTGGGCCCGTGATCCATGGTTGCTGAGCTTGTGCGTCCGGAGCACGTGCTCCGTAACGGGAGAGGCCACAACAGTGAGAGGCCCGCGTACCGCAAAAAAAAAAAAACTACAATGAGGTATCACCTCACACTGGTCAGAATGGCCATCATCAAAAAATCTACAAAGAATAAATGCTGGAGAGGGTGTGGAGAAAAGGGAAACCTCTTGCACTGTTGGTGGGAATGTAAATTGATACAGCCACTGTGGAGAACAGTACGGAGGTTCCTTAAAGAACTACAAATAGAACTACCATACGACCCAGCAATCTCACTACTGGGCATATACCCTGAGAAAACCATAATTCAAAAAGAGACATGTACCACAATGTTCATTGCAGCTCTATTTACAACAGCCAGGACATGGAAGCAACCTAAGTGTCCATCAACAGATGAATGGATAAAGAAGGTGTGGCACATATATACAATGGAATATTACTCAGCCATAAAAAGAAACAAAATTGAGTTATTTGTAGTGAGGTGGATGGACCTAGAATCTGTCATACAGAGTGAAGTAAGTCAGAAAGAGTAAAACAAATACCGTATGCTAACACATATACATGGAATCTTAAAAAAAAAAATGGTTCTGAAGAACCTAGGGGCAGGACATGAATAAAGACGCAGATGTAGTGAATGGACTTGAGGACAAGGGGAGGGGGATGGGTAAGCTGTGACAAAGTGAGAGAGTGGCATGGACATACATACACTACTAAATGTAAAACCGACACCTAGTGGGAAGCAGCTGCATAACACATGGAGATGAGCTAGGTGCTTTGTGACCACCTAGAGGGGTGGGATAGGGAGGATGGGAGGGAGATGCAAGAGGGAGGAGATATGGGGATATATGTATATGTATAGCTGATTCACGGTGTTATAAAGCAGAAACTAACACACCATTGTAAAGCAATTATACTCCAATAAAGATGTTAAAAAAAAAGAAAGTGATGAGGGGAAGGGAAGTGTGCTATTTCAATAGGACTGTCAAGGAAAGCCTTTCTGATGCCTTGACATTTGAGCCATGATACCTGAATGAGGTGAGGAAGCAAGCCATGCACCTGGGAGCCAAAGGAACAAGAGCAAAGGCCCTACAGAAAGAGGATACTTGGGGTTTTTTTAAAAAATAGCAAGGAAGTCAGTGTATCTGGAGAGAACTGAGCAAGGGGAAGAGTGGCACATAAGCTCAGAGAGGTAGCTAGAAGCTAGACTGTTTAGGACTGAGACAGAAAGTCACTAGAACAAGGAAACCAACATAATCTTATTTACGTTTTTCAAAGGACTCTGGGGCTGTACAGAGAAACACCACAAAAGGCAGAAGGAAGATGATCAGTTAACAGACTACTGCACCTCTCCAGGCAAGAGATAATGGTGGTGTGAACTACAGAGGACTGATTATTTGTATTTCCAAATATACTCCAGTAAGTGTAGGACGCCTAAATTTTACATTTACAAAATGAAAACCACAGAACCTTGCCCTGATTACCTGTTGAAGATATTGTCCTTGTTCGCCCTTCTCTGCAAACTGTGGAAAAGCCATGTGCAAAAACTGCAGTAGAATAATAGGTGGAATACTAGAAGAAGTTTTATCCATGGAATCAAACAAATCTCTAAGGGCTTAAAAACAAAGCAAATACTTCCTTAGTAAAATAGTGACATATTTAATACAAGCTACTGTAAATTAATTCTCAATTAATACCAAGAAATGCCTATTAATTATTTTTAAGTATACCTATTCCTTTTGCAATTGTTGGATCCCTAATAAGAAAATAATTTGTTTTTAAATCTTAACTCAACAGAAGACTTTATAATGCAATCACTAGCTATAAACAATGTCTCTCTCTCCTTGACAGCCTTTGTCTTCCCTAATAAAGCAAGGTATATTCATTTAATACAGACAACACATAACTTCTGTCTAGGAATCAGAGGCATGATGTTACAGTTCTGCCATTATCAGGACGTCAGGTAACCACTCCCAGCCCTCCTCCCTTTAAGCCCATACTTCGTTCCCATGTACTGAACTCCTGAGTATTGAAATCTGGAGTATGTTTAAATGAAGTATGTTTAAATCCTTAAACAAACTTCCTGACTGTACTGAACAGCTAAGAACCAAAACTAATTTGCCTTCTTTTTTTTTTTTTTTTCCTTAAAATGTTATATACTGTATGATGCCATTTATATAGTTTTGTTTTTTTTTTTTTTTTTGCGGTACGCGGGCCTCTCACTGCTGTGGCCTCTCCCGTTGCAGAGCCGCGCAGGCTCAGCGGCCATGGCTCACGGTCCCAGCCGCTCCGCGGCATGCGGGACCCTCCCGGACCGGGGCACGAACTGGCGTCCCCTGCATCGGCAGGCGGACTCCCAACCACTGCGCCACCAGGGAAGCCCTAATTTGCCTTCTTCAAAATCTTTCCTCTGCTTATCCTCTCTCACCATGACCATAAATCCCATGATGGTCATAAACTCAACCCTGCTCTTGAGTTCAGAATATTTTTTCTCTGTTGACTCCCTAGCTATCACACCTTGCCCTTACTTCATATATAGCAAAACTCTAATCTAGCTTATCTTGCACTGTTTTGTTAACTAAAATGTGAAATGTTATCATTAGTATACAGACTACTTAGCATAGCAAATACTAAAATACAACATCTCAGCACAAAGTAAGTACTCAATGAAATGTTCCTGAATAAAACTACTAAACACAATGTTTAAAAAATATTTTAGGAGGCAGAATTGAAATTATGCATCCCTACTAAGCTAATAATTTTTAAAATTAAAAAAGCCTAAATTGTAATAACACTTTAAAGGATACACTTCTCAAAAAAAAAAAAAGAAAACAAGAAAAAAAACCCAGATGATTTAATTTAATATATACCATGAACAGAGCATCTCAAATATTTCATTAGTTTGAAAGAGAAAGGTCAAAAGACACACTATACATTAAGAGACTAATGAGACATAACAACATAACTAAGTGCGATGTGTGATCCTAAATTGGCTCCTGAAGCAAAAAAGAAAAACAACTTTATAACGGGCAATACAGGGTTAATTGGCAAAATTCAATCAAGTCAGTATTACGAGTTAACATCAGTGTTAAACTCCCAGACTTTGAAAAATAACCATCTTGTGGTTGTGAATGTCCTTATTCTCAGGAAATACATACTGAGGTATTCAGGAACAAAAAACAGGATGTCTGCAACTTATTCTCAAATGGTTCAGAAAAAAAGAATAAAAAACTTAAAAAATCAAGAAGCAAAAAGTAAAGAACAGTATTTTTCATCCCATAAATACTGCCTCCTATAAGCCTCCTATAAGACTCTGGAGAAGCTATTAGAAATTCTGAGCAGCTCTTAGATACATAAGTTACCAGATGAACTAGATATGTGATCACATTTTCCCAGTAAAAACTTCATTTCAGGGGGCTTCCCTGGTGGCGCAGTGGTTGAGAATCTGCCTGCTAATGCAGAGGACACGGGTTCGAGCCCTGGTCTGGGAGGATCCCACATGCCACGGGGCAACTAGGTCGGTGAGCCACAACTACTGAGCCTGCGTGTCTGGAGCCTGTGCTCCACAACAAGAGAGGCTGCGATAGTGAGAGGCCCACGCACCGCGATGAAGAGTGGCCCCCCACTTGCCACAACTATAGAAAGCCCTCGCACAGAAACGAAGACCCAACACAGCAAAATTAAATAAATAAATTAATAAACTCCTACCCCCAACATCTTCAAAAAAGAAAATAGGACATTTCAACAAATGAATCTACTTTCAGGGAAAAAGGTTAGAGGAAAATCTCACTAATTCCAAATGATGCAAAGAAACCTACTGTTTATAGTATTACAAATGATTGACCACAATGAGATACCATTTCACACCCCTAGAATGGCTATAATCAAAGACATTCAATACCTAGTGTCAGTGAGGATACAAAGAAATCAGAATCCTCATACATGCTGGGAGGAATATAAGATGATGCAGCTGCTTTGGAAAACAGTCTGGCAGTTCCTCACATAGTTACCATGTGACCCAACAATTCCTCTCCTAGATATATACCCAAGAGAAATGAAAACATATGTCCACACAGACTTGTACACAAATGTTTAGCAATATTTATATTGGTCAAAAAGTGGAAACTACCCAAATGTCTTATCAATGATGAAAGGATAAATGAAATGTGATACAACCAATACAATGGAATCTTATTCAGCAATAAAAAGGAATGAAGTACTGATACATGTTTACGATGTGGCTGAACCTCAAAAACATTCTAAGTGAAAGAAGCCATCAAAAAAGACCATATAGGGCCTCCCTGGTGGCGCAGTGGTTGAGAGTCCGCCTGCCGATGTAGGGGATACGGGTTCGTGCCCCGGTCCGGGAGGATCCCACATGCCGCAGAGCGGCTGGGCCTGTGAGCCATGGCCGCTGAGCTTGCGCGTCCGGCAACGGGAAAGGCCATGACAGGGAGAGGCCCCCATATGGCAAAAAAAAAAAAAAAAAAAAAAAAGACCATATATTGTACAATTCCATTTATATCAACATTCTAGAATTGGCAAATCTGTAGACTGACAGTAGATTACTGGTTGCACAGGGCTGGTAGTAGTGACAGGAAACGGGGTGACTGCTGTTACAGGATTTTCTAGTGATGAAAGTATTTTAAAATTGATTGTGGTGATGACTGCATAACTCTATGAGTAAACTAAAAAACAGTGAACTGTATAATTTAAATGGGTCAAGAGTACGGTATGTGAATTGTCTCTCAATAAAGCTGTTAACAGGGCTTCCCTGGTGGCGCAGCGGTTGAGAGTCTGCCTGCCGATGCAGGGGACACGGGTTCATGCCCCGGCCTGTGAAGATCCCACATGCCGCGGAGTGGCTGGGCCCGTGAGCCATGGCTGCTGAGCCTGCGCGTCCGGAGCCTGTGCTCCGCAGCGGGAGAGGCCACAACAGTGAGAGGCCTGCGTACCGCCAAAAAGAAAAAAAAAAAGTGCCAAGTTGTTTAATGTAAGTGTAAGTACTCTAATTTTAATGAGGTGATGTTTTAAAAATACATTTTGAAAACAGAAAGATACTAAAAAAACTGTGAGTGAAAAATGACGTTTATTGAGTACCATACTCCCTCTTGAAAAGTAGTATATTTAAGATACTGACCTGCAGTAATATACTGTGCTGAAGCCATTTCCCCTGAAGCTCTCAAGGCACCTGCATACCTAGGAACATTAAGACAGAATTAAATATTCACTTTATTCTGAAACTCAAATGGGAAGAAATTAGTTCAAAGGACTTATTATGAAACCCTCAACTACAAGTTTCTCTGAGTTGTTTCCACCATTTTTTCTTCTTCTCTTCTGGTCTTGTTCCTTTAAGAATTACATGGGCAAAAAAGGACTGCTAAGAAAAAACGGAAATTAGATGAATGAAGCCTACTTTAAATTCTTTCCTCTTGTCTAACTCATCTATAACATTTTCTAAAAATTGTGTAAACAAAAAAGTACATATAGCTGACTCACTTTGTTATACAGCAGAAACACAACATTGTAAAGCAATTATACTCCACTAAAGATGTTTAAAAAAATAAATAAAATTAAAAAGCACATATTTAATATCCATTATTACAAAGAAAATAAAATATAATTTCAGAAATGAAGAAAAAATCATTAGATCAAAAACATTAAATCAGGGCTTCCCTGGTGGCGCAGTGGTTGAGAGGCCACCTGCCGATGCAGGCGACACAGGTTCGTGCCCCAGTCCGGGAAGATCCCACATGCCGCGGAGCAGCTGGGCCCATGAGCCATGGCCATTGAGCCTGCACATCCAGAGCCTGTGCTCTGCAACGGGAGAGGCCACAACAGTGCGAGGTCCGTGTACCACACACACACACAAAAAACCCCAAAAAAACCCATTAAATCAAAATCAATGAATCTACATTCAGCACTAACTTCCTACACAATACTAAGTAAGTCACTTAAATTTCAAGTCAGTTTTCTCACCTATAAAATGAAGGGTTCCTATTAAATGATTTCTAAATTCACTTTTATGATTCTCAGTTAATTTATAGCAGAACAAAGGACTGGCCACCCAAAGGAAATATCCAAACCACTGTAGTTACTTATACAATGTTTTACGACAAAGGATCAAAAATTATCATTCAGGTATTAAACACCGGGCAATGGGAGAGATCCCACAAAACTAATATAAGATCAGTGGTTACTTGGGGGAGCTGGGCAGTGGACTGAAAAAGGTACAATAAAACTTCCTGGGATGATGAAAATGTTCTATAAATCTGATTGTAAAATGAGTTACAGAGAATTTGCATTTGTCAAAACTGATCACACAGAACACATAAGATGCATACATTTCACTAGATGTAAATTATATTCCAATTTTTTAAAAAAAGGGGACTTCCCTGGTGGCAGAGTGGTTAAGAATCCGCCTGCCAATTCAGGGGACATGGGTTCGATCCCTGGTCCAGGAAGATCCCACGTGCCGCAGAGCAACTAAGCCCATGCGCCACAACTACTGAGCCTGTGTGCTGCGACTACTGAGCCCGTGCTCTGCAGCAAAACAAGCCACTGCAATGAGAAGCCCACGCACTGCGATGAAGAGTAGCCCCTGCTCACCGCTAGAGAAAGCCTGCGTAGCAACGAAGACCCAATGCAGCCAAGAAGAAAAAAACTCTGTGCTTATGTAAGTGAATGAAAGAGGTCACAGAAAATATTATGTTAAATTATACTCAATGGAATAATTTTCTTTCTTTTTTTCACTTCTTTAGATCTTTTGGAAACTCTTGCAACTAAAAAATTCTTAATTTTTCAATATACAATAATGCATGTTGTCTAAATTATATATGTTCATTTAAAAAATAAAAATCATATGGACTTTCCTGGTGGAGCAGTGGTTGAGAGTCCGCCTGCCGATGCAGGGGACACGGGTTCGTGAGCCTGTGCTCTGCAACGGGAGAGGCCACAACAGTGAGAGGCCCGTGTACCGCCAAAAAAAAAAAAAAAAAAGAAATCATAATAGTTTCCCTGTCAGACAGTTTAGCAACTTTTTAAAGGGCACTTGTGAAGTCAAAATGAAGTACTCATAAAGTAGATGCATCCCATAACATCACTGATGTAATTACATAACTGCCGCTGTTATGAATTTACATCTAGTTACAGGGTAACATGAGTATGTAACTATTTCTACGTTTATGACAAAAGCTGCATTAATGAATTATCAATCTTTTTTTTATTATCTGAGAACAGAAAAATCATAGCTAATTTAATACCATCCCCCTAAAACTCTCAATATTATACCAAGAAAACTTATAATTCCTAATTAAGATAAAACCATCCAATAAGCCAAACATTCATAATGAACTTTACAAAGAAAAAACTGCTAGAAAAGAGGAGGAATTGACAGGAGTACTAAGAGTTTTAACAGATAAAAATACTGAGAGGTTTTTCAGACAAAAGAACCAATAGAGTACCTTTCATAATCTTTGCAAATAAATAAAAATTAAATAATGATATAGAAAATCTGAATGTAATTAATAAACTTAGGGCTTCCCTGGTGGCGAAGTGGCTGAGAGTCCGCCTGCCGATGCAGGGGACACGGGTTCGTGCCCCGGTCCAGGAAGATCCCACATGCCGCGGAGCAGCAGGGCCCGTGAGCCATGGCCGCTGAGCCTGTGCGTCCGGAGCCTGTGCTCCGTGGTGGGAAAGGCCACAACAGCGAGAGGCCCGCGTACCGCAAAAAAAATTTAAAAAAATAAACTTAATGCCTATTATACTTTATCACCTACAAAAACAGGATGTCTTCACTTTTCTATCATCTGTGAAATATTCACAACATTCAGTCACAGATCAGATCAACCCAAACATTCACCGACAGAAAAATGAATAATTGTTTGGTAGTATATACATACAATGGTGTACCCTACAGCAGGGGTCCCCAACCCCTGGGACACTAAATGGTACTAGTATGTAGCCTCTTAGGAACCCAGCCACACAGCAGGAGGTGAGCAGCAGGCAAGGGAGAGAAGCTTCATCTGTATTTACAGCTGTTCCCCATCGCTCGCGTCACTGCCTGAGCTCTGCTTCCTGTCAGATCATCGGCCTCATTAGATTCTCATAGGAGTGCAAACTCTACTGTGAACTGCACATGTGAGGGATCTAGGTTGCTTGCTCCTTATGAGAATTTAATGCCTGATGATCTGAGGTGGAGCTGAGGCAGTGATGGGGAGTGGCTGCAAATACAGATTATCATTAGCAGAGAGGTTTGACTGCACAGAGACCATAATAAACCAACTGCTTGCAGACTCATATCAAAACCCTATCAGTGAGTGGCAAGTGAAAACCAGCTCAGGGTTCCCACTGATTCTGCATTATGGTGAGTTGTATAATTATTTCATTATATATTACAACGTAATAACAATAGAAATAAAGTGCACAATAAATGCAATGCTCTGAATCATCCCGAAACCATTCCCCCCCCCACCCCCACACCGGTCCGTGAAAACACTGTCTTCCATGAAACCAGTCCCCGCTGCCAAAATGCTGGGGACCACTGCCCTACAGCATGAACATGAATGAACACACACACAACATGGAAAAGCTAAATATAATGAGCCTGACTCAAATGAACATAATCTGTATGTTTCTGTTCATGAAGAGTTCAAAATCAGCAAAATTACTCAAAATTAGAAGTCAGGTGAATATAACAACTTTGCAAAGAAGGGTGGGGGCAGTGGATAGGAAGGGACTGGTGAGGGGATTTTTGGAGTGCTAACAGATTTCTGTTGATCCCCATCAGTTACAGGGATGTGTTCACTCTGGGATAATTCATTTGTATATGTTTCTATATAATTCAATAATTGAAAGCTAACTTTGGTTTTGCACAGCAAAGGAAACCATAAACAAAATGAAAAGACAACAGGAGAAAATATTTGCAAATGATGCAACAGACAAGGGCTTAATTTCCAAAATATACGAACAGCTCATACAGCTCAACAACGGAAAAACAAACAAGCCAATCCAAAAATGGGCAGGGACTTCCCTGGTGGTCCAGTGGGTAAGCCTGCACACTCCCAATGCAGGGGGCCTGGGTTTGATCCCTGATCAGGGAACTAAATTCCACATGCGTGCCGCAACTAAATAGTCCACATGCTGCAACTAAGAAGCCCGCGTGCAGCAACTAGGAAGTCCAGATGCCACAACTAAGGATCCCACATACCGCAACAAAGATCCTGCATGCTGCAACTAAGACCCGATGCAGCCGAAAATAAATAGTATAAATAAATAATAATAATAATTTTTTAAAAAATAATAATACCTTTAAAAAAGTCTACAAATAACAAATGCTGGAGAGGGTATGGAGAAAAGGGAACGCTCCTTACACAGTTGGTGGGAATGTAAGCGGGTGCAGCCACTGTGGAAAACAATATGGATGTTCCTCAGAAAAGTAAAAACAGAATTACCATATGATCCAGCAAGTCTACTCCTGGACATATATCTGGACAAAACTATAATTCAAAAAGATACATACACCCCTATGTTCATAGCAGCACTGTTCACAATAGCCAAGACATGGAAACAACCTAAATGTTCATCAACAGCTGAATGGATAATCAAGATGTGGAACATACATACAATGGAACACTACTCAGTCATAAAAAAGAAAGAAATAATGCCATTTGCGGCAATATGGATACAACTAGAGATTGTCATACTATGTGAAGTAAGTCAGAAAGAGAAAGCCAAATACCATATGATATCACTTATATGTGGAATCTAAAATATGACACAAATGAAACCCAGAAACAGAATCACGGACATAGAGAACAGACTGGTGGTTGCCAAGGGGGCGGGGGGCGGGGGAGGGAGGGAGTGGGAGGTTGCGGTTATCAGATGTAAGCTTTTATATACAGAATGGAAAAAACAAGGTCCTACTGTATAACACAGAGAACTATATTCAATATCCTGTGATAAACCATAACGGAAAAGAATATTAAAAAACCAGAATATATTTACGTATAACCAAATCCCTTTGCTGGACAGCAGAAATTAACACAACATTGTAAATCAACTACATTTCAATAAAAAAAGCAAAAAAACAAAAAACTTTGGGGCAAAAGGAAAAGATAAGAATTTATAAGTTATTTTTTAAATATTTATTTATTTTGACCGCGCTGGGTCTTAGTTGTGGCATACGTGATCTTTAGTTTTGGCATGTGGGCTGCTTAGTTGCGGCAAGTGGACTACTTAATTGCAGCATGCAAACTCTTACTTGTGGCATGCATGTGGGATCTAGTTACCCAACCCGGGATCGAACCCAGGCCCCCTGCATTGGGAGCACAGTGTCTTACCCACTGGACCACTAGGCAAGTCCCTTTTATAATATTTTTTAAAAAACAACTGAGCAATCTCATCTAATGAATAGAAAACAAGCAAAACCTCAGAATTAAATACTTTCATTCCTACATGAGAATAAATTAATGATCCCAGCATGCAACTTAAAAAATAATATAACAAGCCTAAGGAAAACAGAAATAAAACATTAATACAAACAAAAGTAGAACGAATCAGACAACTGAAAGAACCGTGTGAATAAATCTAATAGCTGATTCTGTGAAAAATACACAAACCTCTGGCAAGGTAATCAAAAGAGAAAAAATAAATAATACGAAATAAAAATGGAGAAAAAAACAGATCCCAAAACAGAGTAACTCATATGGTAAAATAGTTTAAAGACATAGGGACAAATTCGTAGGAAACAATAAATTACCAAAACTGACTCAAAAAGACACAGAAAATGGACATTTAAAATGCCCCAAAAAGGGCTTCCCTGGTGGCTCAGTAGTTGAGAATCCGCCTGACAACGTAGGAGACACGGGTTCAAGCCCTGGTCCAGGAGGATCCCACATGCCACAGAGCAACTAAGCCCATACGCCACAACTACTGACCCTGCGCTGTACAGCCTGCGAGCCACAGCTACCGAGCCCATGTGCTGCAACTACTGAAGCCTGCACACCTAGAGTCCGTGCTGTGCAGCAAGAAAAGCCACAACGAGAAGCCTGCGCACCGCAACGAAGAGTAGCTCTCGCTCACCGCAAGTAGAGAAAAGCCCATGCGCAGCAATGAAGACCCAACACAGCCAAAAATAAATAAATAAATTTATAAAAATAAATAAAATGCCCCCAAAAAAGTTGGGTCCAGCCAATTTTATTGGTACTATCAAGAATAGATCATTCCTCTACAAATTTGAAAATTAAAGTAAAATAGCAGTCTAGTAATTGCTAATGAAAAGACTATTTTGTACTTATTAAGAGTTGGCTTGCCAGTCTTCAATAAGACAAAAATATTGTCAGGCGATACTGTCTTTTACAAGTAACTTACAGAATTTTCAAGAGTAATTTTTATTATATACACTTTTCACTTTAGGTTCTAAATTTAGAACTCCCACATTAAGATGAGGTTCCACTGTTGGGCAGCATCAAGCAAACCAGATTTTATCCGCAGGTATTGTTCTTGGCCCTCACTGCCTCTCTTCAGCCTGTTTCTCTTGAATGCGTTTTCTTTCTACTCTTCATTGGTATACATCCCACTCTCCAGAACCTGCCATACATTTGAGGATGAACTTCAGCATCTCTAGCAGTAAAGCATCTTTCATGGAATTGTCCTCTTTTCTTTCATTCCTATTTTATCAGTTAGTGTCATTTTCCCAAAGACATACAACCCCACCCACATCATTCTGTATCAATTAAGTTAGTAAGTACAGGGGCTTTCACCCTCTTGCAACAACTCAGAATTCAAAATAGTTTACTTGGTTTCAAGAAAATGGAAGCAACAGGATGAAATCTCCCTGCTTATATAAAACTCAGAGAAGTTAACTCCAAAACATGAAAGAGAGCTCTCCTTGACGTAGAGGCTATAATAAGGAATCCCAGATGAAAAAAGTAAAGAGGAAGTCTTGGAAATAAGACAAACCTGTCCCAACTAGCCACCCTCTATGACAGGGAGCTGCCCCAGCAAGCTACTCATTCAGATAATTTGCACTTGGGACACAAGACAATACACTGCATAAGATAAGTACACCATCTTCAAAGAAATGAAGATCTATATATCCAAAGGGAACAAAGTTAAAGGACCAAACAGGAAAAAAAAAACTTTAAATAAGAATACTTTGGAGCCTCAGAGAAATAAAAGCAGGAATCATATCCAAAACTTAAGAAAGGGAGATGTTATTAAAAAGAAGGTTGTGATAAATGAGCAGTTGTGAAACAAAGCTAACGTACAAATCAGTGAAATGTAAAACAGAACTGAGGCATTCTCCCAGAACACAGCACATAAAAGTGCAGAGAAAAAAAAGACATTAGCAACAGGTCCAAGAACCCCAATATTTAGAATATAAGAGGAAGGTAAAATAGAAGAGAAGCAATATCTGAAGAAATAATGGCTAAGAATGTCCCAGAGTTTAGGACAACAGTCCTCAGACTAAAAGCACCCACTGAGGGCTAAATGAGATAAATAAAAGAAAACCCACACTTAGGACTGTTGGAAAACGTTGAAAACAAAAATAAAGAGAAAACCCTAAAAGTTACTGACAGAAAAGATTAAGAATAGAGATTGATATTAGACCTCTCATCAGTAACCATGGGCACACTACAACAGTGGGGAAATAACTATGAATCTCTGAGGAAAAAACACTGACTTTAACATTTCCCAGCAAAACTGTTTTGAAACAGTACCCGTTTACTTGGTAGTCTTCCTCCATCAGACCATCGGTACCTTGAAGACAGGTGCTCTGTCTTGTGCACTGGCAGTATATTAGTGGCAATCTAGGCAACTTCATGTAAATACCTGACAAGTGTTCACTTCAGAGAAATTCAGAAAACCTTCAGTTACTCTCAGGTTTCTGCATGTCCCTTCTCTCTCCTCTCTAGTGCTCAATTTTATCAAAGCATTTCATAAGCCAGTAGGGGAGAAAAAAACCACAAAGCATTCATAAAGCTGTCTAAGAATCCAAACTGCAGTTCAGAATTCCACCACATATTAATAACTGGCAATGTATGAATCAAAGTAGATGTAATAAATGTAGTCAGAATTAAATTACATATTTTTTAAAGTTACACATTTATACTCACTGAAGAGACGGGATCCTCATTTTATAGACTATTTGATATGTTCTCAAAACATGGATAACTGTTTACTCTTGTAAATACAATAGTATAAAAACAAAGTTGTATTTCTTTTAAAAACCGTTACTCACTGGTATAAGGATAAACATACAATGTATGTGTTTCTAACTAGAATTGAGAATCCAATCTTACTTATTATTACATACATTACGGTCAATTAATTTTCAAAAAAGGTGCTAAGACAATTCAACAGGAAAGACTAGTCTTCTCAACAAATGGTACTGAAAGAACTAGACATCCGCATGCAAAAGAATGAGGAAAACTACCTCCCACCATACAAAAAAAATCACCTAAAAATGGATCATAGACCTAAATGTAAGAGCTAAAACTATATAACTCTTAAAAAAAAAATGTATGACCTAGAAATTAGGCAATGGTTTCTTACATATGACACCAAAAAAAAAGAAAAAAAAAATTCAACTACATCAAAATTTAAAATTTCTGTGCTACAAGAATGCAGTCAAGAAAGTGAAAAGATAACTCATAAAATGGAAGAAAATATTTGCAAATTACCTGAAAAAGGACTTGTACCCAGAATATATGAAGAACACGTACAACTGAATAATAAAAAGACAAACCATTTAAAGCACAGGAAAAGGATGTGCTCATCAGACATTTCTACAAAGATATACAAATGGCCAATAAGCACATGAAAAGATGCTCAACATCATTAGTCACTAGGTAAATACAAATGAGAGCCACAATGAGATACCATTTCACCCTTAGGATGGCTATAATCAAAGACAGAGTCCCAAGATGGCAGCCACCATGAAGATGACTGCATAGATGTCAATGTTACATCTGAAGATCAACAAAAGATAAATGTGCACAGAATACAAGTAGAATCACACAGTTAAAGGAAGAAACAGAATTTAAAAAGAAACAGCTCCAAAATTTAGGAGATGCTTGTGAGGATATCACACTTGCAGATGACAACTGCTTAATGATATCTCATCAGATTAGTGATGTTTTCATTAGCCATTCTCAAGAAGAAACATCAAGAAATGTTAGAAGCAAAGAAAAATTTCCAAAAAGAAACTGATACCTTAGAATCCAGAGTGGAATCAATGCAGCAGGTGTTAGCAGATTTGAAAGTTCAGTTATATGCAAAATTGGAGAACAACATAAACCTTGAAGCAGGAGAAAGCTAAACATTTTACAATGCTTTTAAAATGTTGCTCAACACAGGTTACCATGTGACCGAGCAATCCACTCATAATCAAGAGAAATGAAAACAACCCATCTGCACAAAAACTTGTGCTCAAGTGTTCATAGCAGCATTATTCATAATAGCTAAAATGTGAAAACAATCCAAAGGTCCATCAACTGATGAATGGATAAACAAAACATAGTATATCCATACAATGGAATATTATTCATCCATACAAAGGAAGTACTGAATCATGCTACAACATGGATGAATGTAGAAAACATTATGCTAAGTAAAAGAAGTCAGTCAGCAAAAAGACCACGTACTGTATGATCCCATTAATATGAAAT
Organism: Lipotes vexillifer; assembly: GCF_000442215.2. Classification (NCBI taxonomy): domain Eukaryota; kingdom Metazoa; phylum Chordata; class Mammalia; order Artiodactyla; family Lipotidae; genus Lipotes; species Lipotes vexillifer. The sequence continues at coordinate 4,308,598 of NW_006773947.1, read as the reverse complement.
GTCCAGAATAGGCAAATCTGTAAGACAAAAAGTAGATTAATGGTTGCCTAGGGCTGGAGGTGGGAAAGGTATAAGGAGCGACTGCTAATGAGCATGAGGTTTCTTTTGGGGCAGGCAGGGGAATATCCTGAAATTAGACCATGGTGATGGTTGCACAACCTTGTGAATATAATAAAGACCATCTAATTGAACATGTTAAAAGGGTGAATTGTACGATAAAAAAAAATATATATATATAAAAATATATATATATACACATACATATATGTACACACACACACACACACACACACACACACACACACACAACATACACGCAAAACAACACTATTCATCCAAACCTCCTTTAACCAAAAAAGACATAAAACAATCTCTCTTCTGTCTTACCTTTTAAGGGCATCTTTGAGTTCAGGTACAGAACGAATACACTGAACTGTAGCATTCATGTAACAAGTGTTACCAAGGTTTGTCAATCCACATGGTAATTCCATCTGATAAGGAAAAGGATTAAATCATTTTTAAAAGACGACACAGCATATATAAATCACTAAACACACTGAAGCAAATACAATTTACCAACTCATACCAATTTATTCTACCTTAACAATGTTTTAGTTCCCTAACAAAAATTTTACTTGCATCATGCGGACAATCATCCTGTTCTAATTCCCTTCTTAAAAATAATAAGAAAAAAATCATATCAGTTGTGCCTCATCTGCAGGTTTATCACTGGAAGAGGGTAACAAAATATATACAGAAACACTTCAAAAAAATGAATGGTACTATATAAATGCTGGGTAGTAAAAATAATATATTTGACAAGTGTGTGTTGGCCAGTTTCTAAACCAACACTGCATTTAAATTAAGGATAAATTGTATATTTTCAACACGGAAGGTTTTTGTTTTTTTTTTGCGGTACTCGGGCCTCTCACTGTTGTGGCCTCTCCCATTGCGGAGCACAGGCTCCGGACGCGCAGGCCCAGCAGCCATGGCTCGTGGGCCCAGCCGCTCCACGGCATGTGGGATCTTCCCGGACCGGGGAGCACAGGCTCCAGACACACAGGCTCAATGGCCATGGCTCACGGGCCCAGCCACTCTGCGGCATGGGGGATCTTCCCGGACCGGGGCTCGAACCCGTGTCCCCTGCATCGGCAGGCGGACTCTCAACCACTGCGCCACCAGGGAAGCCCAACACGGAAGGTTTTAAGAATTTAAATATCCCAGCATTTAAAGTATTTAACTTCTTTGAGCCTGTTTTCCCATAAAATAATAGTAAACATTTAAATAGCACTATCTGCCAGACACATATTTATTACAGCTATTCACTGACTTTATAATGAATTATTCAATTAAAAAAGGATTCCTTAAGCCAATTTCAAAGATAAAACTTTTATTTACTGCTAACATACATCTTAATATTGATTAAATCTTCAAAACATGTAGATGCTTTCTGAAAGGCATCTTACTAACTGTACTTCTTAAAAGTAGTGATCAAATATATAAAATGTGGTATGTCTTACAGCAGATGCTAACTGTTCTTCTGTCATGTCTTCTACGAAGACAGTTTTAGCTGAGGGCTCCTCAGGAAGAGCATCTGCTGACCCCATCATTAGTAAAGTCATTCCCTGTTTAAAAAAAATTAATTTCATGAAAATGCTGAAAAGTTGATCACGTTTATGTGCAATGAAAGAAGCCAGACACAGAAAAACACATGTTGCATGCTTCTATTTGCTATAAAAGGTAAATCTAGAGAGACACAAAGTAGATTAGTGGTTGCTAGAACTGAAGGTGAGAATAGGGAGTGTCTTTAAATGGGAACTCATTTCTTTCTGGGGTGATGAAAATATTCCAAAATGAGACTGTGGTGAAGGTTACACAACTCTGTAAATACATTAAAGATCACTGAATTGTTAAAAAAAAAAAAAAAGTACTAGGGTGGCTGCCTCAGGCCACAGGTCACCTGCTTATCTGAAAAGGGGTATAAGGAACCTTCTTAGAATAGTGGAACTTCTTTATCTTGACTGTGGTAGTGGTTTCATGACTACTACTACTAAAAAGTTAACCAAATCCATCAAACTCTTACACCAAAGTAGGTGAATCTTACTCTCTATATACTATACGTCAATAAAGCTAATGCAAAAAACACAGTCACAAAGAAAGCTGAGAATGTTTTCAATATTGGAAAGGAGAGAATTCTTCAAATGATCATTAATATTTTGTGGCATCATTTCTCCCCATAACACACTAAGCACTGATAAGATTCTTTCTATGAAAGTCTATTGTGAAATGTAACCATTATTTACATTTGAATAGAAATATTTTGAAAGCACTGAAATCTCCATTATTAGAAAATATCAAACCAAACATACAAATTAGTTCAAAATATCTAATTTTATAATTCTACACATTATTAACTTAAGGGAATACTTATATTCAGTACAGATACACCATTCCATACAATAGAAGAACAATGGAGACACTGTCACCCTAAGTCTCATAATCCTGAAATGTGAACATCTTATTCAATATCTTTCTGGAAGACACAAACATCTGAGACAAAGACAGAGGGTAGAGAGGTTTAAAAGAAAAAAAAGGCCAGAAGGAGAGTTTTTTTTTTTTAAAAAAAGACAATAAAATAAAAATATCTAGACGAAGATTAAAATTAGTAAATTAATAAGGTCACCAAACTCATAGTCTTATGAGTACCTATGTTCAAATCCAACAATCTTCATTCTATCACCTATTATTTTTACTTAAACTTTCTGTAAGATAATAGCAAAGCAGTACAAAGCTATCACTAAAGAATCTTTTTTAAAAGACAACTGTTGGGCTTCCCTGGTGGCACAGGGGTTAAGAATCCACCTGCCAATGCAGGGGACAAGGATTCGAGCCCTGGTCTGGGAAGATCCCACATGCCCCGGTCTGGGAAGATCCCATATGCCCCAGAACAACCAACACTGTGTGCCACAACTACTGAGCCTGCGCTCTAGAACCTGTAAGCCACAACTACTGAGCCCATGTGTCACAACTACTGAAGCCCATGTGCCTAGAGCCTGTGCCCTGCAACAAGCCACCGCAGTGAGAGGGCCGTGCACCGCAACGAAGAGTAGCCCCCACTTGCCACAACTACAGAAAAGCCCGCACGCAGCAACAAAGACCCAACACAGCCAAAAATAAAATAAATAAAATAAATACATTTATTAAAAAAAAAAAGACAACTGTCTCAGGAAAACCAAATATCTGAGGAATATACTAGCAACAGTCAGTTAGAAAATAAAACAGAAAAGAAAGAATACCAACAAATATCTAAGAGTAAACATAAGAAATATGTTATACTTTAATAAGAAAACTATAAAGCTTTACTTAGGGATATTAAAAAACACCTAAAGAAACTAAAGGACACGAAAGATTTCTGGAATAGAAAAATTATGTAAAGATGTGATTCCAAACTATCATATAAATTTAACTAAATTCCTTTCTGAAACTTTACAAAATGTTTCATTCATGTAGCAAATTGATACCCATGACAACAGCTAAGAAATTTCTAAAAAAGAAGACTAAAAACAACAATACCTTTAAAATTATTAAGAAAATAGTACAAAATGAAGAATGTTGAGGACAATAATTTAGAAAAAAAATACTTTGAGTTCTCCACCTCATGATATGCCACACCCAAAATGAATTAGAAACTGAAGATTTAAACATAAATAAAATGAAACAAATAATTACAAAACATTTGTTTATTTATTTTCTAAAAAGTCTGTTTTCGGAAGATTTTCTAAAATTGACATAAAAGATGAAAGGACTCATAGTCTATAACTATATAAATCTTAAAAACTTGCCCATTACCACAATCAAAATTTCAAAGGACAAACTTAAAAAAAAATCACTATATATAGGCACAATAGAAAAACAGGCAATAGAGATTAAGTAGAAAGCCAACAAAAAAGGCTTAAAATTAAATTAAATATGCTTCCACCTTAAGAAGCTAACAGAAGTATATATTAAAATCAAAGTAGAAGGAGGAAATGAAGCAAAGAGGGGAAATCAATAAAATAATAAATGAACAAGCAAAAGTTAACTCTTTGGACTGGGAAGAAAAAAAAAAATCAATGAAACTTTACAACCTCTGCCTAGATGATAAAGACAACAAGCAAGAAATCACAATTTGCCAATACGGGGGCTAGGGGAGGGGTGGAACGACAGAACTACAGATTCTAGAATCTGTAGGATATCCTGTAAGAATGTAGTATGACAATCAATCCAACAATTTAAACTACACAGACCAATTCCTTAAAAGACACTACCAAAACCGGTGTAAAGAAAATATAACATCTGAATAATCCTACATTAATTAAAGACTCTAAATTCTGAATTAAAAGTCTTCCCACCAAGAAAGCTCCAAGCCCAGAGAACTTCACTAGAGAATTCTATGAAACACTAATATGTGTGTGTGCATATATATATATATATATATATATATATATATATATATAAA